>NC_044551.1:79087380-79452548 GCF_007565055.1 Rhinopithecus roxellana
CAGCTTTTCCTTTTGACTTGGAGTGTCTGGCAATGCGGGCTCTTTTTTGGTTCCATATGAACTTGTAAAGCAGGTTTTTCCAATTCTGTGAAGAAACTCATTGGTAGCGTGATGGGGATGGCATTGAATCTATAAATACCTTGGGAGTATGCCATTTTCACGATATTGATTCTTCCTCCCATGAGCATGGTATGTTTCTTCTTCATTTGTTTTGTGTCCTCTTTGATTTCACTGAGCATGGTTTGTATTCTCCTTGAAGAGGTGCTTTACATCCCTTGTAAGATGGATTCCTAGTGTATTTGATTCTCTTTGAACAATTGTGAATGGAAGTTCATTCCTGATTTGGCCTCTCTCTGCTTGTCTGTTACTGGGTATAAGAAATGCTTGTGATTTTTGCACATTAATTTTGTATCCTGAGACTTGCTGAAGTTGCCTATCAGCTTAAGGAGATTTTGGGCTGAGACGAATGGGTTTTTAAATATGCAATCATGTCATCCTGCCAAACAGGGACAATTTGACTCTTCTTTTCCTAACTGGATCCCTTGATTTATTTCTCTGCCTGATTGCCCTAGCCAGAACTTCCAACACTATGTTGAACAGGAGTGGTGAAGAGGGCATCCTGTCTTGTGCCAGTTTTCAAGGAGGGAATTTTTCCAGTTTTTTGCCATTCTTATGATATTAGCTGTGGGTTTTGTCATAAATGGCTCTTATTTATGTTGAGATACTTTCCATCATCCGAATTTATTGAGCGTTTTTAGCATGAAGGGCTGTGAATTTTGTCAAAGACCGTTCTGCATCTATTGAGACAATCATGTGGTTCTTGTCTTTGGTCTGTTTATATGCTGGATTACGTTTTTGATTTGCGATGTTGAACCAGCCTTGCATCCCAGGGATGAAGCCACCTTGGATCATGGTGGATAAGCTTTTTTGATGTGCGCTGAATCCGGTTTGCCATTATTTTATTGAGAATTTTTGCATCAATGTTCAATCAGGGAATTTGGTCTAAAATTCTCTTTTTTTGTTGTGTCTCTGCCAGGCTTTGGTATCAGGATAATGTTGGCCCTCATAAAATGAGTTTAGGGAGGATCCCTCTTTTTCTATTGATGGAATAGTTTCAGAGAGGAATGGTACCAGCTGCCTCCTTGTACCTCTGGTAGAATTCCGCGTGAACCTCCTGGTCCTCGGCTTTTTTGGTGGGAGGCCATTAATTGTTGCCTCCATTTCAGAGCCGCTATTGGTCTATTCAGGGATTCAACTTCTTCCTGGTTTAGCCTTGGGAGAGTGTAAGTGTCCCAGAAATTATCCATTTCTTCTAGATTTTTCTAGTTGATTTCGCGTAGAGGCGTTTATAGTATTCTCTGATGGTATGTTGTATTTCTGTGGGGTCAGTGGTGATATCCCCTTTATGCATTTTTTATTGCATCTATTTGATTCCTCCACTTTTCTTTATTAAGCTTGCTAACGGTCCTGTCAATTTGTTGAATCTTTTCAAAAAACCACTCCTGGATTCATTGATTTTTTGGGAGGGTTTTTTTGTGTCTCTATCTCCTCAGTTCGGCTCTGATCTTAGTTATTTCTTGCCTTCTGCTAGCTTTTGAATGTGTTTGCTCTTGCCTCTCTAGTTCTTTTAATTGTGATGTTTAGAGTGTCCATTTTAGATCTTTCCTGCTTTCTTCTCTTGTGGGCATTTAGTGCTCTAAATGTTCCCTCTACACACTGCTTTAAATGTGTCCCAGATATTCTGGTATGTTGTATCTTTTTCTCATTGGTTTCAAAGAACATCTTTATTTCCGCTTTCATTTCGTTATGTACCCGTAGTCATTCAGGAGCATTTGTTCAGTTTCCATGTAGTTGAGCGGTTTTGATTGGAGTTTCTTAGTCCTGAGTTCTAGTTTTGATTGCACTGTGGTCTGAGAGACGGTTTTTATAATTTCTGTTCTTTTACATTTGCTGAGGATGCTTTACTTCCAATTATGTGGTCAATTTTTGGAATAAGTCGATGTGGTGCTGAGAAGAATGTATATGCTGTTGATTTGGGGTGAGAGTTCTATAGATGTCCTTATTAGTCCGCTTGTGCAGAGATGAGTTCAATTCCTGGGATATCCTTGTTACTTTCTGTCTCGTGATCGTGTCTAAGTTGACAGCGGAGTGTTGAAGTCTCCCATTATTATTGTATGGGAGTCTAAGTCTCTTTGTAAGTCCCTAAGGACTTGCTTTATGAATCTGGGTGCTCCTTTATTGGGTGCATTATATTTATGGAAGTTAGCTCTTCCTGTGTGAATTGATCCCTTTACCATTATGTAATGGCCTTCTTTGTCTCTTTTGATCTTTTGATGGTTTAAAGTCTGTTTTTATCAAGAGACAAGGATTGCAACCCCTGCTTTTTTTTTTGTTTTCCATTTGCTTGGTAGATCTTCCCATCCCTTTATTTTGAGCCACGTAATGTCTCTGCCTGTGAGATGGGTCCTGAATAAGCAGACTGAGGTCTTGACTCTTTATCCATTTGCCAGTCTGTGTCTTTTAATTGGAGCATTAGTCCATTAACATTTAGGTTAAATATTGTTTATGTGTAACTTGATCCTGCATTATGATATTAACTGGTTATTTTGCTCGTTAGTTGATGCATTTTCTTCCTAGCCTCGATGGTCTTTACATTTTGGCATGTTTTTTGCAATGGCTGTTACCGGTTGTTTCCTTTCCATGTTTAGTGCTTCCTTCAGGGTCTCTTGTAGAGCAGGCCTGGTGGTGACAAAATCTCTAAGCATTTTGCTCTGTAAAGGATTGATTTCTCCTTCACTATGAAACTTAGTTGGGCTGGGATATGAAATCTGGGTTTAAAATTCTTCTTTAAGAACGTTGAATAGTGGCCCCCACTTTCTTCTGGCTTGTAGAGTTTCTGCCGAAGATCTGCTGTTATTCTGATGGGCTTCCCTTGTGGGTAACCCCAACCTTTCTCTCGTGGCTGCCCTTAAGATTTTTTCCTTCTTTCAACTTTGGTGAATCTGGGCAATTTGTGTCTTGGAGTTGGCTCTTCTGGGAGTAAGTATCTTTGGTGGCGTTCTCTGTATTTCCTGAATTTGAATGTTGTCCTGCCCTACTAGGTTGGGGAAGTTCTCCTTGATGATTTCCTGAAGAGTGTTTTCCAACTGCTTTCCATTTCCCACTCCACTTTCAGGCACCCCATCAGGCGTAGATTTGGTCTTTTTACATAATCCCATACTTCTTGCAGGCTTTGCTCATTTCTTTTCTTCTTTTTTTGCTTTTGGTTTCCTTCTCGCTTCATTTCATTCATTTGGTCTTCATCGCTGATACTCTTTCTTCCAGTTGATCGAGTCGGTTACTGAAGCTTGTGCAGTTGTCACATATTTTCTCCGTGTCATGGTTTTCATCTCTGTCATTATTTCGTTTATGATCTTCTCTGCATTAATTAGTCTAGCTGTCAATTCTTCCCACTCTTTGTTCAAGATTTTTAGTTCTTTGCGCTGGTACGTAATTCCCTCCGTTAGCTCTGATAAGTTGTGATGGACTGAAGCCTTCCTTCTCTCCTCTCGTCAAGTCATTCTCTGACCAGCTTTGATCCGTTTGCTGGCCGATGGGCTGCGCTCCTTTGCAGGGGGAGATGCGCTCTTATTTTTTGAATTTCCAGCTTTGTCTGCCCTGCTTCTTCCCCATCTTGTGGGTTTTATCTGTCTCTGGTCTTTGATGGTGGTGACGTACTGATGGGGTTTTTGGTATAGGTGTCCTTCCTGTTTGGATATTTTTCCTTCTGACAGTCAGAAGGACTGTCTGTTTGGGTCTGTTGGAGATTGCTTGAGGTCCACTCCAGACCCCTGTTTGCCTGGGTATCAGCAGCACAGGTTGCCGAAGATAGAATATTGCCTGAACAGCGAGTGTAACCGTTTCAATGATTCGGCTTATCCTTTTGAGTCAAGTTCTCCTCTCAAGCATGGTGTACTACACCCTGTGAGGTGTGGGGTGTCCGACGGCCCCTAGTGGGGATTCTCCCAGCTAGGCTACGCAGGGTCAGGACCACCTGCGGCAGGCAGTCCTGTCCGTTCTCAGATATCAACCTTCGCGTTGGAGATCCACTTCTCTCCCCAAAGCTGCATACAGAGTCGTTCGCCGAGTCTGCACCGTCTCCCGCTACTTCACCTGTTGGTCTCAGCTGTGCGCTGTCCCCAGAGGGAAGACTACAGAGACAGGCAGGCTTCCTTGATCTGCTGTGACTCCACCCAGTTCAGCTTTCCCAGAGGCTTGTGAACCTGCGTAAGTGTCCGTCGACTACAGACACAAAATAGACAGGCGGGCCGCCCCCTCCCACAGGAATCGCTGCTGCCTTGCGGATAGACGCGGCAGACGCTGTGGTTAGGCATTGAGGGAGGCTCCCCCCTCGTGGGCTTACATCTCAAAACTGACAGGAATTTCATAAGAGCAAATAAGGCAAGTCCAGTGGGTGTCATTTATCTGCTGCAATCACACATCTGATTGGTGGCAGGTCTCATCTGCCAGAGCTGATGCCTTAAAAACCCAGGGGAAGAGTTTATTTCAAGACAGTCCCACACCCCTTGGTTTGATTAGTCTTTCACCAGCTCGATTCCATTCATTGCCAAAAGAAGGTTGACACAAAGAAGAAAATTCTTGTAATGTTGTCTGCTTTAAAATAACTCAGTAACAGGTATTGTTACTGAAACATCTCCTTAGACTTTAAAATGATCTTTTAACCCCTTTTCTTAAAAAATACTTTAAAAATTACCTGAAACTAATTGAATTATGATTTTTTATTTTACAGTGGTGTCATATGTGGCCATTATAGTCTGGCAGCCTCCTAAGATGGGTTTGCAGTTATGTCTCTGGGACTCAGATGGCCCTTGATGTCTTCTCCCATCCCTCATTAACTTGATTTTCTCCTCTGTGGTGCCTTCTGGCAAGGCTGGTAGAGATGGGATGTAGTTCCATTGTATTTGCCTTTGGAGCTGGAATAGGGAATGAGCAAAATTAAATTGCCTCAAGACAATTTATGTAGTCTTCATTATGTACAGATGACTGGCTCCTTTTACTCATTTTCTTGTGAACTTTGGAGAAACGTTCATGGAATCTATGATCCTTAAAATTTATCTTATAAATTTTAAGAAATAGGTTTTTAATGCTTGAAGAGAGCAACACACTTATAAAATATTCATTGGAGTTTGTATTTATTTATTTTTGCCTTGGGCATTACAATAAACTCTGGAAATAAATGAATGATGTAATACTCTTCAGATTTAAAAACACTTTATATCCATATTTTTATATATTTTATTCATCAAAAACTCCTAGAATGAAGTAAGCTATTCAGAGGATCATGTCTGTTGTCACAATTACATTGGTTAAAGTTATAATCAATTTATGCCAATCAAAGTTTTTTGTCCTTTGGGACATCCCATAGGTAAATGAATTAGTGGTTGTCCAGTGTCATTTATGGTAAAAGAGGACCTTCCTCTTTTTCTATTTTTCAAATAGTTTTTGAAAAATAAATACTGTCCTATTCACAAGTAAAAGTTATGAGGAAACATTCAACTTTTATCTCATTAGGCAGGGGTTTGGGAGACTGGAGAATTAACTATAGTTCAGGGAGTGTTAGCTTCATTCATGGGACAATCTTGTTTTTTTTTGTTTTTTTGTTTTTTTTTTTGAGAGGGAGTCTTGCTGCTCTGTCTACCCAGGCTGGAGTGCAGTGCGCGATCTCGGCTCACTGCAAGCTCCGCCAAGGGCCAATCTTAAGAAGAACGAATAGTTCAATGGTCCCTAGAAGAGAAATACTTAGTTTCAAAAATATTCTACTAGGGGCAAATAATTAATAAAATAATAAGTAAGTAAAAGAGGTCTGTTTCTCATTGCAACTCGTTTTTTCTGTTTTCTTCGAATTATCTTTTCTTAAATCTGTGGTATTAGTTTCTTTCTAGGCTGAACACAATATAAACTTATTGTTACAGACCCGAACCTGAAGGCAATTGCACTAGCAGGGGGAAAGCAAAAGATTTCTTCTCCCCAAAGGGGGCTTTTTAGCCTTATTAAGTGGGTTATCTTTTCAGTGGTACCAGGCTTTCCTCGATCTTCTTAGATTGTGCGGCACTCATTTCTCCAGGTTGGCTGAGGAAATTGCTTCTCCTGCCACCTTGGACTACATCCACCTTAAATGTTTGTGGACTTAGTGTGAGAGCGGAAGCCTCTCCATAAATCATTTTGAGATTGCTCAGACTTTTAAGAGTGCCTCTGGTCCAGGCACATGTGGAAAAGGTTTAAGTCATGCAAATATCATGAATAAATGAGTTGTATTCATCTCTAACTCCTGTGTTTACAAAGATGGCCTGGGCAGCTGGAAAAGCAGTCAAACCTCACTCAACACTTGACATTAAGTTTAACCTCTGCCTAAGGAAATAAGCACTTAAAATCTGCTGAATCACTCGATTCTCACATGTCTTTCCATGGGAACCTTAGACTAGGGGTTTTCTGATACACCCTTTGACCGGGTGAGTTTGCAGTGAGAAAACTCTTATTATTCTTTCACTGCTCAGCTTGAGGTTTTGGAATATAGCTCCTTCTTTTAAACATACTAAGATACTTGAAATTTTAAAGACTTCTTTTCTTAGCCATTCTTGCCTTCTAATTTACCTCCCAAGGTCCTGTGACCAGCTCATTTCTCTGTTTGGTTCAGAGAACAGCAAGAGATGACGCCCTGTCACATCCAGATCAGAAAAGACAGGCAGGTGAAATGCCTGGGACCACTTCTAACCAGCTGATGACTAGTCTGAAAACATCAGGCTTCTCAAAACTGCAGAAAATGTTTCCTCATTAAAGTATTTTTAAAGGAATATCTTAATTACATTGTATCTAGTCAGTCAATGAATGAGCTTTGTCTCACCTATAGATAAAGTATTAGTGAATGAGGACCTGGGAGATTGGACATGGTCTCTGCCATCAACAACCATGCAATACCATAATAATAAACATCCAAGGGAATAGGTGTATGTGAAAAAACATAACTACTAAGCAGGCAGAACGTTTACTATTAAAAGAGAGAGTTGATGTTAGTAGGGAAAACTTCCAAGAACAGCTTTAATGCTTAAGAGTGAATATAATTAGTTTAAATATGACAGAAAAGGGTTGTGAATATTCAGAATTCATCCCTCCCTAAACTACACCCAGCACAAAACTGGTCATTGCATAACTACATTACCTTTTATGTGTGTGAGATATGCTGAAGAAATTAATAGCTTTCATTATGGAAAAAATACACATCTTCTCCCAAGGGGTTGTGTTATAGCCTTCCTCAATGTGCCTGTTTGCTCTAGCAGGCTCAATGGTCTCTTTGCAGAATTATTTTTTTTTGGAGTGGGGAGGAGCAATAGTCCCTCTCTTTTCCTCTTATTAGATTGTAGCTCATTCAGGAAGTGTGAAATCATTGTATAGCTGAATTGTGGACAGAGTGCTACTACACAGATGTTAGCATTAATGCTGTTATCAGCCTAGAGTGAAGAAAGTTGGTTGACAGAGAGTTTTCTTATTACCTTGGTGTGGAGGTGTTATGTGTATTCTGTTAACTAAACACAATATTAAACTCGTTACCTTTTTTTGTTTCTGTAGGGGAGAAAGCATAGTTAAATGACTATTACAAGCACATAATTGAAGATAATAAGGAAGAAAAAAATTCAGATGTTCTGAAAGGATGATACATTTCTTTAATCTACTGTAAATTTTATGGATTGTAGAGTCAAGTCTTTACTGTATTGTGTTGTGAAAGCTTACAGAGGATAAGACTAATTTAAATTTTAATTGTATATCATTTCAAGATATTAGATTAAGCTATCAATGACAACTAAAAACAACAATAATAATAAGCTTTTATTGAGCCCTGTGCTAAATTCCTTAGATTTATTTTGAATAGAAAAAAAGGAATTAGTTGTTATTTTTATAGCCATCTTTTATGAACAACTGAAAGAGAGTGGCAAAATAAGAGTTCTTTCTTCAGTTTGCTTAGTAAGATGATGGCATATGTAATCTTCAACACTCAATGTAGTTCTCAATTGGAGTCTATTTTTCTTGTTGGATTTCACATGTCAGACAAGTTGATAAAATGCTTTGAAACTTTCAGATAAGGAGTCTGAAGCTGAGACAAGCAAAAATGTTTTTTTGGAGTAGCGCGTAGCCAATTAGGTAAAATCAGTTTTGTTCATACTAGCAAATAAATAAAATAGGTAAATAACATTTTCTTAGGAATATATAGAGACTTTCATAGTACTCTGCACCCAGTTTCACAGTTTTCCACATACAATGTTTTTTAGAAGAAAAAAAATTATTGTAACTATTTACTAAATAGGAAAGTTATGGGCTCTAAAGCAATTTTCCTAAAACCAGTTTACTGAGAGCTAGTTTCCACAAGCCAATTCACTAAATTACCAATTCAATAACAAGTACTTGGAATATAATACTAAGAATAATATGCTCATAGCCATTGAACACATATTTAAAATGTTTTCTTAAAATATATTTGATAAATTAGTACTTTGATGGATTTGTCATTCTGCAAATTGATTTTTTAGTGAATTGGCCTGCTTTCAAAACTAACAGATTCACTTCATTCTATGCTAAATAACGCATTTAATATACACATACTATGTGCCAGGGATTGGTTGTTTCATACTGAATGAGGTAGTCCTTGCCATCAGAAAAATTACAGTTTGGTGGGAAAAGGCAGTCAAGAATACCATCACAGAACAGAGTATCATGGTAGGAGAGTTACAGGAACATTGTGGGAGACCCTAGGGGAGAAGCAGCTTATTTCATCTGGTTATTGGCCACAGGAGGCTACTAAGAGAATACCATGTTTTAGCTGAGATTTAGAGGCTACAAGTGATTTATCCAGGAAGTAATCAAGTGATCAGAATGTAGGTCAAAAAATGAGAATGTGCTAAGACAGTCTTTTTCAACTGATATCTGTCCTGCCTATCTTCCAGGGATCCTCTGAAGTACTATACAAGGTTATGGTATAATTGTTATTGTGATCCAGACTATTCAGTTTATATGTACATGCATAATTATCATAGCTAACACTTACATAGTACTGACAATGTGTCAGGTATACCTTAAGTCATATATGAATTCATAGTTATAATGTCTTATAACTGTCAGAATAATTTTGTGAGTTAGATAATAGTATTATCCCCCCTTTATAGTTGAGAAAATTGAGAACTGAAACCAGGTGGCACTGAACAGGATTCAAATTCAGGCCATGTGTGCACTTAATCTCAATGTTGAACTGTATTCCAGGAGACTCTTTGAGGTTCTTGGGTCATGTAGGTTTCTTTGCCCCTACCTATTTTAGACATCTTTTAAATACAATAAAGAGATCACAAACTATTGGATTTTTGGATGTTTTAAGTATCTATCCCATATCACTCTGTAATGGGCCACTTCTCTCTGATGTATGTGTGCCTGCCTCTAAGAATCGGTCTTATCTATATTTTTGTTTCTTCTGATTACAGAGGGCCCAAGATTAATTAACTAGACTATTAGAAGTACGTCTAAAATAACAGAAGTGATCATGGAAAAATCCTAAGGTGTATCCTGTGAGTGAAGTACTGGAGTATTTGTACAGGGACTTGTTAACATTCACATTGATTTTGCTGTTTTTCTTTGAGGTTGTTCTGGATAGCCAAAGTCAGCAGCTATCCATGGTGACCACAAAGCCTAGATTTCAAGCAGTTGGTCTCATATTTAGAAATAATTTCAGTTCATATGTTCCAATTTTGATCACAAGCTTTTGTTCCTATATATATGAGGAACTTCCAGAGAAGCATTATTGAATTACGTGGTATCAACAAGAAAGTCAGGCCCTTGGGTTGTAAATCCTGTAGGTTTTTCTGAAATTACTTGTACTCTTGAGTTTATTAATGTGAAGAACAAATTTCCAAAAGGAATGTAGGAATTGGAGAAGAAATGACCCATTTGGTTGGTTGTCCAGCCTTTCTTCCGACTGTGCCAAGTGTAAGTTCTGGTCTGGTTTTGAATAACTCAATCAGGAAAGTTTCCTAGGTCTCACTTTCAGGAGCGTCATGGCCTAATGACTGTCACATTCAGGAATGCCTTCCTGACTTTCAGCACAGACATCACTCATGACTCTGGTAACGCTAACCCAAGACTGCAATATATCTTGCTTTTATGGGTCCTCATATATCAGATGAAGTACCAGATAATTATGTAAAATACCTTGGATGAATCCCAGAACAAAAGTTTTCAAATGGCAAACAGATTAATCATACACTAAAGGAAGGCATAGGACCCACTTGTATGCTATTAGAGAAAATGGACATCCCTGAGGGATATCTTACTCTGAAAAAAATGCCTCGAGCAAGAGAAAAATCAGCAAAAACCGAAGAGCAGTCCAAAAATTTCTCTGTTTTCTCCAAATTCTGTTTGTTCTTCCTTTCCCCTCTCTAATCTTCCTTCCCCAACCCTGCAGCAGTCAGGCAAGGTGTCTTTGTAACAAATGTTTGCCTGCACGCATATATACTTTAAGCATTTTCTTACTCATGCATATTGCACTTTTGCACTCAGCTCTTTAATATTGTTCCCAAAGTCCTATGTTCAAGACTTTTTTCCATGTCCAAAGCATCTGTGATCTTATATTTTATTTTTGATGCTACACAAACTGGGCTAGGAAAACTGCCCAGAAGCTGTCTTGAGTAGTGGCTTTCTAGATCTGTGTAAAGTGGACAGACACTGGGTCCTGTTCCTTTGGGGTCTTTATATAAGGTCGTTCTTTTTTTCCCAAGAACACTCAAGGAACTATAACTCCTAAAGCCCGTACAACTTGAATTAATTCAAGGATATAAGCAGGTAAACAGACCTAAAACCCATATAACAATTAGAATAAGGAAAAAAAATAGCCCTTCTATCTTGAACAAACATCTATGAAATTCGTTGTTCTTAATGAGGTTGATTAACCACTTCCTAATTTTTTTAATCTTTAATCTTTTGGGTCCTGGCTATAATGTTCAAATTTTAAAATCCAGAGCCAGATATGCTTCTGGTGGCACCCCTATCATATCTACTTACTATTTGCGCTTTAGAGTTTAAAAAGAATATATTGAGACCACTTTGACATGCTGTATCTGTGTTCTTGGTCTATTAGCTGACTGTAAGAAGACTTAGAGATAGCGTGTTGTAAATTATGGAGCACTTTTTACTTTTGTTCTTGATTAACATCTGGCAGGGGGAAATTCTTGGCACTATTTTGCCTTCTTTTTTAGCAAGCAACAAGAATCTAAAACACCAGAGAAAGGTCTGCATGCATTTTCTTTGCAAGCAAAGGGGCTAACATCTGTAAGTGACTTCTTTGTGTAATTAAAAATAAAAAAAAGAAGGAAGTGAGGGAAAGGAGCTTCTGTTCTTTAGATTTTCTGCAATTGACCCAGGCCACTGTGTTCACCAGGATATGGGTTCTGTGAATGCAGCCTTAAGCCAAAGAACCAACTGTCTGAAGTCATTTTTAACTCAAGAATTCATTTTTGAAACTAAGTAGAATGTTGTATGGGGCCCAATTAATATACAGATCATCATCAAGGAAAGATGAAACCTAATCAACTTTTCATCACATACAAATGACTTATTAATAATCTTAGTCATATCAATAATAATGATAGGAATAGCAAACATTAAATATTTGTAGTGTACAAGTCACTATAATAAGTGCCTTAAATTTATAATCTCATATATTACTCAAAGAACTCCATGAAGTAAGTACTATTTATTCTGGTTTTATCCTGGCTTGTTTGTTTATTTTTAAAAATAAATTTTAATGGATAGAATTTAAGTGCAATAAATTGCCCATATTCGACGAGTTGTTAGAGGAATATATTTTTGTGAAGCCACAACCATACCAATACAGAGAACAATTCCATCACCTGTAAAATTGTCCTGTGTCCCTTTGTAGTCCCTCTTTCTTCTTTCCCTGGCCCAAGGCAATCACTGATCTGCTGTCTGTCACTATAGATTGGTTTGCATTTTCTATAATGTTATACAAATTTTTATAAATATAAATGGAACAATACTGTATGAGTCTGGCTTCTTTTGTTTAACAATGATTTCGAGATTTATCCATACTGTTATGCGTATTAGCAATTAATTAATTATTGATGAGTATGGATATGTTGTATTTTATGTATTCATTCATCTCTTGATGATCATTTGGGATTTTTGCAGTATTTGGCTTTTGCCCAATTTTTTTCTTTTATTTTTAGTTGACATGTAATAATTATACATATTTATGGAATACAAAGTAATATTTTGATACATGTATACAATGTGCAATAAGTAAATTAGGGTAATTAGCATATCTATCACCTCACACATTTATCATTTCTTTGTGTTGTGAACATTCAAAATCCTCTCTTCTAGCTTTTTGAAAATATACACTAAAGTATCGTTGACTATACTCACCTTACAGTGCTACAGAACACTAGAGTGTATTCCTCCCAAAGTTGTAACTTTATATCCATTAGGTTGTGTGTGTGTGTGTGTGTGTGTGAGACATGATCATGACTTACTGTGGCCTCAACCTCCTGGGCTCAAGTGATTCTCCCACCTTAGCCTCCTGAGTAGCTGAGAATACAGGCGTGTGCCAACATGCCCAGCTAACTTAAATTTTTTGTAGAGACAAGGTGATATGGTTTGGCTGTGTCCCCACCCAAATCTCATGTTGAATTCCCATGTGTTGTTGGAGTGACCTGGTGGGAGGTAATTGAATCATGGGGGCAGGTCTTTCCTGTGCGGTTCTTGTGATAGGGAATAAGTTTCACCAGGTCTGATAGTTATGAAAAGGGAAGTTTCCCTTCACAAGTGAGCCTCTCTCTTTGCCTGCTGCCATCACAATCATTCACCATGATTGTGAGGCTTCCCCAGCCACGTGGAACTGTAAATGCAATTACATTTCTTTCTTTTGTAAATTGCCAGTCTTGGGTATGTCTTATCAGCAGCATGAAAACACACTAATACACGAGGTCTCCTTATGTTGCCTAGGCTAGTCTTGGACTCCTAGGCTCAAGAGATCTTCCTGTCTCTGCCTCCAGAAGTGCTGGGATTACATGAGTGAGCAACTGTGTCCAGCCTTCTGTTTTCTTTTGTATTTATTTATAATTTTATCTTATTAATCATTTTTTAATTTTTATTTTTGCTTTCCTTGGGTTTACTTTATTGCTTCTCTTGTAACTTTTTGAATTCAAAGCTTAGTCATTTATTTTTATTCTCTCTTATGATCTCACATATGCACTTAAGGTTGCCTGTTTTCTTCTGAATTGTTCTTTGGCCATATTTTAATATGGACTTTTAATATACAGCATTCTTATTTGTTGTCATTTCTAATGTAATGATAATTGCCATTTTGGTTTACATCTTCATCTTGGTTTCCTTTTAAGCAGTGCCTAATACAAAAGCTTGGTTGTGGGTCATTTATTTAGAATGATGACCCTAGGCATCAAGTGTGAGGAAGAGGAGGGTGAACAGGGAAGAAAGAATGCCAAGAGTATAATATATTATCAATATGGGCAATAGGTGCTAAATTTTATGGGGTCTTTTGAGAAGCCTTTCAATGTATGTCTTAGAACTGTCCACCTAGAGATAAAATGGCTAAACAGGTATCCATTAGATCCGAGCTTTCAATTGCTCAGTGGTGCTTATATGCATCTTAAGTCCCTTGTACTTCATGGTTGAACATGCCTGAGCATAGAACCGGTTCCTATGAGGATGCCGTTTCATAGCATCAGAGAAGTTCCAGGGCAGGAAGAGAGAATGGGGTGTGACCCAATGTCATGGTCCCCTCAGGTGCATATGCACAAATATACCCAAAGCTTGTGTGGAACTGGTTACCACAGTTGTGGCAGCATTAGGGAGAGGGCTCAGAGGATATGAGGACGTGCAAGGTGTTTGGTACAATTTCCTTTTTAATCGAAGTAATGCTTAAGTATTTTTAAATGTCCATGTTCATAGATTTATTTTTGCCATCATTTTGCTGTTTGTTTCATATTTGCTCATTTTTTTTTTCAGGGTAAATTCTGTATTTTCTTTTCTTTTCTTTTTCTTTTTTTTTTTTTTTTTTTTTTTTTGAGGTGTTGTCTTGCTCTGTCATCCAGGCTAGAGAGCAGTGGCACTATCTCGTCTCACTGAAACCTTTTGTCTCTCAGTTTCCAGCAATTCTTGTTTTTCAGCCTTCGAGTAGCTAGGATTACCCGTCATGATGCCCAGCTAATTTTTGTATTTTTAGTAGAGATGGAGTTTTACCATGTTGTCCAGGCTGGTCTCGAACTCCTGACCTCATGCGATCCTCCCACCTCAGCCTTCCAAAGGGCTGGGATTACAGGCATGAGCCACTGCGCCTGGCCTGTATTTTCTATAGATTATGTTTTTTCCAAACATCCAGACCACTTAACATGGAGGAGACACCTTCTTGAGGAGAAGGTCCTATGTACTAGAAGCAAATACAGAACCCAAAATTATTTACCCTCAGAACTAGTAATTGCTAATAGGCAGGACACTTCTAAAATCTAATCTAATAAACCATTATGGTCAATGATACAAAGAAATGTACAAAGGACAAGTGGGAGGGGAGGGGAGTGAGAATATGAAACTAGACTGGGTAGTTTAGGAAACAGTCAGAAACAACATGACTTTTGATTGGGACCTTTACGAGTGGTTAAAATTTTCCTGGAAAAAGATGCATAATGAACACAGGCACAGATATTTGAACGAACTCTGTGTGTACAGAGAATGGATGGTGGCTACTTCATAAAGGGAACTGGTTAATCTGATCTGTTAGCTGTGAGTTCCAGAATTTTTCTCATAATTTCCAGGTGAGGGTTTACCCTACCTAGTCTAATCATCTTTCCAAGACAAAATCTAAAATAACTTTCCAATATGTAGTTTATGAACAGAGCAGAGGACTAATGAAAATAATTGAAGACAATGTCAAATGAGACCTAGAGCACTTTATTATATAGCCCAACTACATATCCTACATATGAAATACGTATATACATGCATTGGATAGGTACACATTTAGTACATACAACATTTTCACACTGTAAAATGGGGGAAAAATTCTACATGGTATGAGTAGTAAACTGAATTTTATAAGCATGATTCAGCAAAGCAAAAAGCTCTGTTTGAGCCTTACTATATTTCTTTATTTGAGAGGCTTGAAGGGAGAGGCTTATCTAGGTGTGAGGTGTTTGGAACCTGTTCTATACTTGGGTATGTTCAATTTTGAAGTGCAAGCTTTTCTCTATTGTATCTTGAAAGAATAAACCCAAGGTTAGCTCAAAGGTAGGAAAAGTTACAAGGAGGCGATATAACTGACAGGACTGTAGTATGTACTAAAGGAGAATATGCAGAACAAGTGACTCTGCTTAGTGAAAAAAATTCCCTTTTACATTCTCAGATAAATATTTAAAAGTGATGATGAAAACTAGGTTCTCCATAATAGAAAAGATTTCTTTACTTGTTAAGAAAAAAAAAAAAAACTGAGAAAACATCATCTGTTTTTAGGATCTTTTAATGAATGGCCACTTAGAAGTGATGAGTTAATATATTTCACTATTATACCATAATTTTCCATAATAGAACACACTAATGTACACTATTTTAGTCTCTTAAATTCATTTTTACTCCCTCTCCTTGCAACATTTTCTCTTAACAACAAAAGTCTGTAAAGACAAATTGTACTTGTACTAAATGTAATAATAAATGCTCCATAGACAGAAAAAATTGAGGTGAACTGTCCATAAAAGATCTGCACATCATCATGAAGATTTTTTGGAGATTTAATTATCTTGATAGGGTAATAATACTCTCTTGGAAAAAGGACTTACATAACATGTAATATTTTTGCATATTGCTTTTTTGGGAGGAGGGGATGCATTTGTTCTGGCTGAAATATCAGATGCTAATAGGCCATATTATAATGAACTGTGAGAACATCTCTACAAACTTCCATAATTCTCATACTTGTCATGTCCAGTCATAAGAAACGATCCAAATTATTTTTGTTTTCTGTCCTGGAATTAAATGCATGGGCCACCCTTAAAGACAGTGCATCTGTAGCAAACTTTCTCTTTCTCTAATAACTGCTTTTTAGAATCCTTAAGTGCCCATAATTTTGGCTTGGTAGAAAATACTTGTACTACAAATTGTCAGAGCCTGTATTAAGGGATAATTGCCTTTAATAGAGCAGGGAAGACATTCTCGTGGTAAAGAATACTTTATACTAAAAGAATTAAAGCAATTATCTGGCTATTCCAGACAAAATAATCTTTTATTTTGTCAATATCTGGCAAATTTGAAGTGCTTTTTTTTTGCTTAAGTTCTCCAAATAGTTTCTTCACACTTCTACTGCTCTTATGTGTGTGAATATACTGTCTTAATCCATCCTAGTATAGTTAGATAAAAAGAGTCCTCCTTGCATTATTAAATCTATCCTCCTAGGAAATATTCAATTTAACATGTAATTTGTTAAAAAAAAGAATTACTTCACATAATATTGTGTAATAAAATTGTAATACAATTTTCTGAATTAGGGTAAAAGGACTGTTTACTCTGTAAATAGAACTTAGATTTTCTGTCATCAAATCAGCCAATCTGCCACAAATAGTCTCACTGTATCATTGCTTTCCATCCCCACAAAGGAAGCTGAAAGTAATTTTAAAAAAGTAACAGTAGCTCTTCTTTTCCACTTTCCCCTTCCTGTTCTTCTTCTGTTCTTGTCCTATTAAACAATTCAAAAGTAAAGCCATTAGGTGGGGCAGGGTGAGGTAGTTGTCTGTGCAGTACATCTGCCCCTGTGGGATTGTGGTTGTGGGAAGAATAGTCATGCTGGATGGGAGCAAGATGTGGGAGCCTGAGGAGGGTGATCAGGACATCCATAGAGTGTGGTGTGTTCAACCCAGAGCTTGGTGAGGAGGGCATGGGTGCATGGGATCAGCTGCGCAGAGTGCCTGAGGCTAACCATAGTAAGGAGGATATCCATCTAAGGGAGAGTCTTAGGATAGAGCAGTGGAGCCCAAAAAGGGTGAGAAGGGCTCCCACGTAAGGGAGGAGGTGGTGCTGATGATGAGAAATATAATACATATTGGGGGACTGAGTAAATAAATGTGTATTAAAAACAACATGAGTCAAATTCCTGAGGGAAGTTACAAATACAGAAAGGGAGAAAACGAGAACAAATCTTACGGTGTTAGATTGGGATTGGAGGTATTGGTGTAAATACATGGTTTTAAAATATATGGATAAATAGATATAGAAATAAACACAGATGTTTGTGAACACACACACAAACACAGACACATACACACTTAGCTCTGTTAACTAAGGCAATTTGGGAGCAATGACTCCCCAGTGGTCACTGGCACAGCTAGTGTCCAGATCTTGATTTCAAAATACCATTCTCCACTGAAGGAAAGGCTTATTTCAGGGCAGGGGCAGGGACATGACAAGATGATGCTGGAACATCTTGTACCATAGAGCAAGGAAATGCTTGCCGATTGGCAGGGACATATCAAAAGGATGCAGGCTCCAGCTGGAAGTTGTTACTGCTGACCAAATTTAAGATAAATTGAACATCAATAAAAGTAAAGATAATAGTGGACTGTAAGCCATTGAATAAAAATGGAAAGCACAAGTCTATGCTGATATAAACAATTAATGAGTAAATTGAAAATGTGATGAGAAATGGGATATTTACATAGTTTAAAAGAACTTTCTCACGAAATTATTTACTAATTACAAAGGGGAAAAGAGAGCGTTATTTCTGTGATATTCCTGCCAAAGATGTATAATCGGAAGTTAATTGTTAGAAGGAAACTTAAAAAAAAAATCCCATTTGAGGAAACTGTTATAAAATAACAGGACTATAATATTCCAAAATGTAAGGATTATGAAAGTCAAGATAAGACCGAGGAATAATGGTAGTGAAGGATACTAAAAAGACAGTATAACTAAGTGTAATGTGTAACATTTTTAGAAAATGTTAAAGCAGTTATTAAGACAATTGGCAAAATGTGAATAGGATGTGAAGATGAGATGTCAGAAATATATTAGTATTAACTTCCTGATTTTGATGGTTGTGTTGTAATTATCTAGCAGAAGAATGTCCTGGTTTATAGTAACTGTCCAGTCGAGTATTCGAGGGTAGATGGGCATCTGATCAGTGACTTACTGTCAAATCATCCAGGAAAAAGGTGGTTTCTTTTGTGATTATTTGCAACTTTTCTGTAAGTTTGAGAGTATTTCAAGATAAACATCCTTAAAAAGTAGCTCTAATCACTACATTGTTTATGGTTTATTATTTTATGCTCAATTATTTTAGGAAAGAAGATATTGACATTCTGAAGTTTACTCTTTCTTCTCTTTTTCCTTTGAGCTTTGACTTGGCTTTTCAAATGTTATTTTATTATGTAAAACAACATCCTAAGAGATGTTTTCTATACCTTATTAGCAGTTTATATTGTCTAAATCAAATTATTACTGGCTAGCTAAACTACTTCAAATAGGCTTGTGAAGGATATATGGACACTTCACTTCCAGGTTTTTGCCTATTAAATTAAAAAGAAAAACTTTCCTGAAGGTCCTATGCTTCATGTAATTTTAAGAAGTCCTATCATACTAACCTCCAACTAATCCTTTAAGGCAATTTTATATCTGAGAATTCTTGAACTGCAGCTAATTACCATCAGTCATCTATTTGGTGTTGAACCTGAGTAAGAACTTATCATCTGAACACCCTGACTTGTGTTTCTTTCCAAATTTTAATTCATGAAATGACAATTTTTGAAGTCAACATTATTTGAAAAATTTTCATGAGAAAGGTTCCAAGGAAGAAGAAGAACCTAAGCTGCAGAGACAAATGTACTTAAATTAGTGATATTCCCTAGGAAGTTGATAACTTGAAGTCAATTTCATAAGTCTTTGCTCATCATACCATCTGAACAGATCTAACTATGGAATGGCTCTCTTTTAGGTCATGTTACGGAACATGCTACTTCATTACATGTAGATAAACATAGTTTATTTGTCTGCACAAATCATTTTCAGATTTTTGGTTAGCAGGGTGTGGAACTGTTATGAAAATCAGTAACAACAAAAATCTCCAAAAATAGTTTTGGGAGTAAACATACTTGGTGATGCTACGTGAGTAGAACAAGTGCTACCGATTTGTGGATCATACTAACAATATATACTTCTAAAACATTCTGGCTCACCTGAAAATAATTATAATTGGTTTCATTTTGTGAGCTGTTAGACCATTTCCTTATTTATTACACTGTATTTGTTGAATATTGATTGTATACAAGACAGTATATGACCAGACAGTATGTATATCCAGTTCATGGGCAGTATTTTCTCTAGTTTACATGTAAAAAATGCATGTACATTTTACCTGTTCATTACAAAATTAATTACAATATAAATTAGTTTGTTGAAATAGCTAAATCTGTAAAATTTTTGTTATTCTCATAGGCAAAGATCAAGGATAATTAATGATCGGTTGAAAATTGTGAAATGCTTGTTGGGCACTAACTACATCTGTTTTTCTTATTATCTCCTAAAAGCCTGAACAGTTAGGTGCAATGAAGAACAGTGCCATCTTATTCAGCCTTCTCGGTTGTTTTAGTTCTGAGGAAGCTAAGAACATATTGATCTCGAAGAGATCTTTATTAGAATAGAATGGGAATTTTACTTTGTTTTATTTTGTATCACTCCCACCATCTGTTTTCCATGTTCCGTCCTCCTCACTCAAAGCTCCTGGTAACCATCATTTTACTCTCTATTGCTTTTTTCTTTCTTTACTTTATTGTTGGTAAATAATCATTTTACATATTTATGGAGTACATGTGATATTTGATACATGCATACATACAATATGTAATGATTAAATCAAGGATAATTAGGATAACCATCACTTCAAGCATTTTTCATTTCTTTGTGTTGGGAACACTTCAAATCTTATCTTCTAGCTTTTTTGAAATATGCAATAACTTAGTGTTAACTGTAGTCACTCTACTATGCCAGTAAACACTAGAACTTATGCCTTCTATTTAACTGTGTTTGTCCTCATCATAACCAGCCTCTCTTCACAGCCCTCCAACCCTCACCTTCCCAGCTTCTGGTAAGTGTCATTCTACTCTTTACCTCTGTAAGATCAACTTTTAGCTCCCATATATGAATGTTACTCCCTATTTTTATGAGATCAACTTATTTAGATTCCACAGCAAGATCATGTGGTATTTGTCTTTCTGTGCCTGGCTTATTTCACTTAACATAACGTCCTCCATGTTCATTCATGTTTTAATAAGAACATTTAAAAAGTTTGTCTTTTCCTATTCCTCTACTCACATTCCCTTCCCATGGTTGGTTTTGAAATAGCAACCATGGCTGTATTAGCATGTTCTTGAAGACTTTGTGACTATTGGTTAGTAGAGTTTCTTCTATCCACGCCAGGGAAAACAAAGGGCCAAGAAACTTAGATCCAGGAAAAGAAAGACTGGGTTGCTGTCAAAGCTACACATGCAGTTTCTATATTTCGATATGAGATTGGTAGCACAATAAATAGCAAATGAAACATTTGTCCTTATATCAAAGCTGAACTGTGGTCATTGCCAAAGTTTTCAACATAATCCAAATTGATGTTAACATTCTCATAGCAGAAGCAAAAATTCAAAAATTATTTCATTTACTCAACACTGCCAGACATGTGCAGATGAATGGGAATATGATGGTGCCCTAGTCAGATGTGGTTCCTGCCCTTGTGGAGCTTATAGTTTGGTAGTGGAAATGAAGATTAAATAGATAAAAGCCAAGCAAGCAAAATGTATGCATTGCGATATTATGTAAAAAATGGCAGAATAAAAGAGGTAGCTATAACCCAGAAGAAATAAAAAGCAGAGAGAATACACTATTAAGAATGAGCTGTGGAGGCCAGGCTCAGTGGCTCATGCCTTAATCCCAGCAGTTTGGGAGGCCAAGGTGGGTGGATCACCTGAGGTCAGGAGTTGGAGACAGCCTGGCCAACATGGTAAAACTCCCGCCTCTACTAAAAATACAAAAATTAGCTGGGCATGGTGGTGCATGCTTGTAGTTCCAGCTACATGGGAGGCTGAGTCAGGAGAATCCCTTGAACCCAGAAGGTGGAGTCTCAGGGGAACCTGCCCCCAATATTTCAATGTAGGTTCTTTTCTATTTTCCCTAAGTGTCAGCGGGTCTGAGAAATAAAGAGAAAGAGTACAAAGAGAGAAATTTTACAGCTGGGCCTCCAGGGGTGACATCCCATATCAGCAGTTTCCGTGATGCCCACCTGAGCTGCAAAACCAACAAGTTTTTATTAGGGATTTCAAAAGGAGAGGGGTGTACGAATAGGAAGTAGGTCACAGGGATCACATACTTCAGAGGGCAATAAAAGATCACAAGGCAGAGGGCAAAATTAGAATTACTGATGAGGTTCCATGTCCCGCTGGGCATGCATTGTCTTGATAATCATCTTAACAGGAAACAGGGGTCAAGAACAGACAACCGGTCTGACTAGAATTCACCAGACTGGAATTTCCCAATCCTGGTAAGCCTGAGGGGGCTGCAGGAGACCGGGGTGTATTTCATCCCTTATCTTCAACTGCATAAGACAGACACTCCCAGAGCAGTCATCCATAGACCTGCCCCTGGGAATGCATTCCTTCCCCAGGGTTATTCCTTGCTGGGAAAAGAATTCAGTGATATTTCTCCTACTTGCTTTCTGCAAGAAGAAAAATATGGCTCTATTCTGCCTGACCCCGCAGGCAGTCAGACCTTAAGGTTATCTTCCCTTGTTCCCTGAAGATCACTGTTATTCTGTTCTTTTTCAGGGTGCCCTTATTTCATATTGTTCAAACACACGTTTTACAAACAATTTATACAGTTAATGCAATCATCACAGGATCCTGAGGCAACATACATCCTCATCTTATGAAGATGATGGGATTAAGAGATTAAAGTAAAGACAGGCATAGGAAATTATAAGAGTATTGACTGGGGAAGTGATAAATGTCCATGAAATCTTCACAATTTATGTTCAAAGATTGCAGTAAAGACAGGCATAATAAATTATGAAAATATTAATTTTGGGAAGTGATAAATGTCCATAAAATCTTCACAATTTATGTTCTTCTGCCATGGCTTCAGCTGGTCCCTCCATTCGAGGTCCCTGACTTCCTGAAACAGTGGAGTTTGCAGTGAGCCAAGATCATGCCACCACACTCCAGCCTGGGTGACAAGAGCAAGACTCTGCCTCAAAAAAAAAAAAAAAAAAAAAAAAAGAGCAGCTGTGAAAAGAATGGTAGAGAATCTAGTATTTTCTTGGGCACATGTTAGAGCTCCAGACAAGAAGGTGGGATTAGTTTCATCATAAGGGAACAGAGATTACAAACTGGGGAGGGGCATATGGCAGTGAAAATAAGCTTTGTCCTCTGTATTTTGATAGAGAGGCAGAAGAGCCTTTGATGAAGTGGTTGTTACCTGAAGATTTAAAAAGGTGCTAGCAGCCTCTGTTACTTAAAACTCTTTATTAGCTTTCCTTGCCACTAGAATATGTTCCAAGTTTCTTACCATGACTTTCCAGGTCCTGGATGGTCAGACTCCTATTTCCTCTTGTGTCTATCTCTTGTTTCTTATACTTCAGGAACATTAGATGTTGTATACGTCCCCAATGATCCCATGCTCTTTCCTGGGGCAGGCTCTTTGCACATCCTGTGCCTGCAATCTGAAATCTCTTCCTCTCTCTTTACATGACTGTCTTCTTATCATCCTTTAAGCCTCAGTTAAATGTCACATGCTCTGAGAGGCCTTTCCTAATCTTGCTATTAAAGTAGGGTCTCCCTGGCCTCTCATGGCTTTATTTTCTATTGTAGCTTTTTGCTTGTTTATTCCATAGAAATATCTTTTATAACTTGCAATTATTTTCTTTATCTTATATATACTATTTGTTTTTTGTTGATTAATCTACCCCAGTGGAACATCAAATTCTTGAAGGCAAGGCCCATTTCATTCTCCATGCAGTATCTGTCATGGAGTATACACCAACAGAGGAGGGTTAAATGAGTGAAAGCAGCTAGATGGTAGTTCAGTCATGGTTTCTACACCTAAAACTGAAACTCCCTGCCACAATCATGCTGGCAAGCTTTTTTTTTCACCAGAGGCTCAGAAAGGAAGAGGGAATATGTGGGGTGTGGGGGCGGGGTGATGAAGAGAAGCTGTCTAACAGATCCAAAAATACAGTTCATAGTAGGAATAAGTTCTAGTATTCAATATTATAGTAGGAAAGTTATGAAGTTAACAATAATTTATTGTATATTTCAAAATAGCTGGAAGAGTTATAATGTTCCCAACTCACAAAAAGTAAATATTTGAGGTGATAGATATCCCAATATCCTGATCTGTTCATCATACATTATATATGTATATCAAAATATCACATGTAACCCCAAATATGTACAACCATAATATATCAATTAAAAACAAGATGGTGGTTGTTAGGGGCTGAGGGGAAGGGGGAAATGGGGTTAGCATTCAATGGATATGGAGTTTCAGTATTGCAAGGAGAAAAAGGTTCTGGAGATTAGCTGCACAACAGTGTGAACGTGCTTAACACTACTGAACTATACACTTAGAAATGATTAAGACAGTACATTTTATGTTATGCTTTTTAAAATCACAATTTAAAATTTAAAAAATATTAAAATATAAAAACAGTTCTTGGATTATCAACATCAAATGCATCATTTATTTTTACAGTAGGAAGAAATTTACAAGTCCCATTTTGACAAGTTTCAGATAACTCACCAGTATTTTCATCTGAGCAAGAGTTTATCTTTATGGTGCGTTTGTTAGACTGTGGTTTTAAAAAACACTTAAAGATCTATTCATTCACCTGAGAGCTTTCTATTTAGTAGGAAGAAGTGAATTTGATAAGAAAACAAAGCAACAATCCTCTGTGAGACGAAGAACTGTTCAAAGAGG
Source organism: Rhinopithecus roxellana (assembly GCF_007565055.1). Classification (NCBI taxonomy): domain Eukaryota; kingdom Metazoa; phylum Chordata; class Mammalia; order Primates; family Cercopithecidae; genus Rhinopithecus; species Rhinopithecus roxellana. The sequence continues at coordinate 79,111,447 of NC_044551.1, forward strand.
CAAAAGTAGGCATGTTATATGTGGCAGATATTTAGATATTTAAAATCCACATGATGACTGGGTCACTATAGTCAAATAGTATTTATTCTCAACATCTCAACATCTCCACAGTGAAATCTAATCCACACAAATTGTTTATGTCATGATAACTTTTTGCTCTTTTTGTGAAATGTCATTGAAAATGTTTCAAGTTGCATTTTTTCTTCACAAATACATTGGCATCTTTTATTAGTTGATATCATATAAGGTTAGCTCCCATAAAGAATTCTGCTGTTAACCTTGCCCTGCCTTTGAACTGCATCTGAAATAAAGCTCTTTGAAATATGTTGATATTCCTTGCTAGTTGGATTCGAAGGAAACAGAAAATATCTCTGTGTGGGGAGAGAGTGACTGCTTTTTAAAATTTGTGGTAAGTGTAAAGAGAGACAGATATTCAAAAATTGTATTTCTATTTCCATCCTTGCACTTTATAGTTTATTAGTATGAATAATCATTATTATAATTTAGTTTTTATACAGGAGAAATGATTTCATTTTAATATATTTATCAGTCTTCTGTTTTCCTATTAAAAATTTTTTCAATGCCACCCAAATAATGACCAATATATTTTAATAAAATGTGATTTCTTAAAATAATAATATCAATGTTATATACAATTTATTCATTATGCTGATAGAAACTAAACAATGAGAGATACATAGGAGTGGAAGGAAAGTTGTTGATACATGTAAATAACTTTTTAAGATAAATTGTAAGGACCTTTGCTTTAAGTTTCATCCAAATGAGGGATGCTTCTGACAAGATTAAACAGTTGGGTTATAAACATCTTTGAATTCGTACTCATGCCTTTAATATTTTTCTTACCGATTAAATTATTATGTGGAACACGTATACCTGGCTACATGGTGACTCTCAAAACTCAGTGAAGTACTGGTAGTTTATAAATGTCCAACTACAAACTATAGAGTTAGATCGAATCATTTGAGGGTTAGGCCCCTAAAAATAAGCCCTCCTGGTGATTCTGAAACCAGTGACCCAAGGTCTACTTTAAGAAATCTTGTTGTAGGCGTTATTTTTGGAATAAGGAAATGGATCCCAAATCTTTTTGCAGTACAATAAAGGTCCCTGGGAGTTGGACCTATGGATTTAGAAAAGCTGCTTTCAGAGAACTCTGTAGTTCCAATTAAGATTTTGATTCCGATATGCTTCTTCCCCAGAAGATGTCTTTAGGATATAAGTAAGACTGCAGCTTCCTGTATATTGTCAGGACCATAGCTGTCAATTGGCTTTGGGGAGCTAACTGAAAGGTCTGACTTAGAGAACCTAAATTCCAAACAGATTAGAATATCCTCTCTGATCTAAGTTAAGAGCTAGTTTTACCAAATATCAAAGAAAACTATCTGCATGCTAAAATTAAAATAGCTTCTTAAAGACATTATGATTGCAGACATTGAAATCATGAGTAAATTTATCAAGGTAGAAATGTTTGCTTTCTCTGTCTGTGTTTCTCTTTGTGTCTGTTTCTGATGCCCTGCTTTGCTGGTGCCCTTAAAGCCTGCTTACTCTGCTAACAAGTTAATCTAGCCTTGGACTGACTGAACATCTTATTTGTTCTGGTGTCCAACCTATTCATTCAAGATGGATAGGAGTTGTGGTATATGCATCAATGATCAGAGAAGGCAACAGAAAAGGGAAAGTCTGAGGGTATGTCCTAGGGAAGTGCTGGTCATCTCTGCTGGGGTACAGTTTGGGATGTGAGCTGGATGAGGCCAGTCTGGAGACTCAGGCTCCCCATTTGCCCACTTTTATCAGAGAGTAAAACAATGAAAGAGAAAGATAGGAACATACATTATCACTATTTTCTTTTTCTTTTCCTTTGAGAAATTGTAGTTCACCTTTTAAATATCAGAAACCAATTGAGAAAAGTGAAGACTGAGAATAAAAGGCATTAACAAAAGGAATGTTTTATAAGATTGTTTCAATTACATCTGACAGCCTTCTGGATAAAAATCAACCATCATCCTATTCTCATTTTGGACCCAGTTCACCATTTGTTTTATGCTTAAATTTCAATAGCAACCTTTTTTTTTTCTCCCAAACCACAAATGTATATTTTCACTATTCCTCAAGAATATTTGAGTTTAAGCAAAGTGTTAAATGAGGTGTTGAAACTATAAAAGAACACAGCCTTTTGAATTCCCATTTAAAATTCTCTCCATTGAAGTACAGATTCTTCTTTTCTACAATTGACTGCAGCGAAAAGGAAAGAAATGGACTATTTTGTTTGTCTGGCCATATTGGCTGTGAAGTTGGGAGTTTTAAAAAAAAGGAAGTAAGAGACCCTCAGCAGAATTTTTACTGCTAGATGATGTCCCAATAGAGTGTTTCCTCTTTCTTTTTAAGCACAAAGAGCTGAGATTTAACTGCATTATAAAAGTTTCATTAACATATCCACCAAGTAACAAGCATCCAGGTACTTTGTTTTCTTCTTACCCTAATATGTCAGAGAGTCAGCTGAAATTAAAGGAATACAAAGGTTTTAAGATGAAGGAGGGAATCAGCAAGTTAATATTCCTAGAGAAATAGAAAGAGACCATCATCAATGAAAAGAAAGGGCTTTCTTTCTTTTGTTCTTTTCTCACAGGGAGGAACCTGCTACAGAAATGAGATTGGTTCTTTTGTGGAATCTTTAGCAGTCTCCTAAAGGATAAATGGAGCAATGGGCACTAATGCTTCACTGCCTCAATCTAAATCCAGCGTATTTGGGGAAAAAGAAAAGAAAATCTTCTAGATGAACAAGAGTCAGACTTTGGCATAACCACATGGCTTAGAAAGGAGAAATTGAGGCCTGCGTCTTTTTCTTAGTCACTTCCAGAATGATCAAGGAAAAATGTACAATGTCCTGCCCCCTCCAAAGGAAGTCCCTTTGGAGGGGTGTGTTCACCTCTGTTCTTTTTTTTTTTTTTTTTTTTTTTTTTTTTTTTTTTTTTTGAGGTGGAGTCTCGCTCTGTCGCCCGGACTGGAGTGCAGTGGCCGGATCTCAGCTCACTGCAAGCTCCGCCTCCCGGGTTTACGCCATTCTCCTGCCTCAGCCTCCCGAGTAGCTGGGACTACAGGCGCCCGCCACCTCGCCCGGCTAGTTTTTGTATTTTTAGTAGAGACGGGGTTTCACTGTGTTAGCCAGGATGGTCTCGATCTCCTGACCTCGTGATCCGCCCGTCTCGGCCTCCCAAAGTGCTGGGATTACAGGCTTGAGCCACCGCGCCCGGCCTATTCACCTCTGTTCTTATACAATAGAAATGGATTTAGTTCTTTCCACATAGGATTTTCTCTAGTCAAGGTATTAGCAGCTTTGAAAAGCAAATTTAAAGAATTCTGAAGGATGCTACAAGAGCCATGTTCTCTTTTTAAGTCTCATCTGTGTTCTTTACGGATCTTCATTGTTTAGCTGGTTAAAAGCTCAGGTTATTCAGCAAAAATGTTCTATTGTCAGAGATATTTGCTGGTCATGTCCCCTGCCCCCTCTACAATCTATGCAGCCTAAATCTGTTAATCATGTTCTGTATTACCTCAGTAAAATAATCCTCTATCTGCATTGAGAGAGTACTGCACCCTTGACACCAGTCTTTGCCATTTATTGCATAACACTGAGCAGACAGCAATGATTCCTGCAGGGACAAGCTTATGACCTAATAAAAATGAAAGGATGCAATAAGGCCTTTCTTGGGACTGCTGGGAAAGACTGTTGTGTTTTTCTGCTGGTCTTGGTTGAGCCTGGCTATAAGGCTGGAACATCTGGAGATGGTCTGAAATCACAACAGGAAAGGCTGTTTGAGAATACAGCTAACACAGAAACAACTGGGTAAGATGGAGGGAGGAACACTGTACATTGACGGCACTGTTTGAGTTACTTGTTAAATTCCTTCGGGAGGCTAGCCTTAGCCCTGCTCCTGGATGTTTCAATGATAGGAACTGATAAATATCCTTTTTCTTTAACTTAGTTTTGGCTGAGCTTTCTGTCACTTGCCAAAGAATGAAGCCTAATAGATACAAGTGAGTTCTAATCCCAGCTGAGTTACTTTGTACTTTGTGACTTTGGACAAGTAATTTGTCTTCTCTCAAATATTGCTTTAAAAAGCTATACTAAAATTATCTACCTGATAAGTGTGTTTGGAAGATTAAGTAAGCCCTGTGCTTATCAGGTGCTTAATATAGTAAATGCTCAATAAATATTAGCTATTATTATCATGCAAAAATTAAATGAAAACACAACTGTAATATCCAGGATGAAAATATCTCCAAAGAGCTTTAAAATCCGAATGTCCTTCTTTTGTCAATGTTACACAATTTCTTGTAATGCTGAAGTGTCATTCTAGTTCAAATCTGACTCTCGTTCCTTATATTTGATGGAAAGTCATAAATCTCTTAGGCTCAATAACTGCTATTTCATTAATTCCCAGATCACACCATTTGACGTGATGCTGAACTTAATGGAAGTATGTGGTAACAAAGAAATGCACTAATAGAGAGCATCTTGAGAAACTATGAGATTGTTTTTCTTTTCAAAATAACAGGATTAGAGTAGAGCAATAAGAACATGATGATAGCAAAAATCAAGGTTCACTGATTAGGGTACATTCTGAAAAGATAATTTCTATCTTTTCCCCTCTCAATAGAGAATGTACACTATGAAGAAAAATCAAGTGGTGTAAGTGTCTTAACTCAGTTGTCAATCCTATATTGTTCATCTCTACATTCATTGCTTCTTTTCAATTCTCTATGTCAATGTCCTGGATTAGGTCCTGAAAATTGTTTCTTGCCATAGATTTCTAACAACCTTCCTTGTATATAGTCACTTCCAGTCTCATTTATTGCATTTCCCTCTTCCTTACCACCATTTTCTCCTTTCTTTTCTCTCTCTCTCTCTCTCTTTTTTTTTTTTTTTTTTTTTTTTTGCTTTAGCTGCTGAGGCTGGAGTGCAATGGCGCAATCTTGGCTCACTGCAACTTCTGCCTCCTGGGTTCAAGTGATTCTCCTGCCTCAGCCTCCCCAGGAACTGGGATTGTAAGTGCCTGCCACCATATCTGGCTAATTTTTTTGTATCTTTAGTAGAGACGGGGTTTCACCTATATTGGCCAGGCTAGTCTTGAACTCCTGACCTCAGGTGACCCACCCACCTCAGCCTTCCCAAAGTGCTGGGATACAGGTGTGAGCCACCTGCGCCCAAGCCTTTTTTCTCTTTTAATGTATTGCTTTCACTGATGTTTTCTGAAGAACAGTTTCACCAACATTTCTCTGCTTCCAAGGGAGGCAGGACACATTACCTTCTGAGGTGACTCCCAAAGTTTGGATCTCATGAACCAGTGAAACAAAAATAAATTAGAGAGCCCAATACAGTGTTACCAATTTTTATTTGCCAAATAATGACATTAGAACCATCCCCCCGCCAAACTGCCATGTACTTTTACCACAATTTCATAAAAGCGATTGCGTTTTATTCTAAATACAGGAAAGACATAATCTCAGAATAAAGAAGGGCTTAAGATGAATTTTGTTTCATGAAAAAAAAAAAGTATCTTACCAAGTGTCTTTGTTTTTCTCATGTCTTGTGAATCCAGTGAAAATTTAGACTTACACCATCACTGGCACTGGCCCCTGGCAATCTTTTGGGAACCACAGGTCTATAGAATAAAATGACAGTTCCGAACATAGCACTTGAGACCCAATCTGGCCTAAAGGAAACTTTAGTTCAAATATGCATTTTGAAAATTCCATCTTCCATGCTTTGCCCATTCTCTTCCTTTTGACTGAATTGTAAGCCTCTTGATTACTTCACCCACCTCTGACCCCTCACTTCTCAACCTGTTCTTATTGTGAACTATGTTAAACGTTGTCCTCCTCCCTGTGACAGTAATTCCGCATTCATAATTAATCTTTCCTTTTGTTCTGTGCTCCATTATACCTAAAACCTTAATACCTGTTACAGTCTACTTGTCATATGTTACAGTATTATTACCTATGCACAATTTACTGTATGGGAGGGGACAATGTATTATATCTTTTAATATGCTTGTGAGAGTGCCTTGCATGAAACAAATGCATAGTAAATATCTATAGAATTCAGGGATCTCGAGGAAATACAGTTTTTAGAAGATCTAAAGATCATAACACTCACAGTGTCTCCTTCAGTATCAATGGTTTAGTAACTGAAAAAATTCCTTCACCAAAGGAACAAGATAATACAGGAATGAAGAAGCCAGACATCTAATCCCAAAGAGCCAACAGAAAGGAATGGGGAGAGAAATAGTCATCCTCTCAAAGGAAGGACAAGTTTGGAATTCTGTGGTTATTTCTGCCTGGTTGGCACTGAATGATGTGAGCTGATGGTCACCAAGGACATCTTTACAGGGAGGTAGGTGGCCAGATTTACCTTAACCAACTTGCAGGCTGACATTCCTAAGTAGTACAGTTTGCTGATTGGGAGAAATGCCAAGATAAGGGTAGAAGGTGGACAGGAAGACAAACAAAAGTCAAGCCATAGGGAATGGGATTAAAACAAAACAAAGCATAAAAATTTTTCTGAAATTCATTTGATGGCAATATATTTATTCTAAAGGGAAAAGTTCTTTGGCAGTCAGACTGGGACAGGATTAACAAGGAAAATGTGTGTGAATGAATGATTTTCTTCTCTTAAACGTGATATTCCTTGACTCTGCTCTGGTTCACAAGAAACAGTGTATGAGATGAAATTAGAAGAAAAAAATGTGTGAGCCCATCTATCAAAAGGAAATAAATTCAGAGCTAACACCATTTTTTCCTATGGTACAAAAGAATATCTTTTCCAATTGCCATTAATTTGAAATCCTGGTAGACTTGCAGGAAGGTCTGTCTATCTGCCATCCATCTGTCTGTGTCTCTATCAACCATTTACCTATTTAAGTATTTATTTGATAAATAACTTGCACTTTCAGCCACTTGTCAACCTCAAACTGAAATTATTATTTTTTTAAAATTCAATTTAATTTTACTTTAAATTCTGGGATACATGCACAGAACATGCAAGTTTATTACCTAGGTATACATGTGCCATGGTGGTTTGCTGCACCTATCAACCCATCATCTAGGTTTTAAGCCCTGCATGCATTAGGTATTTCTCCTAATGCTCTCCCTCCCTTTGCCCCCACTCCCTACAGGCCCCAGTGTGTGATATTCCCCTCCCTGTGTCCATGTGTTCTCATTGTGCAACTCCCACTTATGAGTGAGAACATACAGTGTTTGGTTTTCTGTTCCTGTTCACACTGAAATTCTATGAGACCAGAAAGCTGCCAGGATATTCCTTTGTGTAAAATGTTTTTTATTGTGGACTACTCTAATTTGGCATCTGCTAATTGAGATTGTGGCTGTCTGGAAGGTCCTAAGTTAGTTGTATGGATGCTTAAAGGTGTCTCTACCTGACCAGCCTGTTACTGTAGAAAATAAAAAGAGTAAATTTGAGACAATCCAGAGCATTTATCTTGATTCTCCATTGTGTGAGCAAAAGTCTGTGTAATAGTAATGTTTACAGACTACGGTTTCAAATACTGCAGTATACTTCATTGTGCTGGTAAAAATATCAACAGTGGCTATCACAATTAGTTGAGTAGTTGAGTAGTCAATTATGAACCATTTCATAGACAATTGAAATTCTAACAGAGCACAAATATTTATGGAGATCTCAGAGCTTTATTTCTAGATATCTTCCTTTCTATTGAATGAAGAAGTGGGTATCATATACATACTTACTCCTAGACTCCTGTTTTCCACATAGATCATTCAATGACTAGGCTTAATAAAAGAATGGCAAACTACATATCTGGAAAACGCTACAACTGATAATTTCTTATCTCTGTTATTTGAAATTTGTGCGCTAATCTCTAAGTGGGTGAATATGTGTAGATTATAACGTGATTAAATTAATGTTTCTTCCCCCTATCACAATAAGTGAGAGTAGGAAGTTACCAAGTCATGGAACTATGCAATGTGCTAGGGTGTAGCCAAGTTACAAACCTTGTAAATCAAGTCTAACGTGGGTTTCAGCATCAGACAAAACTCCAGATCTAAATTCTGACTTTACTACTCACTAGTTATGTAATCTTGGTTAAAGGGACATAAACTTCGGCAAGCTGTTTTTCTTTGATAAAATCAGGAGCTTTAAACCTTCCTCATAAGGATAGCGTGGGGATAAAATAGGGCAACACGTGTACAACAGAGAATCCAGTAGGTGCTCAGGACAGCTTTCTCTCCCTGTAACTTCTTTTCATTCCCCTTTCATATTCACAGTTGTCTGTGACTATGCTCCACCCCAGCATTCATCTGTGATTCTCCTTCGGTCCTTATTTACTTTTTCACTGTTATTCTTTGCTGACTCTAGCCTTTCTTTTCCGTGTCTCCTCCCTTTATCATTTGTATTCTGTGCAGCAAACTGTACCTAGCTTAAATAAGGTAAAACATGCCACACATTTAGAGCAATTCCTGGCACATACTAAACACTTAATGATTGCTAGACAATTATATTACTTGATGAATTTCATTGCTTCTCCCAAATCTACCCAAACACTATTTTCTCTTTCATGAAAAAAAAAATGATTCTGCAAAAGGATGGGAGGATATAAAACAAATTATTTTAAATTAGGCATGATATGAGCACGTTACTAGTGAACAGTTAAGTACTGCTTTAGGTTTTTTATAATTTTGAGGAATTATTATCATATTTTAAGAAATGGGTAATGAGAATTTTTTGCTTATCAATTGAATAAACATTCATTGAGCGCCTACTATGTACTAGGAATAGAGAAAATTATTTATGTTCATGTCTACTTTTAAGAGATGTAATAGGAATAACCTGCCCCACCCAACAAATACACAGAGTCCACCTCCTTCTGTATTCATGTTTTGCATGAAAGCTGAGCATACCCCAGGCAGGGTAAAGATATCAATAACGTAGACTAATTTATCTATAATCTAATCTGAAATGTTCTCCCAATGACTCAGGCAGGGACACATAGTTTTGCTTGAATTTTTGCTTAGTTCTCTGAATAAACAGCCCTCTGAGGTCTCTTGCTGTTTATCTAATTAGCTAAATTGATATGGGTAGTCAAGAATCTCACTTCTTTAATCTATTTGTCCGGATGAGGTCTGTAGTACTTGAGATACAGCAGTTTTTTAAAGGGGGAAATTTTGGAATTGAGAAGTATCTATATATTAGCATTTCAGTGAACTTGGAATGATTTTCTTATGGAAATACACTCAGTTAACTATAAACTTGTATGAGATGTTAGAGAACATGAAATGTAGGAGACAAGGGTGGTGCTGATACATAATCAGTGCAGTAATTAAGAGCTTAGGGACTAGCCAGCCAGACCAGCTTTCCTACCATCCTTGTTTGCTCACCTCACCAGAATTTGGTTTTCTCATTTGCAGAATTGGAACATTAATGGATCCTACTAACTGAGGTTGATATAAGGATTACATGAAATAATAGAGATATGGCAGGCCTTAAGTGCTCAATTAATATAGGCTATTATTATTATTATGACCTGAAAATAGGCAAAACAGTGTCAACCTCATGTAAAGAAAATAAAACTGATGTGCTTATGAACTCTTATAAACTCAAACCTCATAGGCTAATAATAATACGTGATTCAGTATTCTTCTGATTTATTAGTGCAAACAAAAACTATGATTCCCTTTTATGCTGGAATTGTATCAGTGGTAGAAATAGTTTATTTTTCTAAAATTCTTTATTTTAGAGGGTACTAAAATGATTTTTTTCAATATAGGTCATATAGAGTGTTAAATACTTAATAATGATATATTTTTTCTTTTTTTAGAGACAGGATCTTGCTCTGTTGCCCAGGCTGGAGTGCAGTGTTGCAATTATGGTTCACTTCAGCCACGACCTCCTGGACTCAAGCAATCCTCTTGCCTCATCCTCCTAAGTAGCTAGGACTACAGGTGTGTGCTGCCATACCTGACTAATTTATTTATTTTTTTACTTTTTGTAGAGGTAGGGTCTTGCTATGTTGTCCAGGCAAGTCTCACACTCCTGGCCTCAAGCGATCCACCCACCTCAGCTTCCTAAAGTGTTGGGATGACAGGTTTGAGCCACCACACCTGGCCAATAATTTATTTATTATTCTGATGAATAGTTACCTGTTCTGACAATAGAATATTCTTTACTAATTCATTGAAAATAACTTTTCAAGAGTGGCACTGAAGTAATACAGTAAGTTTATGAACAATGAACAATGAAGCATGTGGAGAATGTGCGGAGAATTAAGGCTATTGGGACAACAGTTATGTTGCCTTAAAGAGCAATGCGATTGTAACTAGAGAGGAAGGTATGATAGCATGTAACCCTGATACAAAAGTCAAAACTGCAAAGGTTCAGAGGGTGGTATATAGATGTCTATACTTTAGAAAGAATGATCTAACAAAATTTCTGGAATTCCATGCACCTGGGAAAGTTCAATTGTTTTATTTCATAACTTAGCAACATTTAATGTTAGTAAAATTGAAAAGTGCAAAGCCAGGTAAAAGTGAAAAAGTGGAAAGCTCATCTTTTCCATTCTCTCAATCACGGTATTTGTGATTGATGGTTAATCTAATCCTATAAAAACCAGCCTTTGGTAGGAACAAGTGGCAGGGTTTGTGGTTTATGCCTGCCTTGGACTTGTGGCAATGTTTTCACAGAATTTTATTAGAAAATGCCCTTTCCTAAGAAACAAATTAATTAAGGAACGACCAGACAAATAAACTGCCATCCTTGAGATTGGAAAATACTGCAGTGAGTGGACTTCCCTAAGTGAAGGTCTGCGTACAGCCCTGGAGACTGATGAATTACTTAGTATCTTTCACTCTGAAGACCTGGACTTTGATTAGTGTCTGGGGCTGTTGTGAAGAGACTTTGAGTTTGTGGCCTCTTCTCTTTGTCTGAGCCTTATAAGAGGCAAGAAATACTGGTTGGTGGTATTTCTCACAAATTGACTATATCTCCTCCAATTATCACAACTACAATTGACACCAAGCAATTTAGAGAAGAAACAAATTTAACCTTCAAATATTTCAAGGTGCTTTTAAAACTGCATCATGTAGATCTAGATACCACAATGATTGACAATGTATTATCAGTATCACCATAGGAACCAAAGCGTTTTATATTGTCCTGAAAGGATCTGACACGTTTTTCAAAAGACAAACCCCCACAGATACCACCTGCTGGTAAGAGGGTTCAGTTCTTTGGTGTTTGTTGTCTTTAGCAGTCCGTGATCTTCATATTTTAAGATTTATTTCTCTGGTTAGAGGAGGAGAGACCTTTTCAATTGTTCCATAGTTTCACTGTTTATCTCAGCCTTACACACGACAGTTGAGGTGCATGCTGTTTTGTTTGGCTTCTGGTATCGCGCTTCAGTTCATGACCCTGTGAATACTTGCAGCCTAGCTAAAATGCTGCCAGTGAGTCAGTGACACTTAGGGATAGGTCTGGCACAGCGCAGGTTAGAATTGAAAGCAAGTCCTGTTGTAAACGTAACTGTTCCCTTTGTGCTGAACTCCTGGCATTTGAGACTTGTACAATATTTGAAACCTTCTTACACTCTCAGGGGAAGAAGCCCAAGGGCCTGTATTTCCTGGATGCCGTGATTTAGAGTTCCAAAATGCATATTCACTTCAGTCCTATACCCCTACAACCAAACTTGCAAGATCAGCCATGCTTTCTTGTAAATTTAAAGAATCTTGTTACAAAGGCAAATATTTTTCTTTGGGTAAGACAATAAACATCACAAATCTGAGCAAATATCAGTTCATAACTCTTTTGGTGCTAAATTCTATGTGCTCTAAAGCTCTTTCTTGTGCTTGGATAGGGAGGTTAACATTTTTGTTCAGGCATTTTTTTAAAAAGTGACTTAAGGAAATAAAATTCACTAGACTGAGGTTTGATGAGGCTAATCAGTCAACAGCCACTCTGCAGTCTGACTTATGATTCCTGCCTCTAACACTGCTAATAGACTTCCATGGTGGATAGTGTGGCGAATGTCCCCCTGATGTGGGAAGTGACTCTGAGGTCAGGATTATTCAGACTATTTTGGTTAGTGACACCACTCTCTCTCTTTTGTCTTCCCTAACCTTTTGTTTTGAAAAATCCCAAGCCTGCAGATATGTTGAGAGAATAGCACAATAAATACCCACATACCCTTCATCTAGATTGAGCAATTGCTAATATTTTATAATATTTATATGCTATCTCTTATCTATTTATGTAATAAACCTTCTCTCCAATTTCCCTTTGTCTGAGCCATTTGAAAGCAAATTGCAACATGATGTCACTCTGCCTCTTAATACTTCAGTATTTATTGCCTAAGAATAAAGACATCTTCCTACATTACCACAATGCCATTTTCACTTCTAAGAATTTAAAAGTGTCACAATATTCTATAATATCTAATATAAAGTGCATACTGAATTTTCAATTGTCCCCCAAATATTTTTCAAATTATAATAAATTGTGTCTCAAATGAAAGCTTATTTTAAAAAAAAAATCAACAAGTTTCATGAAATGCATTTACTTGTGATATCTATTTAGTTTTCTTTAGTCCTTTAGTCTTCTTTAATTTAGAACAACTTGTTTGTCTTGTATGACAGAACTCTTAAATAAATTAAATGGTTTATTTTTATGGATTTATGGGTACAAGTGTAGTTGTGCTACATGGATATATTGCCTAGTGGTGAAATCTAAGTTTTTAGTATACCCATTGTCTGAATAGTGTACATTGTACCCAGTAGGTGGCATTTCATCACTCATTCCACTTCCACCCTCCCTTCTTTTGGAGTCTCCATTGTCTATTATTTCACTCTGTATGTCTGTGTGTACCCATTTTTAGCTCCCACTTATAAGTGAGAACATGTGGCTTTTTTCTGTTTGTGAGTCATTTCACTTAGGATAATGACCTTCAGTTCCATCCATGTTGCTGCAAAAGACAGGATTTAATTCTTTTTTATGGCTGCATAGTATTCCATGGAGTGTCTGTGTGTATGTATCTATATATAATATATAATCACATTATTCAGTGATATGTGTGTATATATAACAGATATAATCATTTATAATAATATTATTAATAATATATTATAATAACCACATGATTCCGTGTGTGTTTGTGTGTACGTGTGTGTGTATATTCTATATACCATGGAAAAATGTGATTATATATACTATATATACACACACAGATATAATGTGATTATATATTATATATACACACACATCTAGATCTACATTATGCAGTGTGTGTGTGTATGTGCATGTGTATATATATGTATATATATCACATTTTAATCCAGTAATCCATTGATGAACACATAGGCTGATTCTGTGATTTTGCTATTGTGAATATTGCTGCAATAAACATATGAGTGTAGAAATTATATAATTTTTTTTTTCCTCTGGGTAGTGGTGGGATTACTGAGTAGAATGGTAGTTCTATTTTTAGTTTTTGAGAAATCATTGTACTGTTTTCCATAGATGTTGAATTAATTTACATTTCCACCAACAGTATATAACTGTTCTCTTTTCTTCACATCCTCACTGTGTTGTTTTTTGACTTTTTAGTAATAGCCATTTTGACTGGTATGAGATAGTATCTCATTGTGGTTTTAATTTGCATTTCTCTGATGATTAGTGATGTGGAGCATTTCTTCATATGTTTGTTGGCTGTTTGTTTGCTTCCTTTTGAAAAATGTCTGTTCATGTCCTTTGCCCTCTTTTTCATGGGGTTGTTTTTTTTCGTGTTGAGTTGAGTTCCTTGTAGAGTCTGGATATTAGTTCTTGGTTTAATGCACAGTTTGTAAATATTTTCTCTTGTTCTGTAGGTTGTCTGTTTACTCTGTTAATTATTTCTTTTGCTGCGTAGAAGCTTTTTGGTTTGTTTCAAAAAGTTTAAGTTCCGTTTGTCTACTTTTTTTTTTTTTTTTTTTTTTGAGGACTTAGTCGTGAATTCTTTGCCAATACTAATGTCCAGAAGAGGTTTTACTCTGGGACTTTTATAGTTTCAGGTCTTACAACTAAGACTTTAATACTTTTTCAGTCAATTTTTGTATATGGTGTGAGATGGGGTCCAGCTTCATTCTTCTGCATATAGCTCTCCAATTATCCCAGCACTATTTATTGAACAGGGTGTCCTTTCCCCATTGTATATTTTTGTTGACTTTGTCAAAGATCAGTTGGCTATAGGTATATGGCTTTATATCTGGGTCCTCTATTCTGTTCCATTGATCTATTTCTGATAGGAACATTTTGAATAGTCTAGTCTAATTGTCTTACCAAAAGTCCTACAATTTGGACTTTTAAGGTTGTTTCCTCATAATTCAATTATAAACATTTTATTGACAAGAATACACTATAGTTGGTGTTCTGTACATTCCATTTCATCATATGTAGAGGCACATAATATTGAGCTTAATTGCTTGGTTAAGATAGTTGTATTCGTCTGTTCTCACACTGCTACTAAAAACATACCCAAGACTGGGCAATTTATAAAGGAAAGAGGTTAATAGATTTACAGTTCCACATGGCCTGAGAGGCCTCACAATCATGGTGGAAGACAAAAGAGGAACAAAGTCATGTCTTACATGTTGGCAGGCAAGAGAGCTTGTACAGGTGAACTCTCATTTATAAAACCATCAGATCTGGTGAGACTTATTCACTACCATGAGAACAGTATGGGGAACTGCCCCATGATTCAATTATCTCCACCTGGCCTTGCCCTTGACATATGGGGATTATTACAATTTGAGGTGAGATTGGGTGGGAACAGAGCCAAACCATATCATTCCATCCCTGGCCCCTCCCAAATCTCCTGTCCTCTCATTTCAAAACCAATCTTGCCTGCCTAACAGCCCCCCAAAGTCTTAACTCATTCAGCATTAACTCAAAAGTTCACAGTCAAAAGTCTCATCTGAGATAAGGCAAGTCATTTCTGCCTATGAGCCTGGAAAATCAAAAACAAGTTAGTTACTTCCTGGATATAATGGGAGTATAGGCATTGGGTAGACACACTTATTCCAAATTGGGGAAATTGACCAAAACAAAGAGGTTATATGCCCATGCAAGTCTGAAATCCAACAAGGCAGTAATTAAAGCTCTGAAATAATGCCCTTTGCCTCCCTATCTCACATCCAGGTCACACTAATGCAAGAGGTGGGTTCCCATAGTCCTGGGCAGCTCTGCTTCTGTGATTTTGGAGGGTACAGCCCCCCTTCTTGGCTGCTTTCATGGGTTGGCATTGAGTGTCTACAGCTTTTCCAGGCGCATGGTGCAAGCCATCAGTGGATCTCCCATTCTGGGGTCTGGAGGACGGTGGTCCTCTTCTCAAAGCTCCACTTTGCAGTACACCAGTGGGGACTCTGTGTGGGGGCTCCATCCCCACATTTCCCTTCCACACTACCCTAGCAGAGGTTCTCCATGAGGGTCCTGCCCCTGCAGCAAACTTCTGCCTGGACATCCAGGCATTTCCATATACTCTGTGAAATCTAGGTAGAGGTTCCCAAACCTAATTCTTGACTTCTGTGTACCCACAGGCTCAATACCACTTAGAAGCTGCCAAGGCTTGGGACTTGCACTCTCCAAAGCCATGGCCCAAGCTATACATTGGCCTCTTTTAGCCACAGCTAGAGTGACTGGGGCACAGGGCACCATGTCTCTAGGCTACACACAGCAAGGGCGATGAAACCATTTCCTCCTAGGCCTCAGGGCCTGTGATGGAAGAGGCTGCTGCAAAGGTGTCTGACATGCCCTGGAGACACTTTCCCCATTGTCTCAGGAATTAACACTTGGCTCCTTGTTACTTATGCAAATTTCTGCAGCAGCAGGCTTGAGTTTCTCCCCAGAAAATGGGTTTTTCTTTCCTATTTCATTGGCAGACTGCAAATTTTCCGAAGCTTTATGCTCTGCTTCCTCTTGAACTCTTTGCTACTTAAAATTTTTTTCCACCAGATACCCTAAATCATCTCTCTGAAGTTCAAAGTTCCACAGATTCTAGGGCACAGGCAAAATGCCACCAATGTCTTTGCTAAAGCATAGCAAGAGTCACCTTTGCTCCAGTTCCCAAAAAGCTCCTCATCTCCATCTGAGACTACCTCAGCCTGAACCTTATTGTCCATATCTCTACCAGCATTTTGGCCAAAACCATTCAACAAGTCTCTAGGAAGTTCCAAACTTTCCCATATTTTCCTGTTTTCATCTGAGCCCTCCAAACTGTTCTAATCTCTGTCTTTTACCCAATACCAAAACCACTTCCACATTTTCAGGTATCTTTACAATAGTGCCCCACTACCTGGTACCAATTTACTGTGTCAGTCTATTCTCATGCTCTTAATAAAGACATACCAGAGACTGGGTAATTTATAAAGGAAAGAGGTTTAATAGACTCACAGTTACACATGACTGGGGCGACTTCACAATCATGGCAGAAGGCAAAAGAGGAGCAAAGTCACATCTTACATGGTGGCAGGAAAGAGAGCATGTGTAGGGGAACTCCCCTTTATAAAACCATCAGATCTTATTCACTATCATGAGAACAGCATGGGAAAAACCCGCCCCCTGATTCAATTATATCCACTTGGCCCTGCCCTTGACACGTGGGGATTGTTACTATTCAAGATGAGATTTGGGTGGGGACACAGCCAAATGATATCAGTAGTTTATGAAAGATTTCTCTTTAATAAAGGTTTCTATTTTGTAAATTAGTAAGTACTCTGTTAGAATTCTTTGTTAACATACAAATAAGTGAATATCCTGTTGCCCAACAACCTGTCATCCAATGATTTTAACACTAGTGAATGATCCTTATTTATATCAATGAGTATATTGTCCATTGCCAGCTGATTCTCTGTCTAGTTTTTATGTCTTCTATTAATTCATTAAAATATAGCAATAGTCGAAGTTTCTGAGTCTGTACCCATCCCACCCTTCTATTACTGACTTGCTCAAATTTTACTTTTCTCAAATTGACCATGATTAGAACCATAATTTTTCAATATTCAGTGAAGGTTTATCTCCATACTTACATTGGGAGCCCATTCTTAATGAAACCAATGAGCAAAGCATGTATCATAATTGCTACTTTCCATTTACCTCCCTTCCCTAATAAACATCATATATTTAAGTTATTTCATTTTAATGGGAAATAAAATATATCATTTATATTGTACAATCCTGGGATTGTACAATAAGCTGCTATTCTTTTGCAACTAATCTAAGTCAGTATTTTCCTCATACTGAACAATAAAGTACAATTCAACTATAAGTTGGTTGTTGAGACAGATATGACTGCAAATTCCATCTAGAGACTTCTTATCAAGTTATTATGTTCATTGAAAGAGGCTCACATAAATCACAATTTCCCTTTCCCAACAGGAGGACTGCTTGTTGTTGCAAAAGTGACATAAGTAGATATAACTAAGACTGACCTGGCATGTCATTTAACTTAACCCACGTTTATTGTAATAAAAATGCACAGTTTTTACTTGAATGGGTAGGTAACAGTCTGATTTTGAAAAAGATTGTGCAGAAATATAATCTTGTTCAGTGCCATATTCAAATGGATATGTGTTAGTTTTTGTTTTTTTGCATCACTATAAAGAAATAGCTGTGACTGGGTAATTTACAAATAAAAGAGGTTTAATTGGCTTATGGTTCTGCAGGCTATACAGGAAGTATGGTGCTGGCATCTGCTTGGCTTCTGGTGAGACCTCAGGGAGTTTTACTCATGTCAGAAGGAGAAGCAGAAGCAGGCATGTCACATGGAATTAGAAGGAGCAAGGTGGGGCGGGGGAGGTCCCAGACTTTTTTAAACAACCAGATCTCATGTGAACTAAGCCAAGGGGATGGTGCTAAGCCATTCATGAGGGATCTGCCCCCACGATCCAGTCATCTCCTACCAGGCTCCACCTTCAACATTGGGAATCACATTTCAACATGAGATTTAGAAGGAATACACATTCGAATCATACCAGCATATAAAGAGAATACAGGAAAGCTCCACATAAAACTACTGTACCAGACAGCACAAATCAAAGCATTAGGGATCTGTTAAAAGCCAAAGACCTATGATGACCCACAGGCCTCCATTCCTTCTGTGGCTTTGTCTCTTTCTATCTCTGTCTCTCTTCAGTGGTGGGTGGTCTAACTGCCACTCCCAGTCTCCTGGCCCAGGACCTTTGCACTAACTATTTCTCTGGCTTGCTCCCCACATCCTTTAAGTCTTACTGAACTGCCACCTACTCGGACAGACCTACTCTAAACTTTTGGTTCATTTTGTAGCTCCTGCTTAATTTTCCTCCACTGCCTTTATAAACAGTTAATATACTACATATGGTATTTATTTTGTTTCCGTTTTGCTACCCCTACTGGAATGTAAATTTCAAGGGGGAGGGCAGGAATTTTTGTCTGTGTCTGTTAATTCCTGAACCCTGAGTTCTCAACATGTAATAAACAGTTCATGAATATTTGTTGAATGACTAAACATAATATTTCTGAATAAAGAGATACACATTATATGTATAAAATATTTAACATATAGTTTAAAAAGTGAAATTCATATAAAATATTCACAGACCCCTTGAAAGCCTTTGTAAAACTCTAGAGTTTCACAAGCCCAGTTTGAAATCAATTGCTGAAGTATTTATTATTGCTCATATTTCTAGCAGTGGAGAGTTGTGTAGGAAGCCCACCGAACGGTGGTGAAAAAATTGAACTGTTGGCATCCACCCAAACTGCTCCTGTGAACAAAAGATATCACAAAATATATTGCTGAAATGTACCAAAGTTCTCACTTACCTGTTTTATTCAGTTCCAAATGTAAATAAAAATGTTAAAACCACTTTATTTTTCCCTCTAATATAATTTAAAACTGTACCATTAAGAAACAAATGTAATTGTTCCTTTTCTAAGCTTCATATAGATGATTAGATATAGATTATTGGAACTGGAAAGGCCCTCAATGATCATCAAATACAAATGATGCATTTCCAGGTGAGAAAACTGAAGCCTCAAGAAGTTGTATAATTCAATTCTTAAGTCATCAAGCTTGATTGGTAGAAATTAACCAGGTTGGAAGCCTGTTCTTCTACAACCCAGCTGAGTTTTTTCTTCAATCCATGCATGGCATGACATACTCTATTTTAATATTATATAACATAGGGTTGTTTAAGAATAGATGAAGATCTCACTGGTATGGTCAAGGAGGGCCTAGAGATAGGATTACACTAAGAGGACACACTCTGGTGTCTTTCTGAGCTGGAAGGACAGTCCTGCATCCAGTTTATCCAGATGAATCAGAGAATACAACTCAAACACTGTTTTCATCACCATCGCATTTAGGTTCATGTAAGAATTTGGCATTCTTTAAGAGAGAAGTGTTGCCAAGGAAGAGAGAAGCAAACAAATCTTGTGATAAAAATTGGACTTAACGAGGGAAATATCATGCAACTTTCTTTTTGTTGCACCAAAGAAAGCAATACTAATAAGATAGAATTAACGGCATGGTGGCAGATAAGCTCTCTAAATTCCCCTAGCAAAATATCTGTGCTATGGAATAGAGCTTCAGAGCAGGTAAAAATGTGCAGTAGACCTGAATATGATTTTGTTTAAGTAGAGTTTGAAGACTCAATACTCTTTGTTTTCCAGTTTCTCATTTTTATTCTTCAAAACAGGTAGAAGAAATATAAAACATAATTTCTGCTCAATGGAAAAAATCACTATGAAATTTTAGTAGGGAAGAAAACTTTAAAAAATGTTAATGAACATTCAGATCCAGAGGCTCAATTAATGTTATAATTCCTATATTTGGGTATCAAAATATTTTGGTAAAAGGCTAACATAAACACTTCAGATGAAGTCTAAGCTTGTGAAGATCCAATCCTCTTCATTTATTGTCCTGGTCCAAGCCTCTCTGGAGTGTGAAGGTAAGCCTCAGACCATGAGGGTGATTGGAGGATGCGAACATAGCCGCATTTGTGTAGTACGTTCCCTGCGCTTGGTCTCTCCGTGTCATTAGCCAATGTCCTGTCCCATTAAAAAATGCATTTTTTGCTCTTATATACTTAATTTCACCATTTTCATATTTGTTCATTTTAAATACTGTTTCCATTTTACCTTCCTGTCTTTCAATTTCATTTCTAGGGAAATTAAAATAATACACAAAATTATACTAGCAATATAAATTAAGTGACAATATAGAAGAATATGAAGTAAACCAAATACCTCCTCCTGGATTCATTCTCTGCAAAACCTCTCCATTTTCACTTCATTCTCAGAGAAGCAACCATCAGTAGTAGTTTTAGTTTTTTTTCCTTTCAGTGATTGAATTATGAAATGGAAGGGAGAAGGGAGGAAATATTAAGACAGACGTTAAGACTCTAGATGTAGATGCTCAGTATTCCCACTGGAACTCTCATACTGCTGTTGGAAGTGTAAAATTATACAACTTCTTTGGAAACTCATATAACATAATTTACTAAAGTTGACTAAGGCATGGACTACGAAATGTTTGGGATCAGGAATGAGGCGAGAATGCTTGCACTCACTACTTCTATTCAACATTGTACTATAGTTCTAGTCAGAGCAATAAGATTAAAAAACAAAGAAATAACAAGCAGGATTGGAAAACAGTAAGTAAAACTACATACATTTCTGTATGTAGAAAATCTCAAGTATCTAAAGAGATGGTCAATATAAAAATCAATCTTATTTCTTTGTACCAAACAACATTTTTGAGAGAATTGTAGATGACTTAAATAAGTGGAAAGATGTATGTATTCATTGCTGGAAAGCTTTAACATTTTAAAGATGTCAATTCCTCCTATATTGCTCTCCGGATTCAATGCAATTCAAGTCAATATCTTAGCAGTTTTACTTTGTGGAAGTTAAAAAGCTGATTCTAAAATTTATTTGGAGATTCAGGGGGCCAAAAATAGCTAAGACAATTTTGAGGAAGAACGAAGTTGAGGGATATACTTTGCTGAATATAAAGGCTTAATATGTAGTTAGAACAATTAAGACATTGGTATTGTCCAAAGTATAAACAAAAAGCCCAGTGGAAAGTCTAGAAACAGACTCATCTATGGATAATATGCAACACAGGGACATTTTGGACTTGTGGAGAAATAATAGTTTTTTCACTAAATGATGCCGGGTCAATTCAGTATCTGTATAGGAGAAAATAAAACAATCTACACCTTCTCTTCACACTGCTGAACACACAAAAGCAATTCCAGGTGGATTGTAGTTATAAATGTGAAAGATGAAAAAAATAAGGCATCTGCAAGATAACATATACAACATAAAATATCTTTATGACCTTAGAATGATCAAAGATTCGTTAAACACAATGCACAAATCACTAACAATAAAAAGAAAGATTGATAAACTACATTAACACTAAAAACACCTGTCAAACATTCTCTTTATAGACTGAAAGAGTAAACCACTGCCTATTTCATTAAAACTCAAGATCTGTAGTTGTTGTCATCCCACAAACACCTATTTTGTTTATATTTTCAGATGAGATGTTCTCTCATGTTTATCTGCAAATGTTAACAATACTAATTTTAAAAAGGCTTGTTTTCTCTTGGATTTTAATTATTCTGTTTTCAGAATTTGTTTCTTCTTTTCACTGTTTTGGTTTTCTTCAAATGTTGGATGATGATTGCTTGTTGAGTTCATTTCATGTTGATATTTAAACTTCTATTTTCCCATTTGTGAATTAGGGGAATTTCTGACTAGAGGAACTTTCCTTCAGTTATTGTGAGTGAGGGTTGGTTTGTGCCACTGGAGTGGGCATGCAGGTGGTGTGTCTACTCAGTATGTGGGCTCCTCATCCTCTTGCTAAACATTATCAACCTGAAGCATTCCTCTGTGTCTGCAGCCCCATTTCCTGCCTTTGTGCTTCAGTCCAGAAGTAAACTCTGCTCTTATCTCTCAGCTATTGTTCGGCATAAACAGAAGGCGAAGTAGATGCTGACCTGTCTGTAGCTGCATGTGCATTCTCCAGTTCCCCGGTGAGCACCACCACCAAGACCTATCTGCTTCTTGGATCTCTTTGCTCTTAGTTTGGAGCATCCTTCACACTTCATAGAATTCTTCTCTTTTCCATATTTCAGAGTAAGATGTTTCTTATCTGCATGGCTCCTTTTAGGACATGAGATCTGTGCAGTCCCACAGATTCTGTACTCAAGAGGGCCCTTGCACTTGATTTAATGCTCTCCTTTCACCCTCTTGAAATTCTTAATGATTTTTGGACAGGGTGTTGGATTTTCATTTTGTACTGGGCCTTGTAAATCGTGTTGCTGGTCCTCTTGGTCTAATATCTCTTTCAATAAATCTTTGTTCCTTAATAGCTTTCAGAACTCCTCAAACATTTTCATCAGTGATGGTAGTTCCTGTATTAAATTACATTACTTATTTTATTTTTTTGTAACCTTTATTGAGGTACAATATGTGCTCCTTTTAAGTGTACAATTCAATGATTTTTAATAAATTTACAGAATTTTGCAACCAGCACAATCAAATTCTAGAAAATTTCCATTTTTCAAAATGATCTCATGGGCCTATTTGTAGGCATTTTCTGTTTCTATCCTCAACCCCAGAATGTTTTGTATTTTAGATATGTTTTAAAATATGAATTCTTGGGGGGTATATATATGGAAGGGGGGAATATTAGTTTCCCCTTCAAGGAAGCTAGAAGAAGAAGAATCTTGGAGAGAGTGGTAGAGTCTTCAAAAGAGCATGTGTGAGACCATCTATCTGAGCAGCCAGTTGTCTTTCTTTTCCTTTCTTCTCTAGTAGGTGGTTGGTGAGAGGCCATTGTTGAGTGAATTGAAGTCTCACGATAAGATAGTGAATAGAATCTGTTTGGATTTAGGTACCCTATTTCAACAAAACTTCTCTTTGCTTTTTTTTGGATTCTTAACAGAAAAAAATTACTTGAAAATAGCATGACCATACTTCTTAAACCCATATGTTCTTAAACTCAATAAAACAATAATTAGAAATACACTATACAAGCAGATTTTTTACAGTCATCTTTCTTTTGATTTTAAGTTATATTAGATATTGACTTTTTCTGATTATAAAATTTCTAAATGGTTATATTTATGGAATTATAAAATATATAATAGTATATAGAAGAAAAGAAAATCTCAAATTATTATAACACCATATCACATTTCCTCCTAATATTTTTATTTGCAAATACATGTTTATCTACTGGGGTGCTTTTTCTTTTTCATCCAAACTGAAATCATAACTCATATGCAATTTTCTGCTTGCTTTTCCACATATATATGAGATCATTTATATGTATTCATAAATATTCTTCAAATACATAATTTGTGTGAGCGACAACTGACCTGGACAAAGCAAGAGCCTTGGAGCAGGGTCTCAAATAATGGGCTGAACATGGGAGCGATTAAATACCTGAATGTGATTTGAATTTTCTAGATGATGCTCTAGCATGTTACTCAAGATGATAGAAATTCTTTGTATTAGTCCATTTTCATACAGCTATGAAGACATACCTGAGACTGGGTAATTCATAAAGAAAAACAAGTTTGATGTACTCACAGTTCCACATGGCTGGGGAGGCTTCACATTCAGGGTGGAAGGCAAAGGAGGAACAAAGGTACGTCTTACATGGCGGCAGGCAAGAGAATGTGTGCAGGGGACACAGGATGGTTATAAAACCATCGGATCTAGTGAGATGTATTCACTATCATGAGAACAGCACAGGAGAAACCCGCCCTCATGATTCAGTTACCTGTAACTGGGTTTTTCCCATGACATGTGAGGATAAAGGGGGCTACAATTCAAGATAAGATTTGGTTGGGGCCCAGCCAAACTGCATCATTCTTCTTCAGACCACCTTATTTCAGAACTCTAATCATGAAGCATGCTAGACAAGGTGGAAGATTCTTTTAAGGAATTTACTTAGCCAGATTAAAATAGCCTCCATTAAAAAAATGTAAATGCTTTCTACATATTTCTTAATATGTTTATATTACAGTATTTTTATTTTTCTGTCCCAGTAGATTGTTGCTCAACATAGGTGAGATCTGTGCGTAGTGAAGATGCTAGCACAGAGGTCTTTAATAAAAGTTTGTTGATGAGAGAATGAGAAAGAGATGAGAACTAATTTGGCTTTTAATCACTATATGGACCTCTGAATAAGCCCTCTAACTCACCAAATGCAGGAAGCACTTAGATATATAACTTAATTAGCTAAGTCCTATAAAGGCATATAAAATCACTTGGCAAGGTGCCTGGCACATCATAAGCACTCTATAAATACTAGTTATTATTATTAATAAAGAAAAAAATCTGTCTCCATATCGTCAGAAGCCAGAGCACCCAGCACTGGAAGCTGGGGAGCTGTAGTGGCAGCAAATGGGTGGCGATTGTGACGCCAACACCCAGTGAAGGGGAGGGGCCCTCTGTCATCTGGTTTTTCCAATTGAAAACATGCTTGGAGTACCCCTCCAGCCAACCTTTTTTTCATCTGCAGATATATTATTGAAAACTGTAGCTCAGCCTTGTCAGTCCAAATTATATTAGGAGGATTAGGAGATGTTCTGCAAGGGGAAAACAGAATTTGGCAATTTGATTTCAGGAAGACTTGAAAGGTCAGAGATAAAAGGCCAAGGTGGATTTAAAAAAGGGCTTTGAGCTTCTGCAGTGAGGAACAACAATTCAGAGCAAGAATGACAGTTATGGAAGTTTAGGTGTAATGTCTTCAGTAAGTATCATCAAGCATGGTAGACATTTATTTGTTTATTTGAGGACGTGGGAGATACACTGAACTGTCTAAAGGGAATGTGGTTTGTTAATTTTGCTTTTCTCATATGATTTTTAGTTAAAATAGTATCTCTGGCTCATGAAAACATTTTTCCTTATTTAGGAAAGCCAAAAGGTTATTTTAATTCTGCCTTAGTGTTTCTTATTATTTTTGTCAACTTTTATCCAAAGTTCCTTTTAAAACAGTGCTAAAGTGTTCACACTTTAAATAAAATCTGTTCCCTTCTTGTAAACAATTGACAATTATGTAAGAATCTAATGAAATAAATACACATGAGGTTTTTCAGAGTACATCTGTATAGTCACTTGTTTTACTACTAGTTTTCATGTCATGCTTCTTGTTTGTTGTTTGCAGATGAAAGTTGTTGCTGTTGTTTTGTAAACCAGCTATAATTCTGAATAAGTAGACATTTGAGCCTGAAATATAACCATGTATTCTTTGCTTACTAAGTGATTAATATTATGGA
This sequence comes from Rhinopithecus roxellana, assembly GCF_007565055.1. Lineage (NCBI taxonomy): Eukaryota > Metazoa > Chordata > Mammalia > Primates > Cercopithecidae > Rhinopithecus > Rhinopithecus roxellana. Next base: position 79,136,797 of record NC_044551.1, read on the forward strand.
TTTGGTGTCTGACCTCAAATGAATTACTCAACATCCTACCTGCAATTTTATCTATAAAATGAAAATAATAGTATTCTGCTTATAGGGTTCTTGTGAGGATTAAATGAGAAAAGAAATGTATTGAACATAGGAAGTAGTACATACTAAATGCTCAACAAACTGCATTTAAAACATTATGTAAGTGTGTGAATTTGAGAGACAGTCTAGCAGGCATTGTTTTCTTGACAGATGTTTATATGACTGTGCAGGAAGATTGTAAACATCTGTGCTTTGGTTACCATTTCCCTGATTTATTTAACCATGTGGATTTTGTCAACTATTTTAAACTAATCAGACACAGACATTGCCATTTACACCACACAGATGGTTTCTTCAAATCATTAGCAATGCCTGGGTGGGGCATCCCCTGAGACTGGGAAACTGCAAAAATTAACAGGCAAGGAAATTTGAGCTTTGAATTTTGAGTGTTTTGGAGGGCTTCTAAACGCCTGTCTGCCTTAGTTCTGATGCTGAAAAAGTTTATCTGTCAAAATATATTTTCTTAGATAGTACCATCAGGACTTCCTGACTCATTAGAAGGTCTGAGGCTGTGATAGACAAAAAGCAAGTGGAAAAGGTTCAGAGCCTTAAAAAGCACAATTTAACACCTGCTCCAATATTCATTTTTATTATCAGAACATTAAGCAATGTAAAGGTAAAAGAGCAGATTTTTTTTTGAAATAGCCTTTTTACAAAAGTATTACATACCCATTGTAGACAATTCAGAAAACACACAGAACAGAAACACATTTTCCAGTAGTCCTTCTACCCAAAGAGAACTACCCTTGACATTTTGATTATATAGCTTTCATTTTGATTACTTTTGTACATATGCACATATACATATGCATATGCTTTAGATGCATACGTACATATAGGTGTATTTTTAAAAAATGGAATCACATTTCACAGTGTTTTGTAATCCACTTTTTACACTTAGGTATTCCTAAAAAATTTTACATAATATTTACGTCATTTTATAAGATTCTTTAGCAGGTAAACAATCCACTGCAAAAATAAAATGTTATTTATTTTACCAATCTCTTAATTATTGAGTTAGTTTGCTTTTAATCTTGTTAGGAAATGACTGGTAAACAGTCTTTAGCTGAAAAGGGAAAATTGGAAAGACATTGGGTGGGCATCACATCTGAATTCTCTATTCTGAAAAGATTTTTCCTGCAGAATAATTAAATTTGAAATAACTTAGTATTAGAAAACAACATAAGGAAATAAAAAAAGTTTTTAAGGCAAAATACATGAAAACCAGAAGCTACAACCTTCACTGAATAGAGGGAGTAGGCAATACGGATGCATATGGAGTCTCTCAGTAGTGACAATTCTCGCCTTGCACAGTCACATGGGCTATAAAAATGACCTTGTAAACAGAAACTTTGCAAAGTGGTGCTCGTAGCTAATGGGAAAAGTTGATTGTTCTGGAACTTTTAAAAATTTCTGTCAAACATTAAAAACTCTCTTACTGTTTGTTATAAATGTACTGTATAGTAAAATAAAAAGGAATAAGTATAGTACACTAAGTTAAAACATTACTAACATTGGTAATTAAATGTTTATTTCTTTGTGAAAAACTGATCAAAAATAGTTTGAGCAGTGCTTGCCTTCTTCTTTTGAGTATAACGTGTGATATACACAAGGCACATTTTCTGTGCCTTAGCAAGTTTTGATCACATTTTGACATTGTATCCTTGGTGCTGTCAGTGTTGTGAATTATCTCTGGTAGTGCCTTTAACATGAAGTTATTTTTGCAAGCATATGGCATTTCCTCTGGGACACCTTCATCTTGTTCATTAGAATCACTTTTCTCATTCATGTCTATACGTTTTCTGTCTCTAAGCACTTCTGACCGTATGTCTAGAGTCTCTCTTACAACAGCTGTGTCAAAATGCCCACCATCAGCGATTTCTTCTATAACTCCATGAATGTTTGATTTGGATTCCATTTCCAGCATTATTACTTTTCATTTCTTTGCTGTACTTTCATCTTTGTTAACAAATCCCTTTTTTGGATTATCAGTTTTTGTAAAATGTCATACAGGTTCATCATGGGGAGACAAGGAGGCAACACAGTCACATGCTTAGCTGTCTGTGTATGAACTGAATAGAAAATGTGAAGTGATGTATGACCAGCAGGCTTTGTAAAAGATGACGTGATTGGTCACTGATCAGAATATGTATCTGTTATTTATGCAATGACTTGTAGACTAACAAGGCAGCAGTGAAGTTTGTGCCTTATGCAATTACTCACAGTTAATATACTGTGGTAATGGAAATGTGAACCATGTTGCTGGGGACCAGTCTTATTTAACAAAACCATGGTAATGAAAATTTCCATATTGGAGCTGTAAAAAGCAAGGTTGGCCTTTACATATTACATATAATGGATGAAAGGGATGTCTTCCCGAGTTGGTTTTTGTAGGCTCTAAATGGCAGCATCTCTCCTTATCCCAAGCTACCAGGGGAACAACATTGGCCTTTTGGAATCTAAAGAATATGTTGGGTCTATGGCATTTCCCATAAAAGGGTCCTGAATCATCCTGATCAGGTGATTCACTGAAATAGGACAAAATGTAGAAATCATATTTCTTATTGCTTCTCTGATGCTGCAGCATGGCTGAGTTCATTGAGGAATTGGGTCTAGCTGAGGGATCTGATTTGTTCCTCCCATTATTCCTTGGTAACTTTCCCTCTCCACCCTACCACCCCCTTCATAGCTAGTGGCAAAAAGAGGCTCATGTTCTGCAGGGCCAAGTCTCAGTGATAGTTCCTCCATGATCAATCTTTGAAGTCAAGTTTAGGTCAATGGTGTTTAACACAGAGTGGGAGTGAAGGTAAAAGAAGCCAAGAACATTGAGGAATTTGTGGCTCAGTCTATAAACAAAGAGGATTGATGTTGGCTGAAGACAAAAGAGGATTCATTGGAAAGAAGGTGAAATGGTCTTAGGAAAAACGAGTTGAGGAAGCTAGAGAGATTCCTCACAGAGTTTGATATATTGTCCTAATTATCTTTGCACCACAGTGTCAGTTGCAATGGAAGACTATATAAATGTTTGTTAAATGAAACAAGAAGTAGTTTTATTGATAGATGGGAATCCACCACGAAGATAAACATTTTTAAATTAATGTTAATATTGGAGAAATAATATTTTTATAAAACCTAGATTAAATATGACTAATAGGGCACACAAGTAAAATGGGCCAAAGATGACAGTTACGTACCAATATATTTAATGGAAAAATTTATTTTTTCTTTCCATAGTTCGTGATTTGTGCTCCTCTTCACTCTCATGTAGTTTCTTGCTTTAGGCTTTCCATTGGCTTCCATTGAACAAAGAATAAAATCTAAAATGCTTTCAATGGTTCACAGGGTCTGTGCAATCTGGTTCCTAACAAATTTTCTGATGCTAACTCTTATTCCTCATCCTTTACAAATCTCCCCCAACCCTCAGATATGTTTTAGTTACATGGATCTTTTATTCTGTTCCATAAACATGCCAGGTTCAGTCTAGTCTCAGGGTCTGTGCTCTCACTATTGCCTCTGCTAGGCAAGTCCTGTCTGTAAATCTTCACATAGAAAACCCTCAGCAAAGTGCCTAACATTGGAAAAAGTCAATAAGTGTTATTAATTACAATACTCTTCTTTAGATGTTCTTCTATTCTTAGAATGCCTGATTGTTCTGGATTTTCTTATTCACTTTTGCTTGTTTTCAAGGCAAAAAATGAATAATAGTAACCCTTTCTATGGGAGAAAAGATGGCAGGTATGTCTACATGAGTCAGGATGAACTGGTTATGCTACAGTTACAAACAGTCGCGCAAATCTCAGTGACTTAAATCAAGAAAGGTGATTTTTTACCTCACGCTACATGTCCAGTGTGGACTGGCAAGACAGTTCAACTTGTTGTGGAGACACACTAACATTTTATGATAATACCAACTGAACATGAGGTTTCAGGGTTTGCCACGTCAGAAGAAGGTAAGAATACAGAGTAGAGCATTGTCAACTAAATGGTTTATTCCACAAGTGACACAAATTATTGCTTAGCTTTTATTTACCCTAAGTCTAGATCTGCTATCTCCTATGCACATTCTCATTTTATGGCAGGGAATAAGTTTTTAAATTGGGGCTTTCAAAATAATTTGGAGGTGCTTTCAACAATTCAGATTCCTGGGTCCCGTCCTCTGAGATTCTGATTCTAGGTTGGGGAATGGTAATTGAGATATTGGTATTAATTCTAGTGACTCAGTTGTACGTGATTTGAAAGCCATACTTAGAAGAACACAACTATAGTGACTAGAACTATGGTTGGCCATAGTTTTTTGGTTGGCCAATATTTTTGATTGACTTTAAAATAATGGTTTTCTTATGAATAAAAAATCAGTAATTTAGATAAAATTTGCATAAGCTGAATTGTATTAGAATGAGAAGCAAGGCTAAGTGTTTTATTCCTTTACTCTAAAATAACTTCTACTTTTTGGGAGGAGGTAATGCTGGTACTATCTTTCTTTCACTTTGTGCAGGTTACTAGGTTGATCCACACAGTAGCCATGCTACATCTTATCTCTTGCTCAGGAAGAAGACAGGAGTCTCAGGATATTAAAAAAAAGAATTGAATGAATCCTTTGATTTATCCCATATGAAATAGACTATGAAGAAAGCAAATCTAATCTCACGTAATTAGGAGTTATTTTAATTGCAAGAACCACAGGCCACATTTCTTTGACAATGACAGATAAAAATCTTGCATTGAAAAATCTATTGGCAAATAACTTTTAAACCTCAACTAACTGGCAACTAAGCTCTTTGTCACTTATCTCTGCAGTATTTTCACACTCTGATCACAGAATAACAAGACTAGGAGTAAAGATCATAATGGCGTCATATAAACAGAACCATAAATGTGTACTTTAAGTGAAGTTAATATTCCATTATGATAGATTACCCATCCTCTTGAAAAGCTCAACTATTTTAAAACCAGTTCTGTTGAATTTTTAATATTCAGGCTATTCCCTGAGAGGGAGCTTTGGGCTGTAGGTCTCCATGGGTATGTATTCACAAGCATTGCGTTTGGGTTCATAAAATCTGAAGGCTTCTAAAGTATTAAAACTTTCATGCAAAGCATGCAAAAAAAAAAAAAAAAAAAAAAAAAAAGGAAAATCCACTACCAACTAGAAACTGGTGCTTAAAATATCCATTGTTGTTTTAAAAATTAATTTGAAGGAGTTTATATTTTCATAATTGCTGTGAGGTCTTGCCTTAATAGTAACACGGTTTTTTCTCTTCTAAGCAAGTTAGATAATGTTAGACTATTCTTATCGGTATGAATATAGACACTGATATCTGAGACAGTAGGCTAAAGGGAAGATGACAAGAGAAAATTTGCTCAGTTACTGTCTTGCTGAAAATACTGGGTGTGTCTTTAATATATATATTCTCACCTGTCAATCTAAGTATCTTGACTGGAAAGTGAATAGTCTATAATAGGTAATTTTGCCTTTTGCCTGGATGTCGATCAGGTTTAGCTGATACTTCTCTAATAGGTGATAATAAACTAAAAGGCTCAAATAAATGCAAAAAATCACATCTACTAAGTCTTATTTCCTGTTAATGCAAGAAAGTTTATGTTTTTCCTTGCTTACATGTAAGAAGACAATGTGCACACGTGGTCCCCTCTTCTGTAGATTTCTGTGTAGTGTTCTTGCAATACCAGTCATGAGCATACATAGTGAGGAGTTTGCTTGTGATGTCTTTGTTAATAGGCTAGACTTCACGATATTGCTGTAAAGCAGAGAAGAGGTTAAAACTGGGAGCCAGAAGTTCTATGTCATTTATTTAGCTCTGGACTTTTTTTTTTTTTTTTAATGCAGATGCAGGGTTGAGCTAATCATATTCCTTAGCTCATGGCTCCTTATCACTACTGGTCCTGGGGAAGCCTCTCTTTTATTTCTTCATCCTATTTTGTCCCATTTCTCATATCTATTCCCTTGTTCCTCCAGAAAATAACCTAATGTGCTCGTTATGTATCATTGTGTTTGTATGTGTTCTTGTGAAATGTGTATTGCTGTTTTGTGTACTTGCATTTTCAATTTTTATAAATGGGGCTAGGTTATAAATCTCAGTCTGATTTTCTTTGTTTCCCTCAGATACTATTTATGTTGCTGTATGTATTACTGCTGTTCCAGGCTTGTCATTGCTGTATCATTTATTAGAATCTGTGTGGTATTTACACTCTGTTTTTAAATTAAATTAAATTACATTTTATAGAGACAGGATATTGCTGTGTTGCTTAGGCTAGTCCTGAACTCCTAACCATAAGCATTCCTCCCACCTCAGCCTCCCAAGTAGCTGGGACTACAGGACTATACCACTGCACCTGGCTTCACATACTCTTTTAAAAAAACACAATTTTGATGGGCTTTTCTCATAATTTATTATTAATTTGTACATTCCCTATCCCATCTTTCTAATAATCAAGTATGTTTTATAAATGAAGAACCAAATATACCAGGTTGAGGGCAAACAGTGGCATTTAATAACATTTTCCAGTGTGGCTCTGAAATGGCACAGGGCTATCACAACTCTTTGACCAAGTAGAAGACTTCTCTTACTAGGCAAAGACCTAGTATACATGGAGTACTCCATACTACTCTTCCAGTCTTGCTGTACTTTGATTTTACATATAGCCTACTTGATACGATGAGGCTATCCTTCACAAAGCTCATTTTCATTGAAATGTAGAAGCTTCTTGTGTAGATGTTGGATCAGGGATGTGTGGAGAAATATATAAAATTTAAGTAACACAAAGCCAGAGGGTCCTGGAGTCAGGCCTGCATTTGACACTGGTTTGCTTAGTCACCATGCATAGTCATTAAATGACTTTATCTTTTATTCTTCACAGATCTTGGACAATAACCCAGGATATTTTGAGTTTCTTAAGAAAAAGTGATTACTATTATTAAGTAGAACCATTTCCTTTTCCCTTTAAGATTTTTGGTTACTAATGAGAACTATGAATCAGACTGAGGAGGACCTGATCCTGAGAGCAGTAGGCATTTTCTTCGTTCTCTGGAACTGGGCCAGGAGGCCGTGCACCTAATCTGCTCCAAAATCATTCCTTTCTGTCTTTCACTGAAGCCCGAACACACTCCAGGAATTAGGTACTAATTAATGTCAACACATTACAAATGAAGAAAGAAGGGAAATTGCTTGGACTAATTCTTGAGAAAATCCTCAGAAATTTGTTTGAGTTAAAGTTAATGTGTGTCTCAGGCAGCACTGAAGCAAACGTAAAATGCTGCTCATGTGGGTGAGTGACCTGGAGGTGACCTCTTTAAGAGTCTTAACCAGCATTTGTTTCAATATCCTGTCTATTTTGTCATGATGCTGCTTACAGAATTGATGATTGGTGGGATCAGAGAGTGCAAGAATCAAACTATGGCTTCATTAGCTCTAAGTTCTACAGGGCCTACACAAGATTTTAGGACATATTTTTCAAAATGACACTTTTCGTATTTTCATTCATTGCTGCTTTATGGATGTTAATGAACAGCTTTTTAAAGAGTGAAACAAATAGATTGTTACATGGATTTTAGGATATCTTCATCTTTTAATCAGAGGAAGATTTTAGATCATGTTTTTATATTTATAAAATCAACAACTGAAGGTTAAAACCCAAAGAATCATTTTGAATGGCCATGATAATAAATGTACTAATATGTCATGTTTGATCTAAAGTTATGAGAATGAGTCCAATACGTGGGATGCCAATCAGGGGTGAGACTGTATTGAGGAATGGCAGGCTCATTTTGCAGAAAAATTAGTTGAAGCTACAGTAAGTCACAATGGAGTTCAATTTTGTGCTCATTGTTCTTTAGGTTTCCTTATTATGTTTTTCCACTTTATGAATGCCCTTGATGTGCACTTTACTAAACTGCACCTGAATAATAATATTTGGACTTGGGCAGGTAAGCACCCTGCTTGCTTTGCTCAGGCCTCCAACTAACTAGAGAAGATGCTGTACTGTCTAAGTTCTCTATCTCTAATACTTAGCACTGCACCTGACACACAGGATGGGCCTAAATTGTTGAATAAATGAGGACTGCAGAATAATGGAGACATCCCTATAATGCCACATCAAGTTTTGACCATAGTAGTAAACAATTGGAGAACCCATTTTGGTGTGTAGATTTTAGTTGAAAAACCCTTGATTCCAGTCCCAACATTATCTGATCATGAATTAGTTACCCCCTTTAAATCTCAATTTCTTCATCTGTGAATTAGAGTTATCAATAGATTGATGGAGAAAAAGGAAGACGACTATGACAAAGACTTCTTTGACCACATCAACCCCAGTGATTTTGCTGAAATACTGCCTGGAAGCTAAACATTGGGTACACATGGACATACAGAGGGAAATAATAGACCTTGGAGACTTCAAAAGAGGGGAGTGTAGGAAGGAGTGAGGTTGAAAAATTTCCAATGGAGTATTATGTTCACTATTCAGGTGAAGGGCTCACTAGAAATAAAAAGTCCTAGAAAAATTGGCTTTGGCTTCTAATTAAATGCCACCTTGATTGTTCTCTAACAAGTTTATTTTTTCTAAATCTTAATGTGTTGGCTGGAATAAAAGGATTGAGAAGCATGCATTTTCCCTCTGTTTTCCCAAGCATCCAGCATGGATTACACTTTCTCATTTAAGAATGATGCCATAATCTTATACGTTGTCTTATAGAGCATGCTTACACGTGAAAGACATGTATTAGACATGATACATTAGCTATCTCTGTGGATGAGTAAAAACGGGCTAAAAGGGAGTAAATACATAGAGTAGAGGGACCTTGTTCAGATGACTGGTGATCAAGAGCTTTGAATTGAATATGATTAACTCTTCGTACCTGGGGTCCAATAGAAACCCACTATCACCACCACCAAAACAACAACAAAACTGAAATACGCTGTGTGATGACGCTAGTTTTTTATGGAAATGTGTTTCATTTTATACACTGCAAAATGATGCTTCAGGCTCTGAATTGCCTTGGATTCTTATGTCCTGGTGTAAGTGTGAGGTGTGTGTGCATGTGTAGTGTTTGTGTATGCACATGCATGTGCATAGATAGCTATTCTAACATGTTTAATATGTGTCTTTCCTTACACCAAAGGAAAAGAAGAATAAAGACACCTGCACTTATATGTTTATCACAGCAATATTCACGATAGCACAGTTGTGGAATCAACCTAAGCGTCCATCACTGGATGACTGGATAAAGAAAATGTAGTTTTTGTATACCATGGAATACCACACAGCCACAAAAAGCATGAAATCATTTCTTCTGCAGCAACATGGATGGAGTCAGAGGCCATTATCCTAAGTAAAATAACTCAGAAACAGAAAATTAAATACTGCCTGGACACTAAACAATGGGCACACATGGACTGTAGAAAGTGAAATAACAGACATTGGGAATTTTAAAAGGGGGAAGGATAGAGAGGGGTAAGGGTTGAAAAATTACCAATGAGGTATTATGTTCACTATTTAGGTGAAGGGCATACTAGGAGCCCAAACCTCACCGTTGCAAAACATATCCATGTAACAAGCCTGTAAATGTACCCCTGAGTCTATAAAAATAAAAAATGCTGCTGCAGCAAAAAACACAATAATGTGTACTCCATTAGAATACAATTAGATAAGCAGTTGTTATAAGCTTGAAAAGTCTGCCTCTTTTACCAGGGTGAAAAAGTTGGAATCCATACATAGATAATAAAAAGGAAGGATATAGGAATTTGTCTGGAATGTAAGACAAAGGAAGATAAAACACTATTTTTCACAAAGCAATGTATAGAGTGCTCAATCAGAAATATGGATCATTGGTTTAAAAATCAGAAGATTTAGGTTATGTCAATCTGGCTGTCTCACTACTCTATCAAAGGAATGGAGCAAGCAAATACAGTGTTTATTTCCCATGGAATAACGAGATTGTGGTCACAAAGAGATCTTAAATATTGGACTATATTTACTATGTTTGATATTGTTGACGATTTTATTTCATGTTCAATCAGTTTAAGGTGCTCCCAGAAATAGGCATGGAGGTATGCGTGTTTTGGTGGATGCACACACTCAGCCTCTCTGCACTATTACACTATCAAGCCTCCCTCTCCATCCATTGGCTTACTCAGAGATTCAAAAGTTGAGAAAATTTATCCCAAAGGATTATGCCGAAGGCTATGTTATGAGCTCACAAATAAAATGAGGCTGGGCCTGATCTGTGCCTTTTTGGCACTATGCAGCAGTTGCTTGTCATCCACCTTCACCTTAGTGTTTTCTCATTAATTGCATTTCTTTTCTGACCCTTTCCTCATAAGAGACCCAGAGAAGGAGAGAAGGGAAAGGGTAAGAGGTTTAAGTGTGGGGGAAGAAGGCCATTGGGACATTATTAAGGCCACAGCCAGATCACATCACTTGCAGACTGGTGGACAAGTGGTATGGAGAAGGCGCAACTGCCCTACCAAAGTTAGAACGCACAAGCCTGCTTTACTCCTGTGTATATAGCCACGTGCCAACTGAACATTGGAGAGTCTTGCCTAATTGCATATTTTTGGCTCAATTCTACTGAGTTAGGTGTTTGCGGAAGAAAGAGATCCCTTCATATGCAGCCTTCAGTGTGGAAAATGAGAAATCAGACAGCAGCAATGAAACTTACAAATTCAAGGAGACTTTTTCATGAGTAAGATTCAGGATATTGAAGAGAATTCAATCAGTTCAGAATGGAAGAAATAAGTACATTCTTATACTCTTGTAAGAGTGTGTCCTCATTACACTCAACAGTGTGTCCTCATTCAATATAAAAATAAAAGCTTAGATCTAGATTTTTAAAAAGTATTTTTATTGTTTATGTTTATAATACAGAGCTAGATATAACAGTTGAAATGATTGAATAAGTTTCTTAGCAAAATATGAGCATGGAAGATTCCATAAACAGTTCCACTTAAGGAAATGTTGTCCAGGGACTATAAATTGATACACAATAAACTTTCTTAAAGTCAATATGAAAATAGATATTAAAAGCTTTAATTTTTTTTTTTTTGCCCTGGACACAAATTCTATTTCTAAAAAATTATTCTAAAAAATTAAGGTTGGTACAATGCAGGCTTTTTTATAATAGAAAAACATTTAAAGTCCCCAAACAGGAGATAGTTATGAAAATGATTTTCACTTCCACACAATGAAAATACATGACCTTAATCAATCATGTTATAAAAAATATTTATTGTGGTGGAAGAATGGTCAAAAATATTAACTTTGAAATAAATGGCCTATATAACTGTTTGAATAACATGTCAATTTTGTAAAACAGAAATGTGGAAACACCCATAAGGTCTAGCAAAGACATTTAGCAAAATGTAAAACCTACTTTTCTTTTCATGCCTTTTTATATTTTCTAAGTTTTTTCTTTGGATGCCTTCTTATGTGAATAAATATAATCACACAAATGCTACTAACAAAAGACTCATTAATGTATAAAAGCCTGTCTGTCTAGGAGCCCAAAGATTTGGTCAAATTCAGATGTGCTCCATGTGATATGTCGTTGGCATGGAGAGAGGTGCATTCGGTGAACAGATGCTCACATGTCTCAGGCCTGCTCTGCTCGGGGATTATGTCTGTAAAATGATGGATTAGAATTGACTGCAATCCTAAGGAAAAATGGTCCTCCTCAGGTTTGCAATCTTGTCTGTCACCCATTACCTGGTGCTCACATATAACATAAACGGCCACAAACAATAAATCCATGAAATGAAAGGCACCATTACATTGCTGGTAATGAGGAGAGGGGTCTGAGTTTAAATTGGCAATCCTACCTTGTATTTCCTGATTCTGATGCAATTGAACCCTCAACTTTCTCATATTAAAATAGGTTTACATAACATATTTCTAGATACGTACAGAAGCATACGATAAAACAATGTTTTATGGCTAGAGTAAGTAAGCAGCTGGATATCATGTTGTTTGATTAGTACAGAAGAGTGGAAGTTCAAACATAAACTGAAATGACTACCTCTTTGTTTGGCTATCATAGACTGTTTCTTTATCACAGTCATAGGCAATAACAAACACAGCACCAAACTCTATTATCATAAGCATTGCTCCAATTCTTAATCCCTATATGGCTATTTCTTTAGAATGAAGGTAAGAGGAACAGCTTCCTACAATCTACTTTCTGTTATATTGTACAGGGGTTGTTAAAGGCAGATTCAAAATAAATATTCAAAGGCATACTCATGGACAAAAGTTCTCCACGTACTCTCATTTGGGTCATGAGGATGAATAATCTCAGACAAATCTGCATCTTCCCACGCCTTAATAAACAGCCCTTAAAACTAGAGTTTACAAATGGCATGCATTTCTTGTATGTTGCCTTACGTTTGGAAATAATAAAGTAAATTCAACCCATTTAATGAAAAAGTTCAAAATAATAGAGTTTGGGTATAATTTTTTCAATGTAAAATGAAAGAAAAACATGTCTTTATAAAACAATTTTTATTCTTTTATTACTTGAGAGAAACATTTTGCTACTGTTCATAAGACTACTTCTACTTTTATGAAAATAGCCAGTCATGAGAGAGTCAAATAAGAACCCTAATGAAATGGGGGAATGTTGAGATTTCAGACTTCTTTTCATCACATCTCTGATTTCACACAATAAAAAACATGACTCTGTTCTAGTTAAATATCCTAGTATCAGTTGTAAAATATCAGATAATGGCTGGTAAGGTAAAGTGTTATCAGATTACTAAACACTTGCCATGTGTGTTTGACTGACAATTTTATGGCAGACGTACTGAAATATATTTTGCTTAGCAACTAATGTTAAGAAGAAAACTTTCTGAATATGTCATGGTTGTGAAAAAAGGTACAGGGAATCTGGAAAAAATTTTACTCTGAAAGAACAACAAAAGTGGGCTTCAAATGAATAACTTGAATGTAAAGTATGCTATTTCATCTGTTAATAAAAGCAAACAAAATTTTATAGTTCTAAACAGTTGTGTTGATCCCAACAAAAATGTTGCTTTCAGTTACCAGGGATAACTCAATCAACTAATTGAGTTAGAATAATTTTTCTTTAAAGATTGTTATTTAAGTCTAAGAACATTTTTATTATCACTATAGCATTCTGTTCTATTTTGATTTATCTGTACTAGTGATGGAGAAACTGGTTTCCAGCTTCATCCATTTCCCTCAGAGGACATGAATTCATCCTTTTTTCTAATTGCATAGTATTGCATGGTGTATATGTGCCACATTTTCTTTATCCAGTCTATCATTGATGGGCATTTGGGTTGGCTCCAAGTCTTGTGCTGCAATAAGCATATGTGTGCATGTGTCTTTACAGTAGAATGAGTTATAATCCTTTGGGTATATACCCAGTAATGGGATTGCTGGGTCAAATGGTATTTCTAGTTCTAGATCCTTGAGGAATCTCCACACTGTCTTCCACAGTAGTTAAACTAATTTACATTCCCACCAACAGTGTAAAAGTGTTCCTATTCCTCCATATCCTCTCCAGCATCCGTTGTTTCCTGACTTTTTAATGATCACCATTCTAACTGGCATGAGATGGTATCTCGTTGTGGTTTCGATTTGAAATTCTCTAATGATCAGTGATGATGAGCTTTTTTTCTTGTTTGCTGGCCACATAAATGTCTTCTTTTGAGAAGTGGCTGTTCGTATCCTTCACCCACTTTTTGATGGAGTTGTTTGTTTTTTTCTTGTAAATTTGTTTAAGTTCCTGTAAAGTCTGGATATTAGCCCTTTGTCAAATGGAAAGATTGCAAAAATTTTCTCCCATTCTGTAGGTTGCCTGCTCACTCTGATGATAGTTTCTTTTGCTGTGCAGAATCTCTTTAGTTTAATTAGATTCCATTTGTCAGTTTTGACTTTTGCTGCCATTCCTTTGGTGTTTTAGTCATGAAGTCTTTGCCCATGCCTATATACTGAATGGTATTCTCAGCTAACTAACACAGAACAGAAAACCAAACACCGAATGTTCTCTCTCATAAGTGGGAGCTGAACAGAGAAAACACATGGACACAGGGAGGGGAATATCACCCACTGGGGCCTGTCAAGGGGTGGGGTGCTAGGGGAGGGATAGCGTTAGGAGAAATACTTAATGTAGATGACGGGTTGGTGGGTGCAGCAAACCAACATGGCATGTGTATACCTATGTAACAAACCTGCATGTTCTGCACATGTATCCCAGAACTTAAAGTATAATAATAAAAAAAGACCAAAACAAAAAAAAACAAAAAAACTGGCTTACACAATCTTTTGAAATCTGTATTCAAACATAAACTGCAGGAAAGAGTTAAGAAACATGGGAAGTCATTTTATCTTTTTCAATCTTGCAGAAATTGTATTTTAGACTTTTTAATAAATACAACAAATAATGACCATGTCCTTGAATTAACAAAACAGGGGAAATTGGTGTTTTTCATGATAAACTCTAAGATGTACTCAAAACCCAAGTTAGGACAGTGACAATGTAATTCCCAGGTGTTGGTTGGGAAAGGTTCCTTCAGCTAAGAATTACGTTTATTTTTAAATGTTTTACTCAAATATACATTCTCAGGCCTAATTTTCACATCTATTCTTTTGCTTCTGATTGGCTCTGACAACAATAGACTTTAATAAGAAAAAGGTTTTTTTTTGTTTAAACTATTTAAATTAAACCATAATGTGGTATAGAAATATAAAAACCTATCTTTTTTGTTTGAAAAGTACTAGAAAAATGTCTTTTTATCATTTAAACAACCTTGTAGATCAAGTGACTATATTTCAAGTTAATCACCAATGAATAAAAACGCATTATAATTTTGAGGTGTTTTTTTCCCTGTTAGTTTCTACCTAACATTTTGCAGATTTTTTTTCCCTAAAGATATGCAGCTTTGACTCACATACAGTTATCAGCCTGGCACAGGAGCTCCCAAAGAATGATGCATTCATTTAGTGGCCTCTGTCTTCTTTCTAAGCAACCTAAGAGGAACAATTGTTTAGTCTCTTTTCTACGCTATTCTTTGACTCAGTGGGAATAAACTGGCCTCTGGACCTCTCTTCCTGGCCTGCCTCTTTCTAACCTTCACAGTTCAGTGTGAGGAGCACAAAGAGATTGATGAGCCTGGGGTACACCTTCTTCCACTCAACAGTGCACAGCTGGGAAGGAAGGCAGAAATGTTCTGCTCACAGACCACACAAAGTACTCCCCACCAGGCCACAGCTGTGACCAGCCAACAATTCTTCCCCTGACACCTAAGACCCATATTTCATAGCCTAAGAATAGATGTGCTTACATTGATCAAGAGTGTAGGAGGTTGACATGGCTACCCTCAGATGGCTGGGGCTCAGATGCATAAAGATGTCATGAGATCTGGTTTTAATTGAAATGCAAGAATTCACCATGTGGTATTTTATACACAGGGCCATTTTACTTCATATGGGTAATAGTATATATTTTGGCAATGTCACAAAACAAAACAAAACAGTGAATATGAGTTGGAATAAAAACTTATCAGGATCTGTAGAAAAGAATTATAGCTAATAAAATATTATATAGACATATTCATATTTTTGACTATTATACAGATTTAACATGCCAGTGTAAAAAATTATTGTACGATTGATTGCTATTTTATCCATTTGTAGTGAGGTGATACTCCTAGAGCTAAATTTTCTTGTAATTGACATGTTAACAAATGAGAAATTTCGTTTTGGTATTTTTTTATTACCTTTTGGCACTAGGATTTCTTCTTTGAGAAAGTCAGAATAGTAAAACAAAACTGTTACAATATTTTTATTATCATAGTACCACAAAGTAAACATGGAGAACTGACTCACCGTCCAACTGATGTAGAAAGATCAAAGAAGACTCGTATCATATTTTAACCTTAAGTGAAGGCCTGTGTGGAGATAAAAATTAGAACATCAGATCAATCCTAAAATACAACTTATTTAGTCTATTTCTCCCTTTCAAAGTTTAAAGTAGAAAGCTTTCATTGGCAAATTAGTCCAGATGTTGGCTTAGAATAAAATCCAACTTCCATTAGGAAATGATATTTGTTTTTAATTTCTAACAGATCTGTACCCTTTCTTGACAAAGTGTGAGACCTTCATATTTGCAAATGTGTTGCTAGTATATGGAGCAGGACTGAAACTTGACAGTTCTATTTTATGCAGCCTTTGTAGAAATGTTTTTTAGGTGAGCACATTGCAAGTCTGGCTTTATTGTCAGTAGAGGAATAGTTGTTGGATATAGCTAATGTCTGTGCCTTTGACAAGAGGAGAATCTATAGTTGATGCAGTGTCCTTCCTTGTCCTGCACAGATCAAATCTCACTTTGCTGTGGCCACCCACTTTGCCTAGACATAAAGTAGGCTACATAAACAGAGAAGGTAAGAGATATGACAAATAATTATGTTACTAATCTGCATATTGCTGACTAATTGTTGAGTAATTAAAAGCTGTGTTCAGTGATCACTGTGATCTAAGTCTGGATAAACTTGATATTCAGCTTCTGGGCGGTGTGAGAACATGTTCTAGATCACTCTCACACCAGATGTTGGGTTCTTCTCTGAGAGCCTTCATTGTTGACTCAACAGAATTCAGGTCATCTTCAGAAACCCTATGTCACCTGGATGACACCTATCAGTCTACACGGGGGTTGAGGGGAAGGGGGATAAATCTATAATTGCTATCCCTAAAGAACTAATTATAGTCAGGCGCGGTGCCTCATGCCTATAATCCCAGCACTTTGGGAGACCGAAGCGGGCAGATCATGAGGTCAGGAGTTTGAGACCAGCCTGGTCAATATGGTGAAACCCCATCTCTACTAAAAAGTACAAAAATTAGCCAGGCATGGTGGCATGTGGCTGTAGTCCCAGCTACTTGGGAGGCTGAGGCAAGAGAATCACTGGAACCTGGGAGGCGGAGGTTGCAGTGAGCTGAGATCATGCCACTGCACTCCAGCCTGGGCGACAGAGCAAGACTCTGTCTCAAAAAAAAAAAAAAAAATTAATTATAAACTCTAAATGTTCTTTAAATTTTGCCACTGATGTGACTTAGTTATAGTTGCTTTTGCCTCATTTGTCCAAGGAAGAGGCAAACAAAAACAAAAACAAAAAACAAACCTTTAAGTGTAAGAACCTACCACAGACTAAAGCAAAGAGGGTCACCTGCGGTAAAGAGGGCAGCAAAGCCCAGCTCCAGCCAAACCATCTTCCCTCATGATTAGTGTAACTCTTTGGGACAATGCTCCTTGCCCCATTTATCCTCTGATAGCCCATAAACTTCAATACCATCTGCTTCCTCATGCTCATCCTGCTCTTAGGTACCTGGATTCTGTTTCTGAAACCTGGTCCTGTTCAATGACTTGATTCTTGTCTGTAGAATTCACTCTCATAGTCATCAATTCTCTGGCCTCAACTCCCTTCTGACCACTAGACTTCATCCTGGAATTCTGCCACTGGATCCTTTTCTGACCACTTTCTCTTGCAAGATTCATTCCTCATTGTCTGCCACCTAATCTAGGGCTCAAAATATGGAGGTCAGTGCCTCCTCGTGGAGCTTTCATGCAGGTCCAGCTCTGGTCTGAGCCCTCAGTTGGGTGTTGATGTTAGGTTTGAAACCTTGCATGGGTCACACTGATTCAACAAAAGGAATCTGAGTAGATGGGTTGGGCCTCCAGCTGTAGGCCATGCTGGGAAGCTGTGACTCTGGTGCTCCTGTAGTTATGTGAGTGTGAGTGTGTGAGTATGACAATGCAGGAGTGTGTAAGAGGGAGAATGAGTGTGTATGACTATAGGTGTGTTAGAGTGTGTGTGAGTTAGAGTGTGCAAGTAGTAAGTGAATATATCAAGAAAGCCTTTGCTGGCAGCAAAGTCTGAGAGAAGTGTTAGACCAGAAGGATCATTAGACTGAAGGATAAGTGACCCAGGTTCTATTCCTGCTTCTGCTACCACTGAGCTGTGGGACTTAGAGCAAGCCACTTTTTGTTTCTTTGATCAGGATATGAAAAGTCCTACAACTCAAGTTACTACAAAAAGTAATATAAAATCCCTGTCATGATTCCACTTAGTCTGCCTAACTATATTTTAGAAGTTGAACAGAGAGCTGGCTATGTTAGAGTAGAACATAGGGAGGAGGCTAATGTTGAGAAACTCAAAGACAAGCTCAAGTCCCCTTGTCACACACTTTCTGGATTACTGTTAAAATAGTACAGGAAGGGAGACTGAACAAATACTGGCCCCACTCTGGGTTAAAAGAGGACTTCTATGGTGATCACGTGATGTCAAAAGGAATGCAAACTCCCCAGTCTTCTTTTGTTGTCCCCTTGACCTGGAATGTTCCTCTCTTAAATTTTCCTGAAATGCAGACATAGGATTAAATCTATCTCCCTCTCTTCTTGATTTAAAAAGTACTTCAACTCTTTAATAAAAAGAGCGGGGTGAACAGGAGACATTGCATGGCATCTTAATTTGAGAATAGGGCCCTGAGTGGCCTCCATCAATTATAACGAAGAAAACAGGCTTGGCATACTTTTCTTCTTCCGTTGACTGTATTGATGGGGTTTACAAACATCCACATAGAAGGCAGGCCCAAGAAACAACAAACATTAAGCAATCTTCTCTTTCTTGGCTGCTAAAAATAAATAGCAATTTAGTTGCAGTGCTGTCTGAAGACTCAAACCAAAACCAGAGGCAAATGTAAATGTCCCCTCTTTTAATAAGAAGTCATTAATAAGTTCATATGTCTCCATTCTAACTCAGGTTGGGCAATGGGATGATCAATTTAAAGCAACTTAGATGACAGAGAAGCAGATTTGTAAAGCAAATATACAGGAGGGTCATAACCTCCTGTCTCCATCAGTTGAACCTTAGACCATTAAAGCAAGAAGGGATTCTTAAGATGAAGAAGAATAAATATGAGGAAGATCTGGGAGACTGGGGCTTAAGGGGTTAAAATGACAGTTACAGGATCACCAACAGTTTTGGGCTATGATCTTCTGTCTCTCAGATTGAAGCCTTTGCCACTATTGTCTGTTGTTTGTGATGTCGTTATGCTTTAGAAAAGTCAAACATTTTCCCAGGGTTGAGTTTTTAAGTAGAAATTACTGTGGCAGTTCAACATTCCTTTTAAAAAGTTCCGTCCTTGGTTTGACATCTATTTTCCTTGCAGGATTTCCCACCTGTCCCTCTCCTCTCAACATCAGGCTTTCCCAGCAACAAAAGTGTACAGCTCCTGCCTTCCTTTTCCTCAGAGACTCCCTCTTCCTGAGCATCTTCACTTTCTTCCTTGGGGTCTGGTTGTCCCCTTTTTTCTCTTCAGGCACATGGTAGCATTTCCAGTTCCTAAACTCTCCATGCACAGCTCAATTGTCCTGATTTCCAGAGAGTCATTTACATCTGTGGTTCTCAAAGTGTGGTCCCCAGACCAGCAGCACCACATCAGCTGGAAACTTGTTAGAAATTCAAATTCTCAGATCTCAGACCAGATCTACTGTACTGAAAACTCTGAGGATGAGGCCAGGTAGTCTGTTTCGGTAAGCCCTCCAGGTGATTCTAATCCCTGCTCTTGTCTGAGAACCACGGATCTACGTTATTTTCTGTTAGCAGTAAGCTCAAGCATGAGGGCTCTGTGTAGGACTCCTTGTGTTCAAATCCTACTTTCTGGCTGTGTACTTTGGATAAATTAGTTAACCTCTCTGTGCCTCATATTACCCATCTGTGAAATGAGGCTAATAATAGACTTTGCCTCAGAGATATGTTGTTGTGAGGATGCAATGATAACAGTTATGTATGTGATGTACTTAGCATAGAGCAAAGCCTAGGAAATACTAACAAATATTAGCACTTGTTCTTTTATAAGATACTTCTGCTCACAGAATACGAAATGTAAGTTACTTTCCTTTCCCTACCATACCTTCATGAAACTTGTAAACAAATATTAATCAATAGTGATACCGTGTTACTTAAGATATAAATTGTGTTCTGAATCAGGTTCTGATGTTATCAGTTTCTATGAAATTACATTCATGTTTGCATGTAAATAGTTATATGAATATTTAATTTGAATACTTCAACAGCCAAAAAAAAAAATGATGACACAAAAATTTGAAAGAATCAGCTTAGAGAAAGCCATTTTATTGGCACATAGGAGTAAACTCAGAAACAGCTTTACAAGTTTGTTCTTGTAGGAGCTGATACCTTTAAAGGAAAACACATATACACAGTTTTTTTTTTTTGTTTTGGCTAATAATAAAACACTCTGGTCTTTTTCGGTCTAGGACAACTGTAAACTTGCCAGTGCAGAATGTCCCTTGAGGTAAAAAAGCAAACTCAAGTACTGGAGTGGGACTCCACAAGCAACCCTTCAAATATGAATGTACCTTCATTTTTCTTTAAGTGATATAAATTCATATTAATTGATAATGCTAAATATTCAGTCACAATTGCTGCTATTTTTGCAATTATCATAAAGAATGAGTTCATACTTCACATATGAAATGATCCATATGTATTTCAAAAAGTAAAGTTATAGAATTCCTTTATTAGACCATTTATATATAAGATCTCCTCACCCAATGCACCCAATGCTACAATGTAGTTCTTTCCCTTCCATGCAAATGTCAATCCTTTAAAATATCATATATTATACTTTATTAAAAAATTTAAATACATTATTACTCTCACAATGAAGAGAGCCATTAATTAGCAGAGAACTTTCTAAGTAATATCCAAATTTTAAATTAGATATTATTTTCTAGATTGGTAATTGTGGTTAATAGATATTACAGTTTTAAAGCTTATGTTACCTGGAACATATGTACAGTGTATGGTCCTAGTGAAATGGCTCAGACCTGTAGTAAAAATAAAAAGCCTGCCCAGAAAGAAACTTTTTAAAAGACAGGGCAAAAACTTTATGTACATAGCATTTTTTTTTTTTTTCGTAAGTCAGTGGTAAAGTCCTCAGCTGTGAACATGTTGGACGTAAGGTTATGCAATTGTGGTTAAGGAAATACGGTGGTTGTTAATTTAATTCCTAGCTGACCCAATTTCCATTCATATAAAATATGCTTTGCAGCAGTCATCAGGAGACCACTTGGACTTTAGTTTAAATGGAATTTCCTTGCCTTTTATGACATTTCAAATTTTCACTAAAAGATAAAAGAATTTTGTTGAACTGTATAAAACATATGGTTTAATCAGGGAAAAAAATGTGTAGCTAAAGTTTTACACTATATCAACAAATGTTGATATGCAGCATCGTACGAGCAATTCTAGGAAAAGAAAAAACACATAGTGGAGTGGAATCCTTAGAAAAACAAGTCTAAAAATCAGACATGTGAATGGGAGTTGTTCCATTTGGAGGACATAATTATAAGCACAGTTCTATGAGCTTTTTCTAAGGCATTATAATTCTGGCCCTAAACCATGCTAGTTTATTGCTAGGAAGGAGAACTGGAAATCAGAAATCCTCACTCTGGTCCCAGGACACTTAACAAGATGTCGACAATTCTTGTGGCCTGGTATGCTTCAGTAGTGTTAATAGTTGTTAATTTTATTAGTAATCATCTTTGAATAAATAATCTATGTTTGAATTCCTATTGTGAAATAATTCCTTTTAAAAAATAATAGAAACCACTGTTAAGACTGAAATACAGAGGATAATGGAATCAAAAGAGCTAAAAGAGCTCTGCTATAAAAGAATACATTTATAAAGACAAATAGTGCCAGACAGACTTGATAGCTTTTTCAATAGAATTAAAAACTTACTGAGCACAATGAATGTACCTTAACACACATATATTTATATTTTTGTAACCCATTTGATACAGTATCTCAATAAATCTTATTTGCCAACCTAATTAGCATTGGCTTTGCTGTGTGCTCTGTCACATGGACTGAGAACTGACTGGAGGACAAATCCTAATGACGCAGGGCAATGTGTTGACTATAGGGTCAGCGTGAGGTCTGGTTTTGTTTAATGTCTTTATTAATGATCAGGAAGAGAGAGCAAATAATTATTGAATGAAATAATATTTTAATGACAGGCACATGGACTGACTGGAGAGCACAATGAAGTAGAAATGTATAAGCACCAGTTCCAGGGTTGCTACTGATCTGGAGGAAGCCAGTCGCTTGATTTTTCTGGATCTGTTTCCCCATGTGGGAAATGGAGATAATGGCATTCTTGTGAGAAAGCAAAGATAAGATTTTATGATTTCAAATAAAAAGTGTAATAATACCCACTCTGATAATATATGGCTCTTATCTACTGCTTACAATACCTGTTAGAGATCACTTTAATATGGCAGAACATAGGGTAGGGTCAGTGTCAGAAAGGAACAGAACAACATTGTCCAGGGACAACACATTTGGAGGACAAATGGCTAAAACCACCCTGAGAAAGACTTTGCAAATAGATGGAGGCAACTTAGCATAGGAAGCTGAATACCAAGAGAATCTTTTGTGGAAAACTAGATGGAAGAGTAAAGGATGATGTGGAAGAGGATAAAGCTGTCATGCTGTGTTTGGGGATGGAGAAAGGACTCCAGGGAGACCTTCTTCATTTTACTACTTGTTTTACTTCTGGTCTTCAGAAATTGCATACATAGAAGATGTGTGTATACCAAACTATTCTGTAATTGTTGTTTAGTTTTTATATCAGAAATTTCAGTTGTTTAAATGCAAAGGTAAAAGCCAGTCGTCTATTTTGGGTAAAGCCATACGTTTGATGGTCTTGGAGGAGCCATCTCTAGCCTAATGTAGTTGCAGTGTTAATGACAGTTTTCTCAGTTTATACAGGGGCAACTAGCTGAGGTTCGGGTGCTCATTTATAGAAACAAAGCTAAAACTAATTTACAGACAGAATCTTTTTTTTTTTTCAGTCGAGAAGTAGGATTACCAAACAGACTAGAATACTTGTGACAGCTGGAGAGCCTTTATCCTTTTTAGAAGGAAAGAATCTCAGGAACCGAATTAACATCAGAAAACAGTTCTTGCACTGTAAAGCAGAAAGCTCAAACTAACCTGATCCTGAGTATTTACAGGGTGCTTATGACAAATATAGATCTGTGTCTCAGCTCAGAGCTATCAAAGAAGAACTTCCAAAAAAGCCAAAGTAATTGTGATGATCAAGCAAGTGTGAGAAACCCCAAGGAGTAAAGGGAATTGGATTGTCTTAAAGGGTAGTCTCATCAATCGACCTTGCAGCCGTAGCTAATAAAGTGTATTCCTTCTAAGCTGATCCAGAATATTTATACTGACTTATGCAGAGAGGCTCCCCCCACCCAGCATAGCCCCAAAGATTGCATAGAAAATAGACTAGCTCTTGTTTTTTACCGTTTTTCTTACCAATTAGCAAAGGCTAAGGTTAGTACTTAAGAATCTCATTTTATAATTTCTAAGAGTACAGATTATTTTTCATCAGTTATTTATTTTCAATTTACTTATAATTTTTATCCTGTTTGTTTCCAAAAACCAATTTGAGGATTACATTTCAAATTGCCTTTCTAGTGAGGGTTGAGGAAAAGAAACTTTATGAATTCCTGCTGTGACTAGAGGGGTCCCATCAACATTCTTATGGAATTGAGACTAAAATTCACCCCTGTCTCCTGTAAGACATTGTTCTTTATACTATGCCACAAACACTCCCTTTTTTTTGTTTGTTTTTGAAGACAGGTATAGCCATGCGAAATAAAGTAGAAATTTGAGGAAACATTTCCTGTATATTTGCAGAATTGTAAAAATGGCAGAAATGTTAGAGAAGGACTGAGTAGGCATTAGTGAGCAGATATAAAGATATTCTCATACATCTTCATGTCTTAGAGCCTCAGAGAAGAGCAAGGACCTCTGCCTGACCAGGAATTACCTCTTTGCCAGGGCTGCAATCAGTTCAGCACAGTCCCTGTGCGTGGAAGGGACTATGAAGGTAATTATTTTCTCATAATATATGTTTTTGTTTCTACTTATTTAAAAGTCAAGCCATCTGTCTTAGTGTTTTCATGCTCCTATAACAATATACCTGAGACTGGATAATTTATACAGAACAGAAATTTATTTCTCACAGTCCTGGAGGCTGAAAGTCCATGATCAAGGTGTGGGCAGATTCAGTGTCTAATGAGGGCCTGGTCTCCACTTCCAGGGTAGTTCCTTGCATGCTGTGTCCTCACATGGCGGAAGTGACAGAAGAGCAAAAGGAGCTTAGCTAGTTCCCTCCAACCCTTTTATAAGGTCACTAACCCCATTTATGAGGACTCCACCTCAAGATTGAATCACCTTCTAAAGGCCCTACCTCTTAATAAACACTATCACATCAAGATTTAAAGTTTCAGTATATGAATTTTGGGGTGGCACATACATACTTTAAACAATAGCACCATCCTTTAATAAAACATGCATTTCTTAAAAAAAAATCTACTTAGAAAAAAGACATGCTGAATATTCTCACATTCCAATTTTAGCTCCTCTGCCTTGCAGTGTGAATTGCTAGTAACTTCTGAGTCCTACTTTCATCATCTCTAAAATGAAAATATTACCCAGGATTTGTTGTAGAAAAAGGAGTTAATATGGAGCCTGGCACATAGTAGGTGCTAAATAAATGGAAACTATTATTATGATAGAAATAGTCTTATTTTTATTTAATATTTTTGTTTTTTTCCCACAGTCCTAAGGTTTATATTTTCTTCCTCTTTTTTTTTTTTTTTTTTTTTTTTTTTTTTTTTTTTTTTTTTTAATTTTGAAACAGGGTTTTGTTCTGTTGCCCAGGTTGGGATGCTCACTGGCTGCATGGCTCACTGCAGCCTCGACCTCCCAGGCTCAATGATCCTCCCACTTCAGGCCCCTGGGTGGCTGGGACTATAGGCGTGCACCACCACACCCGGCTAATTTTTGTATTTTTTGTAGAGATTGGGTTTCCTCATGTTGCCCAGGCTTGTCTTGAACTCCTGAGCTCAAGTGGTCCACCCACCTTGGCCTCTCAAAGTCCTGAGACTACAGGAATGAGCCACCACATTCAAACTCCTTTCAAGTTTTAAAAAGTTTTGATTTCTTTATTTTGGTTACTCAAGTTTTTTGTGACTTTAAAAAAAAAATCAAATGTGTTTAAGCTTTTTTTGTTTTAAAATTCTCGTGGTAATCTCATTAGGTTTTAGAATATTTTATTAATTTCCTTTGAGATGTTATTTTATTATTCTACTTTAATTTTTATTTTCTGTCATTTCCTCTTCTGTTTATGTATGTATATATACATGTATGAATTTATTTATTTTATAATTTTTTTTTTTTTGTAATAGAGGCTTACATGAAAGCAAGGATGCAGGAGTGGTGATAGATTATTCTTATCACAAAGGGGAGGTGGCAGCCTTTTTTCCAGCTCACTCCTGCTGTGCATAACAGAACTTCTAGTATGTGTAAGAAAAGAAACACAATCTTCTGAGGTTTAGGACAGTCGTGAGATAATTCTTCCCATGATTAAAGTTTGATTTATGCATAGGAAACATTTACTTTTACCACAACAGCATGGATTGACTCTGTGTCCCCACCCAAATCTCATCTTGAAGTACTGCCATAATTCCCACGTGTTGTAGGAGGGACCCAGTAGGAGATAATATGAATCATGGGGGTAGTTTCCTCCATACTGTTCTTGCAGTAGTGAATAAGTCTCATGAGATCTGATGGTTTTATCAGGGGTTTCTGCTTTTGCACCTTCCTCATTTCTCTTGCCACTGCCATGTAAGAAGTGCCTATTACCTCCTGTCATGGTTCCAAGGCCTCCCCAGCCATATGGAACTGTAAATCTAATTAAACTTCTTTTTCTTCCCTGTCTCGGGTATGTCTTTATCAGCAGTATGAAAACTAATACAAGCATGGTCTCAAGACATTCATTAATCTTACCAGTATTTTTACTTTCTAGTGCTGTTTTTGCTTTTATTAATGCCAGTTCCCAATGTCAGTAATTAAATACGCATTTGTATAAACAATGTAAATAATTCATTTATGTTTTCTCATTTGTTGATTAAAAAGTAAAGAGTGTCCTATTCATTAATTTACCTACCTACAAAATTAACTACTGAATGCTTTGAAGTGGTTGAAGGTACAAGTTCCTGTACCAGTGTGTCTATCATTTAATCAGATAGTATGTGTACCTACTAGCCATACATGGTTAATTATGCACTTCAGGTGTGGCTAATGTGACTGAGGAATTGAATTTTTAATTTTATTTAATTTTAACTACTTTAAATATTAACACTGAAGCATTGCAAAATAATTTTCCACTAAACAACTTTATGTAAAATATGTCATTAGCAATTTTTATAGATTACATGTTGCAATGATAATATTTTAGACTTATTAGGTTAAATTGAAACATATTACTAAAAGTAATTTTGGCTTGTTTCTTTTTACCACTTTTTTTTCTGTTTCTGTAGTCTTATCTTTATTTCTGATGCAGTTGAGATACCACTATATATATATATATATGCACACACACACACATATACATACATACATATAAATTTGAAAATAAGAGAAAAACTTTGCAGTGAAATATCTGTTTGCAGTGCTAATATGCTTGCCTGAATATTTTGGGAAATATTTGCTTATTCTTCTTTTTACCACTTTTTAATGTGGCTGCTAGAAAATTACAAATGTGGCTTGCATTGTTTCATTGAATAGCACTGACATAGGCTATCTTACATCTCTATCAGACAAAAGCAAGTAGAAAATAATACCAAAATAACTTATAAAAAAATGACCTGTTAGAAAAGATGTTACTAATTTATGATAAAAAAAGTTAATCGTGATTCAGAAAGACTCAGAAAAGAATCACCTAAGGATGCCTCTTCCTTTGAGCCTGAAAGTTGGAGAGCGTGTCTGTAGAGCAGGAGAAAAGCAATGCCCAAAATTCCGGAGGTGATCAAGTGGGGTGACCTGACTGAGAGACATTATCATTGAGACTTATCACATTGAGACTCATTTCACAAAACATAAGTTAGAAAGAGTTAAAGAATCTTGGTTCCTGTTTATACTACTATCCTGTGCAAAAAACTCTTCATTCAGTCAAACTTTAACAAGTATTTATTGAATGCTTATTATATGTCCTAATCTAGACGTTGGAAAAACAGCAGCAAACAAGATCTACAAATTCTTACTCTTGTTAAGTTGTGGTTGGTAGACACAGGCAATTTATAAATAAATGAAGAAGAGAAAGGGCAAAATCAGATCTTGGTAGTACTAGGAAGAAAATAAAATGGTGATAACTCTAGAAAGATGGGGGATAAAGGAAGACACCCTCAGCTAATTGAGATAGAGTGGTCCAGGATGGCCTGATGGAGGAAATGGCATGGGAGCTGAAAACTAGAAAGTAAGAAATCACCAGTCACACCAGGATCTGGGACTGAAGCATTCAACAGATGAGCTGACAAATGACAAATGGAAAGGTCTTGGAAGGAATGAGCTGGGCGTGTTACAGAAACAGAAAAACTACTGTGACGGGTGCATGAGACTGGGGATGTAGGCAGAAGCCAGATTACATCCAATTTTAGAAGCCAATACAATAAACACAACTCTGTATTTATTCTATGTGTCACAAAATCTGTTGAAGAGTTTGAACAGGGGTGTGATGTGAACAGAGCTTTTGCTGCTCTTTCAGGACTAGCTTGTAGTGGAGAAAACACTTCTCCAGCATCCATGAACTGAAAGCCATGCCTGCCTGCTCTGCATTCCTATACAGCTTTAGCTGTACATCTCTAAGGACACTTTTTCTTCTACCTTGTATTCTGATTATTTAGTTCAAGTTTTACCTCTACTATCTGGGAAGAATTTAGTACGATTCATCTTTGCTACTCCCATAGTCTTAGCACAGTGCCTTGGACATAATATGTCCTTTATAAATATTTACTTAATGAATGAGTCAAGGAGTGGGGATAATTCAGACTCTGCTTGAATACCTTCAATGAAAAAAAAAAGAGTATAGCTTCATAAAGCAACACATTCCATTGTTGGAAGGTTCTAGATGGTTAAAAGATGTTTTGCAAATTGATCTAAAATGGATACTTCTTTTTGCTTTCACTTATTCATCTTTGCTCTTTTGTTGTTCTGCAGAGGAATGTAGAAAATAATTAACTTCCTCTTCCACAAAATCATCTTTTATTTGCTAACTGCTATTATTATTCACAAATGTTTCATCTTTGCCCTTCCCAGTATTTTCAATTTTTTAGATGTGTTTTAAATTTACTAACCCTCCTCTGCACTTTCTTTGGTGTACAGTTTAGTTTATATTAGAACTCCCTCAAAATGTGGTGCCCCAAATTGAATGCAATATATCACATGGATCTGAAGAGTTAAGATACATTGAGGCTAATTAACTTTTGTGGAGAGTCATACATGGATGGGTGCTAAAATGTTAATATTTTTAATAGCTTCATCAAAATGTTGGTGCATATTGAAATCAGATTATTAAGATGTCTCAACTGACTGTAAATGAATGGGTGGTTACTTATAACCCACTGCCCTGGGCTTGTTGGTGGTTCACTGAAATTGGTAGGCAAGAGTCAGGAACCATCTCATAGAGCCTTCTGATGGTGTGATTTCAGTTAAAGTTAATAAATAGGAATGCTAAATTGGTAATAGGCATTATCTTTCTAAACCACAGGTATGTATTTACTAGGGATCTTAATTTTCATTATCCTCTACTTCTCAACTAGGCTTTGTGAATTGCCAGATATAAGATGGGGTAAACCAGAGGCAGAATAAAGCACAGAATAATATAGAATTGCCTGGAGTTAGCCAAACTACAACGTATAAGGGCACAGTTCTGCACAAACAACCTTCACTTCGGACACCAAACTGCAAGTTTGGGAGGGTTCCCAAAACTACCTCAGGTTCGGTAATTCAAAAGAAGGGCTTGAAGAACTCACTAAAAATTGTCACAGTGATCATTATTACTTGTTACAGGAAAGGATGCAGATTAAAATTGACCAAAGAAAGATATACATAGTGCAGAGTCTGGGAGGATACCAAATGTGAAGCTTCTGTTGTCCTCTCCTATGGAGTCTGGATGACTTATTCTCCTGGAATTGCTGGGTGGTCATAGGCATAAAGGATTGCCAAACAGGGACACTCACATAAGCTTCAAAGTTTAGAGTTTTTATTGAGGCTTCACTACACAGATATGATTGATTGATCGCCCACACAGTAAAACTCAGTATCCAGGTTAACTGAGAATGTGTGACCCCAAGTCCCCAACCTAAATCACATGGTTGGTCTTCCTGGCTTGGAGAGTCCCTACCCAAGCAAAGACACTTCTAACGAGGTATGACATAAGCTACTTCCCAGAAGCTGAGAGGAAAGGCCAGCCCTCTCTTAGGGCAAGACCAAATTTTTTACTACACCAGTAGCAAACATTTTAGTTTATAATGTGAAAAACTTGAAACATCTGTGTATTATTATTGAATTTTATTATTATAAAGTAGAATGCACAATTATAATGGCTTTTAAGAAAAAATACAAGGTATTAAAGACATTTTGAGGTAGGCTCTGGGGGCATCTCTGCCTGGAGTACTGAACGTTTTGTGAAACACGATCTTAGTCTAAAGCAGAGGATGGCAAACAATGCCATCCTCTGCTTTAGACCAAATTCAGCCTTTGTCTGTGGACCAAATTCAGCCTTTGTCTGCTTTTTAAATAAAGTTGTAGTTATTATGAAGTACAGTCACACTCATTTTTTAATGTATCATTCACAGCTGTTTTTGATATAATGGCAGAGTTTGGTAATTCTGGGAAGACCATATATCCCCTGAAGTCCAAAATATTCACTATTGGGCGTTGGCAGAAATTGTTTGCCAACCCCTGGTATGATAGATTGTACAATGTAGAAAAGGTCTGGAGAGAAGATTTTGTAGTAGAAGAAATCCACATGGAGCAGAAAGTCCTTCATAGCAAATCTCACAGGTGTTAATTCCACTTGCCTTTGGAATTGGCCTGAGTCATAAAAATCACGATGTTGGAGGTAATCATGAAGACCACCTCCCAGTTTATTTGGGAATTTGTTTCTTCAAACCCAGTGAAATGAACCATGCTTTTGATTATATATTTCAATTGATTGGTTGAGCAATATCTTAATAAAGGAGGCAAAGTGATTAAGTTCTTTATCTGTCTAAAGGAAGCATGGCAATTAATATATTGCAGGCTCACTTATATTGACCCTAATAGTGAATATTACTTTATCCTTAGCTTCATCTAATTATCTTCTTTTTATTGTTTCTTTGCCCTGATAGCTTCCACTCTTTATAACACAGTTTTCAATTTCTATTTTTGTAAGCCATCTTGAATCTTTTTTGAAACAAGGCACAATATGTTTTCAATAGGCCATGAGGCCCAAGAATATCTTAAGCTTTGCCTTTTTCTTGACAGAAGAAGATGCATGCAGCAGTGATCCATTGCCCTGGAAACTTCTAAATGGTCTAGAATCCTCCTATTTCCTTCACCTGTCTGAGAGGAATAGCTCAGTATTACTGATACAAAAACAAGAATTATTAGCAATGTGCTAATTTTGTCTCAGTTCTACCATGAGTAACAATCAATTTGTCATTTTTTTTTTGTTTGATTTGGCATGATTTTTGATTGGCAATTTTTTTTGATTGGCATGTTTTTGTTATGAATTATATTTTATTATGGTCTCATTGAGTAGATTCTGGAATGTAAAATGGATCCCCCAAGTCAGTATCTTTAGCCACATTTTATTAAAAAACAGGTTCCTATACAAAATGAATAAAATTTTGACAGCAAAGTCAATATTCTCAGATATTTCTAATTCTTTTGGTCTACTCACATTTAAAAATAGCATCTGTTATTGAGAAGACATTCCAATAAAAAAAAAATTTAAGGCTGGGAGTGGTGGCTCATACCTGTTATCTCAGCACTTTGGGAGGCCGAGGTGGGCAGATCACCAGACCAGCCTGACCAACATGCAGAAACCCCATCTCTACTAAAAATACAAAATTAGCCAGGCATGGTGGTGCATGCCTGTAATCCCAGCTACCTGGGAAGGCTGAGGCAGGAGAATTGCTTGAAACTGGAAGGCAGAGGTTGCGGTGAGCCGAGATCGCTCCACTGCACTCTAGCCTGGGCAACAAGAGTGAGACTCTTAATAATAATAATAATAGTAATAATAATAATTTTAAATAGAAACACTGCTTTGATCCCTTTGTACCTAGAACTAACTGAAGGTATACTTTTGTTTTTAAAGAAAAATTATTCTCTCAGTGAAAATAAAATAAAATTATAAGCATCTAGATAGGATGGAGTGGCTATAGCACACCAATGCTAGGAGTGGACCAAATATAAAACAACAACTAGAATGAATTGATCAAATATAAAAATAATGTATCAAAGGCTTATATCAGAGAACTGCTGAAGCAACAAGAACTAGAAGAGTCAATATTCCAGAGAAGGGAAAATCATGGAGAGGTAGTCTGACATTCTGCAGCTAGTTTTTCCCTGGGTGCATATAATAATTCTTGGTGTAGGCAAGGAGATGAATACAATGGTTATGTACCAAACAGAAAAACTGATATCAGAGAAAAGACCTGGGCTTATGATGGAGTCAAAAGAACAGAGTGAGAAAATTGGAGATTAGAGGAGAATGGTGCTGCTCCACCCTCAGATTATTTGCCAAATTTTGAAACTATGCAGTGACAGAGGCTAAAAACACAAGCAAAGAAATCTGAAAAGTAGAGCTGAATTTTTGTTAGTCTCAGACTGCCGAGGAGATAATGATCAGACTTTAAGACTTTCTAGGGAGAGGAGACACAGAAAATGTACCATGCTCTCAGATGAAACCCCTAGAGAACTTGTCCTATGAGCAGAGGAAGATTGAGCCTTTGCAAAGCTGAAACCTAGCCTCAACTCAGTTCAGTCAATGCAAAGGTGACTATTATGAATTATAATCAAGAGAAACAACAGAAAATGAAAACAGATCCAAACATAACTCAGATATTATAAGTAATAAATGACTTTACAGTAACTGACTTACAGGTTGAAGAAACGGATGAAAAGAGATCAAATAGAAGAAAAGATAAAAAAAAACCTGCTTAGATAATTAAGCTCTACAAAAAGAATCAACTGGAAATTGTCAAACTGAAAGGTACAATGAGGCGAATTAAGAACTCAGATGAATTTGGTAGCAGATTAGAAGAGTAGAAAATAGGATTGAGGAGCTACCTATAACCTAAGAAAAGACATAAGCTAAAACAAACAGAAAAAGAAGTGAAGTACACAAATAATCATCAGGTGCATATGGACCACAATTGAAAGTTCTAAAACACATGTATTTATTTGGAATACCAAAAAGAGAAGAGAGAAAAGAGACAGAAACAACATCAAAAGAGACATTGGCAATTTCCCCCCCAAATTGATGAAAAATATTCGCAGATTCAAGAAGAGTTGTGAACCCCAAACAGGTCACAAAAATTAACTAGACACATGGAAATGAAACTGCCAAAAACCAAAGAGAAGAAGAAAAGCAGCTTGAGAAAAAAGGCACTGGACCTTCAAAGGTGCAACAGTAAAAACAGGAACAGGGGAGAATGGAGTGACAACTTCACTCCATTTTCTAATTTTATGATATAGGCATTTTAGTGCTATAAATTTTTCTCTTAACAATGTTTTAGCTCTGCCCCAGAGATTCTGCTACATTGTATCTTTGTTCTCATTCATTTCAATGAATGATTTCTGCCTTAATTTCATTATTTACTCAAAAGTCATTCCAGAACAGGTTATTCAATTTCCATATAGTTGTATGTTTTTGAGTGAATTTCTTAAGTTCTAATTTGATTGTGCTGTGGTCTGAGAGGCTGTTATTTCAATTCTTTTGCATTTGCTGGGAAGTGTTTTACTTCTGATTATGTTATCAATTTTAGTGTAGGTGCCATGTGGTGATTAGAAGAATGTACATTCTCTTGTTTTTGGGTAGAGAGTTCTGTAGATTTCTGTCAGGTCCACTTGATGCATAGCTGAGTTTAGGTCCTGAATATCTTTGTTACTTTTATTTCTTGATGAACTGTCTAGTATTGTCAGTGTGGTGTTAAAATTTCTCACTATCATTGTGTGGGTGTCTAAATCTCTTTGAAGATTTCTAAGAACTTGTTTATAAATCTGAGTGCTCTTTTGAGTGCCTATATACTTAGGATAGTTAGCTTTTCTTGTTGAATTGAACCCTTTACCATTTCATAATGCTCTTCTTTGTCTTTTTTTATCTTTGTTGGTTTAAAATCTGTTTTGTCAGAAAGTAGGATTAGAACCCCTGCTTTTATTCTGTTTTCCATTTGCTTGGTAAATTTTCCTCCATCCCTTTATTTTAAGTCTATGTATGCCTTTGCACATGAAATGGGTCTCTTGAAGACAGCATACCAATGAGTGTTAGTTCTTTATCCAGCTTGCCATTTAATTGGGGGCATTTAGCCCATTTACATTAAAAGTTAGTATTGTCATGTGATAATTTGATCCTGTCATCATGATGCTAGCTGGTTATTTTGCAGACTTGTTGATTTAGTTCCTTCATAATGTCATTAGTCTTTGCTCTTTAGTGTGTTTTTGCAGTGACTGGTAAGAGTTTTTCCTTTCCATATTTAGTGCTTTCTTCAGGAGTTTTTGCACGGCAGGCGTGGTGGTGATGAATTCCCTCAGCATTTACTTGTCTAAAAGGAATCTTATTTTTCCTTCACTTAAAAGTCTAGTTTGGCTGGATATGAAACTGGTTTGGAAATTCTTTTTTTAAGAATGTTGAATATTGGCTCTCAATCTCTTCTGGCTGATAGGGTTTCTGCTGAGAGGTCTGATGTTAGTCCAGTGGCCTTTCTCTCTGGCTGACCTTAACATTTTTTCTTTCATTTTGACCTTTGAGAATCTGATGATTATGTGTCCTGGGGATAATTTTCTCATGGAGTATCTTACTGGGGTTTTCTGGATTTCTTGAGTTTGAATGTTGGCCTGTCTTGCTAGATTGGGGAAGCTCTCCTGGATGATATCCTGAAGTATGTTTTCCCGGTTGGTTTCATTCTCCTTGTCTCTTTCAGGTACCCCAATCAGTCATGTCATAAATTTGGTGTCTTTACATAATCCCATATTTCTCAGAGGTTTTGTTCATTCATTTTCATTCTTTTTTCTCTATTCTTGCCTGCTTGTCTTATTTCAGAAAAATAGTCTTCTAGGTCTGAGATTCTTTTCTCCATTCAGTCTAGTCTGCTATTAATGCTTGTGATTGCATTCTGAAGTTCTTGTAGTGTGTTTTTCAGTTCTATCAGGTTGACTTTGTTCCTCTCTAAAATGACTATTTTGTCTGTCAGCTCCTGAATTCTTTTATCATGATTCTTAGCTCCTTTGCATTGGGTTACAACATGTTCCTTTAGCTCAGTGAAGTTTGTTTTTATCCATATTCTGAAGCTTTCTTCTTTTATTTCAGCCATTTCAGCCTCAGCCCAGGCTTGAGCCCTTGGTGGAGTGTTGCAGTCATTTGATGTAAAAGGGGAATGCTGGCTTTTTGAGTTTTCAGTGTTTTTCTGTTGATTTTTTTCTCCTCTTTGTGGGCTTATCTGCCTTCAATCTTTGAGGTTGCTGACCTTTGGGTGGAGTTTTTGTGGGTTTTTTTGTTTTTATTGTTTTCTCTTTTTCTTTTAACAGTTCCTCATGAATGCATACAATTACTTGCCCATTAAAATAATTAATTAATTTTTAAATTTAAAATGTTCTTATAAATTGGGAAGTTAAAAAAGAGCATATGCTTAATAAGGTATTGTTGACCTTTGCTGTTCCGGTGTCTCAGTCAGTCTGGCCTGTGGGACTTGGTGAGCCCAAACTGATCAGGGGCTAAAAGGATCCCCAACAGAGCACAGCTGCTCTACCAAAAGCCAGGGGTCTCGCTATGTTACCCAGGTTGGTCTTGAACTCCTGGCCTCAGGAACATAGCTAGGATTACAAATGAAAGCCACTGCCCCACAAGAGTGACTTTTTAATTTCCACATATAAGTGAGATCATGAGGTATTTATCTGACTAAAATATTCCTAAGCAGGCTTCTTAGACTGCAATAATTACATCCACATTTATTTGATGATGCCAAATAGTGAGCTGTATCACTTAATGTAGCTGTAATAACTTTATCACTCTTTACCTAGTAAACTATTTTATTTGATATCCCCTATTCTGTATTAAACCAATATGTATCAATCAATTAATTTAATTTGTGATGATGTTTTTGTGCCATGTGCCATGGTGCTGAAGATAAAGTAAGAAATGAGATAGACATAGCTCTGTTCCTCATAACAGTCACAATCCACTCTGGCAGCTACTCAAGCAATTTACATATATTGAGAAATAGGAAATTTTGTTAATTAAGTGAGTGTTATATCCCTACCCTCAGGTTTTTGCCCTCTCTTGTAGGTGAGAACTGTTGTCCTCTCTCCATCTCTCTCTTTTAATATTTTTAAAGATAGGTTCTTGCTATATTTCCCAGGCTGTCTCAAACTCCTGGGTTCAAGGGACCCCCCAACCTTATCTTCCTGAGTAGCTGAACTATAGGTGCACACTACCACTCCTGGCTCTTGTTAAATAAAATATTCATGATTTCAAATCTCATGAAGGATTTCTCAAAAAACTAAAAATAGAATTACCATTCAACCCAGCAATCTCATTACTGGGTACATTCCTGAGGGAAAATAAATCATTCTACCATAAAGACACCTGCACTCATGTTTATCTCAGCACTATTCACAATAGCAAAAACTTGAAATCAATCCAGGTGCCCATCAATAGTGGATTGGATAAAGACAGGGTGGTACATATATACCACGGAATACTATGCAGTTGCAGAAATAACAAAATCCTGTCCTTTGCAGCAACATGTATGCAGCTGGAGGCCATTATCCTAAGTGAATTAACACAGAAACAGAAAACCAAATACAGCATGTTCTGACTTCTAAGTGAGAACTAAACATTGAGTACACACAGACACAAAGACGGAAGCAATAGACATTGAAGATTTCAAAGGGGGACAGGGAGATAAGGGGCCAAGGGTCTAGAAACTACCTATCAAGTACTATGTTTGTTGCTTGGGCTATGTGATCATTAGAAGCCTAAACTTCAGCATCACAAAATATACCTATGTAACAAACCTGCACATACACCTCCTGAATCATAAACAAACAAACAAACAAACAAAAAACCTCGCTAAGGCTCTTACTATGAGCAGAGTACTAGCATTTCTAGAAGGACTCCTAGTAAGCAGTGAGTGTGGGCTATTGGTAATTAAATAAGCTCTAAGTAGTTAGTTACTCTTTTAAAAATTGTATTTTTACTTTTATCATAGTTTTATATATGCATAGTTTAAAGGTGAATAGTTCTACATAGCTTGTTATAAAAAATGTTTCCCTGCCTATCTTTCTCCTGCACCTCACCATTCTTGCTTCCCTTTGGCAGCCATTTTCAACTATTTTAGTTGTTTGTTTTTAATTTTCATATTTCTAAATAGTATTCCCATATTGCTTTCTTCATTTAGGATATGTATTGATTTTTATTTTACTTTGGAAAATGAGGATTGAACAATCTTACCCATTGTCTCCCTAACATATAACTTTCCTCATAAGTTTTGGTTACATTAAATATTCAAGTGTTATATTTCCATGATCATATAAATATAATACTCTAATGGTATTATACTCTATAATTAGTTTTTTTTCCTAATAAGAAGGGCTGTTTTCTAAGTCTTACTAATCTCCTCTGTCTCCTTCTCAGTTGCTTGGTTCTCTATGTTTCTACCCCATGGAAGGAAAAATCTCCTTTCAGTCCATTCAAACGTTAAATTCGTCCTTGCAGAGTCAACTGTTTGGAGATGTGTGTCCTCTTGCTTCAGTCTGAGCTGGTTGCTCTTAGATCTCCTACATAGCTGTTCTCCTAAAATTCCTTTTCCCATCATCCTTAGAATTTTTTTACTTCTAACAGGTATTGGGTTTTTTAGTTTTCTGGATCCCTCCTTCTTATTTCAGTAGGTTACATTTTTTATCAGCTTCCTGAGAACTTGTGCGTGGGAGGTAAATTTCCTGAGATCAAGCCCGCAATGACAGTTTGGTTGGATAGAATTCCAGGTTAGAAAGCATTGCCACTCAGAGTTTTAAAAGCATCCTCCCACTGTCTTTTCAGTTTTCATGTTATCGAGAAGTTTGATTTGCATTTTCACTATGTTCCTCACATTCCTCAGCCTTTCCTGGATTTCTTAGTCTGGACTTTCTGCAGCTCAATCCCTCCTAAGGATAAATCTCTCGTGTTCTGCTAGAGTGGATGAATGGAGCAGTGGAGGGAATCTGGAGTCTAACTTCTTACATAGATTTCAATCATTCCTCCGGTTTTCAGTCTTCTCTTCTCCCCACCCCCTGCAACCTTTTGCCTCTCTTTCAGAGATAACTAGTGCAGCCTATTCCTCAGTTGCTTTAGGACTATGCAGTGCAAGGAAACAGCTTGTGTCTGTGCCTTCTCTCTGCTGCTTATGTCCGTTTTCTCAGGCATGCAAACTCAAATTCAACTCATCTTTCTGCTTTCCACCTTTCAAAATTTCGTTCCTGCCCAGTCTTCTCCCATTCTCTTTAACCTTGTAGATTTTTGCATAAAATATATTTTAGTAAAGATTTGGTAGTCTGGAGAGGTAAAACAATTAACTGAAATTCAGCACTGGGTTTTACAGTAATAATTATATCCAATGATAATTTTGTATGAATCCAAATACAAATAATGTGCAGCTTAAATTATTTTCTATACTCAGAAAAAAGGCCTTTTTCTGAGCATTTCTCCCCTGTAGTATTCTATTCTGAGTTTCCCTCCTTACCAAACAAATTAACCAGTTCTCATTGCAGGACGTGAAGGGAGCAAGTTGGTGATTCTCTGAACTTCTGTTAGCACTCCTGTGCACTTTGTCTTACTGGATGTCTTTGAACCATGCAGAATATTTCTTTTCACCTGATAGAAATATTGGGGATTGGGCGTAGTGCCTCAGGCCTGTAATCCCAGCACTTTGGGAGGCTGAGGCAGGCAGATCACAAGGTCAGGAGATCGAGACCGTCCTGGCTAACACGGTGAAACCCTGTCTCTACTAAAAATACAAAAAATTAGCCGGGCGTGGTGGCCGGTCCTGTAGTCCCAGCTACTTGGGAGGCTGAGGCAGGAGAATGACGTGAACCCAGGAGGTGGACCTTGCAGTGCACCGAGATCGTGCCACTGCACTCCAGCCTGGGCAACAAAGCCAGACTCCATCTCAAAAAAAAAAAAAAAGAAATTTTGGGGCAGAAATTGGCAATGTCTCCTGCACAGCAGGGTGACTATGGTCAATAAGAAGGTGTTGTATATTTTAAAATAACTAAGTAAGTTTCAAATATATCACCACAAAAAATGTCGAGGTGATGAATATGTTAATTAGCTTGATTTAATTGTATACAATTATTAAACCATTGTATGCATTTAGTAAAACATCACTTCATACCCCATAAGTGTAATACAATTACGATTTGTCAAATAAAAATAATATAAATTGAAAAATGGACAAAATCTCTAGTTAGGGATCATGCAGAGAGTATCAGATGTGTGAAGGGAATCTATGCTGGGAAAATATGTTACCTACTTTCTCTAGTTGGTAGACAAATGAACTTTCATTTTTGTTGATTTGGCACACCTTTAGATTTATATACAGATTTTGTTTAGACACTGAAATTATAACAACACTGTCATTATAAGTAAATATACTCACTCCCAACAGCATAATATTCTTTAGTACAAAATACACCCAGGTGCAATTTTTAAAAATGTGATACTTGTAATGGAGTAAAATATCTCCCATATGCAAGTTGACCAAAAAAGATAGAGGACAATAGACTAGACTAACATTCTGTAAAGAAGTGTTTAAGTCTGTAATATCATGAGTTGTTAATTGAGGCAAGATAAGAAAGAGCCTGAATTTCAAATGCTTCCTTCATTACATTTGCCTTTATGGAAGACAGCTTAGTTTTTTTCATGTGAATTACTTGCATAAATGTGAATAAATGAAAGTTTTCCTAGTACAGTATCATCTATGTTTGGCTTCTGATACCACAATACCAATCATTGCACAAAGTGGTTATCATGATTCATGTTTTGTTTTGCTGTCAAACATGTTCCACTGATTCTAAAAGGGAAATAGCCTGGAAACAACTGCAGAATATCCTATATATTATATGAATGCCGTTAATAATGGTGAGAATGCAAAAGTAATTGAGTTGTGAAGACATGGTTCTTGCCTTTTATGGTCAATGTGTAAAACTTTGTGGGGCTTTGTCAGATGAACATTAAGCCCATTATTGCACACATTAAAAATAAGAATTTTCTTTCTGCCAGAACATGAGCACCTGCAAAAGCTCGGCACAGACTTTGTGTTGATTATCAGCATGAGACCCTGTCTTCATGGAACAGCTGCCTGACACACAGCCCAAATGTGGCTCTTTTGTGTTTTAAACAAAGTGATGTCTCCACTGCAAGGGCTGGCACATAATAATGAAAATTTTGGCTTGGAGTTGCACTGGTTAAATGATAGATCACTAGTGAAAAATAGAGCTACACAACCTGCTTTGTGTCACAAGCTCAGAAAATTGTGTTTGCAACACACAGTTGACATCCAGCCTAGTTCTAATTTCAGCTTCAATGGAAAACATGACATTCAAGGCAGTTGTTTTTATTGACAAAATCGAGATTTTTTTCCGTGCTGCTGTCCTTTCTCTTCTGCCCTTTTTCCTCTAATGATGCATTTGTTTCTTCCTCAGTGATCTATATTGGCACATGATCTACAATACTGCTTTCAGAGATATTTCTATATATGTTAAGTTTTATGTTGACTGTCTCAGGATGATAAGTTGGCTCTCATGGAATTGAGGGCATTTAATTTCATGTCCAGAAAGACCTACTCTGATTGAGACAAATTTATGGAAAGGAGTTTCAAAAATCTATCTTTTAATCTAGTGTGTTGAGCTCTCTTTTAAAGAAGCATAAGTAAGTGTAGCACTTTATCATACCAATTTTGTTCATAATTTTTTATTTGTACTTAGAAATATAGAGAGGATACCCTTCACTAAAAGACCAGGATATAGAGCTATTTTAAGGACAGCCTTCTGGACCTTTTTTTCTCGTTTCTAATAATTGGTAGCGTTCATAAACACTCTGTATACCAATCGTTAAAGCTTAAATTACATGTATTCTGACTCTAGGATAAAATACAGAATAGCTAGTTCAATTTGAATTTCACATGTACAATGAATGTTTTTTTGTATAAATATATCCCAAGTGCTGTATTTTAATCTTTGAAATCTAGCAAACTTACTCTCTGACACCATTTTAACAGAAGTATTTTGGGGGGGCAATAGCTACAATACTTAATACTATAACTTAAAAAGAAGAAAGTTTCATATGTGTGTTAAGACCTACTTAGTTTGCTTTTAAGACACATAAGAAACTACAGTTATTTATGTATCTTCAGAGAATATTTAAACTTTGGTTAGGTTTTTCATTTTGTTTGTCTTGCACTTTACTGCTTCAATCTACATTTTTTTCCAGCACTTTGAACTAGTAGTTTATGAGGCCATCAAAAAGAAAAATAGGTGAGGTTGTTTACAGGCAATTTGGTCCAAGATCCAATTATTTAATATCTATAAATTAAATAATATATAAAAATATATGAAGTTACATAGTTGATAAAATCAGCTTCCACGCTAGCATACACCTTTCCCCACACAATAACGATAATAATAGTAATAATAATAAACAGATTATTATTATTCTTATAGAGATGAT
Source organism: Rhinopithecus roxellana (assembly GCF_007565055.1). Classification (NCBI taxonomy): domain Eukaryota; kingdom Metazoa; phylum Chordata; class Mammalia; order Primates; family Cercopithecidae; genus Rhinopithecus; species Rhinopithecus roxellana. Next base: position 79,177,747 of record NC_044551.1, read on the forward strand.
AATATTGGGTGCAGATTTTAGAACCAGTGAGTCTGGGGTTGAATCTCAGTTCTAAAACATTGTAATGGTATAGAATTGGAGCAGTGTGACTTGACCTCTCTGAGCCTCTGTTTCATCTTTTGTCAAACAGAGATAATAATGGTACTCCCCTGTTTTTGTTGTGAGTATTTGATATGTTAATGTATACAAAGCTCATAGAGCATTGCATTACATATAGTCAGTGCAATGTGAGTGCTGTTACATTGATTATTTTGTTTTTGTTCTATGTGCAATTATTGTATCAAGGTTTTTTATAAATAATACCACCTTTAATCTTCATAGTAACCCTCTAATGTTAATTTTTATTAATATATTTAATAAAGTAACATAAATTGCCTGATTAATGGAGCTACAATTCAAGCCCAATGCTTTTAATCCACAATCCACATATCCTCTTACCACCCCTAATACACACAAACACACATACCTCCATGATGTAGATGGTTAGTTCTGGGGGACATGTTCTATTAGCAGCCTAACTAAACCTATATACTGAAGTGCATTTTATTATTTTTATTTTTTGTTGACATGGGGTTTTGCTATTTTGCCCAGGCTGGTCTTGAACTCCTGACCTCAAAGTGATCCTCCTGCCTCAGCCTCCCAAAGTGTTGAGATTACAGGTGTGAGTTACCATGTCTGGCCTTAAAGCCCATTTTAATTGTAAAGAGTGTTCACTAATTCTGCTGCCTTTTTCTTCCTTTCATCAAGGCTAGGTTCATAAAATCCCAGTACCCCATAACCTATTTTTACTGGGCTCTTTGCTTTTACTTGTATTCATCAAGTTATCACATTGGCAATTTTGCCACTGTAAAAAGTGTTGAGACTTCTCTTGATTATAGATGATCCCTAATACTTCTTCACTTTGACTGGGGCTTCTTTTGGCTAGGTGCCAATCTACTTTTCTATCCATGATACACACTCATGGGCCTGAGTGCACAAGTGTATACACACATGTGTATGTTAAATTTATTGTTCAATTTAGTGAGAAACTGATTACAAATTATCTGGTGATATCCTAGGTTTCTAGAGAACAGAAAAGGAGAAATGCTCATTCAGATATTGGATGGTGAAGTGTTGACACATTCAGAAAAAACGTCTGAGGACATTTAATGAACAGAGAGCTAATTAGAGGGAGTCACGTATCAGTCGAATGAAAACAAGGAAGTTATGAAAATTGGGTAACTACACTGAAACCATTACCAGTTTTAGAGGGATATTTTGGCCAAAGAAACACATTCCAACAACTTAGGCAGATTTGAAAACAAAACAGTACTTTAAAAAATTGAGTTTCTTAAAATGTGAGGAAGTTGTGTAATTCTTAGTAATATTAAAAAAACATTTCTGGCCGGGCATGGTGGCTCACGCCTGTAATTCCAGCACTTTGAGAGGCTGAGGCAGGTGGATCTCGAGGTCAGGAGTTCAAGACCAGCCTGGCCAACATGGTAAAACCCTGTCTCTACTAAAAATACAAAAATTATTAGACTGTGGTGCTGGGCGCCTGTAACCCTAGCTACTTGGGAGGTGCCTGTAACCCCAGCTACTCGGGAGGCTGAAGCGGGAGAATTGCTTAAACCCAGAAGGCAGAGGTTGCAGTGAGCTGAGATCCCGCCACTGCACTCCAGCCTAAGCGACAGAGCGAGACTCTGTCTCAAAACAAAAAACAAACAAACAAAAACACACAAAAGAAACAAACAAAGTTTCTTCTTTTTCCCATTTACTTAACCTCTTAAAGACATCTCCTTTCCTCCTCTCTTCTTCTAACCATCAGGATTCATCCCTCCTCACTTGGGATAAAGCTCCACCCTCAATTTTTTCCCTACCCCTTTAAGTCTCCTTTCCCCCACCCACTTATGGGTAGTTTCTGTTTTGTCGGTCTATACCCATCCTCCGGATTCTGCACACTGCAAATAATCTACATCATCTCCAGCCTTCAGAGGGCCAAAAAATAAGAAACTTTGTAGGCAAAGTGAGGACTCTCTTGAAGAAAGGGAAAGAAAAAGAAAAATAACATTCAAATATTAATTATTATTATTATCTTTTTTGGTGCTGTCATATTGGAAACACTTTGAGGATACTTACAAGGCAAAATGGTTTTCAGCACCATTGCTGATTACAGAAATGAAGTAAATACAATTTATACTTACTCACTCTATGAGATTTAGAATGTGGTATTTTTATACTTTTATCTTTAGTGATTCCTTGAAAAAAAGATGTGTAATGTGAACAAGAATTTAATTTTTGTACTCTAGAGGTAAACAAAATCTTGATCGTAGTAAAGTAAAATAAAGATTTAAGTTTTTGTGTGTGACAAAGAAAGCAAGTAAGAAATTCTGATGCACAGAACGTTATACAATATTAATATTAATAACAACTACTATTTATTGAGTACTGACTTTCTGCTAGAAATCATGGAAAACTTTAAGCAGACATCGTCTAATTTAAACCTTGCATCAAAACTAATAGAGACATTATTATCCCCATTCTAGAGGGAGAACCTGAGGTTTATATTGGTTAAGTAACTGCCTATCATCTATCACATGACTTAGAAGTTTCAGGCCAGGATCAGTGGCTCACTCTTGTAATCCCAGCACTTTGTAAGGCCGAGGTGGGTGGATCACGAGGTCAGGAGTTCAAGACCAGCCTGGACAGGATGGTGAAACCCCATCTCTACTAAAAAATAGCAAAATTAGCTGGACGTGGTGGTACGTGCCTGTAATCCCAGATATTCAGGAAGCTGAGGCAGAGAATTACCTGAACCTGGGAGGCGGAGGTTGTAGTGAGCTGAGATCATGCCACTGCACTCCAGACTGGGTGACAGAGCAAGATTCTGTATCAAAAAAAAAAAAAAAAAAAAAATTGTAGAGTTGGTAGCAAATGTATTGCTACCTTGTTTAAAGCTATGTGTTAAGCTTTGTGATAAATATGTATGTGCGTGTGTATATGTATGTTTTATATATAGATACACACATGCTTATAGTTATGTAGATATACATAAAAATTGCCTCCAAGGCAGTTGGTGATTTCAAATAGATAAAAAATATTTAGGAGGTAGGACCATCTTTCTTTAAGGGTTTATAGCAATAGGTAGATGGCCATAGTACAATTAGTCACATAACTGTGTGTTTGAAGACTGGATGATATAAAGGATTAAAGAGTAAAAATGAGCAACTTCACAGTGGGGTATTTCAGGTGTTGTAATTCATCATTACCTTTCCTATCTTTTCCCTGGTGCCTTCTCTTACAGTTTCAACTGTGTCTTTCCTGCAAGTGTGTTATTTTTCCTTTTCATTGATTCATGGTCGAGTTAAATTTTCTTGCTTCAGAATTACTGATGTTTTTTTTTTCTTGTCTTGACATTCGCCTCCAAAATTGAGTGTTCCCATTAACTATTGCATCTGGCCATCAGTAGATAGTGCTCAAACAGACAGACATGGGCAGGAAACTGGACATTTTCTCCACAGGTGTTTTCAAGAAGGGTTTATGAAAAGTATCACAAAATTCTCAGGCAGTAAGGACTGGTGCCTGTGGTTTATGAGCAGCCTAAGAGGCCTTCATTCCTGAAAGGAAAGGATAGGGAGTCACCCTGGTCATGCTTTACTGCAAACCTTGTAAACACCATTTGGCATGATGAATAATGTATGATTTTAGTTAGTCGTGGACACCTCTTATATCAACATCAAATAGCTAAATGTGTCTCTAAACCTCCAACATGAGGATGGGACTATAATTCTATATACCACATTCTTTTTTGCTGGTGGTAAGTCCTGGGGACAAAGCACTGCATGGAACGTTGGACACTTTGGGTTAGGTTTCTAGTTGGGTGTACTAGAAAATGATGGTGTTTTCTAAATATAGAATCATGTCATCTGGAAATAGAGACAATTTGACTCCCTCTCTTGCTATTTGAATACCCTTCATTTCTTTCTTTTGACCGATTGCCCTGGCCAGAGCTTCCAATTCTATGCTGAATAGGAGTGGTGAGAGAAGGCATCCTTGTTTTGTGCTGGTTATCAAAGGCAATGCTTTCAGCTTTTGCCCATTCAGTGTGATATTGGCTGTGGGTTTGTCGTAAATGACTCTTATTATTATTATTTTGAGACAGAGTCTTACTCTGTCGCCCAGGCTGGAGTGCAGTGTCGCGATCTCGACTCACTGAAACTTCCACTTCCCGGGTTCACACCATTCTCCTGCCTCAGCCTCCTAAGTAGCTGGGACTACAGGCGCCGCCACCAAGCCCTGCTAATTTTTTGTATTTTTAGTAGAGATAGGGTTTCACCATGTTAGCCAGTGTGGTCTCTATCTTCTGATCTTGTAATCTTCCCGCCTCAGCCTCCCAAAGTGCTGGGATTACAGGCATGAGCCACCCTACCTGGCCAATGGCTCTTATTATTTTGAGCTATGTTCCATCATTGTCTCAGCCCAAAAACTCCTTAAGCTGATAAGCAACTTCAGCAGTCTCAGGATACAAAATCAATGTGCAAAAATCACAAGCATTTCTATACACCAACAATAGACAAGCAGAGAGCCAAGTCAGGAATGAACTCCCATTCACAATTCCTACGAAGATCATAAAACCCCTAGGAATACAACTTGCAAAGGAAGTGAAGGACTTCTTCAAGGAGAGTTACAAACCATTGCTCAAGGAAATTAGAGAGAACACAAACAAATGGAAAAAAAAAAATCCATGCTCATGGATAGGAAGAATCAATATAGTGAAAATGGCCATACTGCCCAAAGTAATTTCTAGATTCAATGATATTCCCATTAAACTACCATTGACTTTCTTTGCAGAATTAGAAAAAAACTACTTTAAATTTCATATGGAACCCAAAAAGAGCCCGTATAACCAAGACAATCCTAAGCAAAAAGAACAAAGATGAAGGCATGCTACCTAACCTCAAACCATACTACAAGGCCACAGTAACCAAAACAGCATGGTACTGGCACCAAAACCGATATATAGACCAATGAAACAGAATAGAGAGCTCAGAAATAACACCACACTTCTACAACCATCTGATCTTTGAGAAACCTGACAAAAACAAGCAATGGGGAAAGGATTCCCTTTTTAATAAATGGTGCTGGAAAAACTGGCTAGCCATATGCAGAAAACAGAAACTGGATCCCTTCCTTACACCTTATACAAAAATTAACTCAAGTTGGATTAAAGACTTAAATGTAAAACCCAAAACTGTAAAAACTGTAGAAGAAAACCTAGGCAATACCAGTCACAACATAGACATGGGCAAAGATTTCATGACTAAAACGCCAAAAGCAATGCAGCAAAAGTCAGCATTGACAAATGTGATCTAATTAAACTAAAGAACTTCTGCACAGCAAAAGAAACTATCATCAGAGTGAACAGGCAACCTACAGAATGGGAGAAGATTTTTGCAACTTATACATCTGACAAAGGTCTAATGTCTAGAATCTACAAAGAACTTAAACAAATTCACAAGACAAAAAAAAAAAATCAAAAATGGGTAAAGGATATGAACAGATATTTCTCAAAAGAAGACATTTATGTGGCCAAGAAACATATGAAGAAAACTCATCATCACTGATCAATAGAGAAATGCAAATCAAAACCACAATGAGATACCACCTCATGCTAGTCAGAATGGCGATTATTAAAAAGTCAAGAAACAATAGATGCTGGTGAGGCTGTGCAGAAATAGGAATGCTTTTACATTCTTGGTGGGAATGTAAATTAATTCAACCATTGTGGAAGACAGTTTGGTGATTCCTCAAGGATCTAGAACCAGAAATATCATTTGACACAGTGATCCCATTACTAGGTATATACTCAAAGGATTATAAATCATTCAGCTATAAAGACACATGCACACATATGTTTATTGCAGCACTATTTACAATAGCAAAGACATGGAACCAACCCAAATGCCCATCAATGATAGACTGGATAAAGAAAATATGGCACATGTTCACCATGAAATACTATGCAGCGGTTAAAAGGAATGAGATCATGTCCTTTGCATGGACATGGATGAAGCTGGAAGCTATCATTCTCAGCAAACTAACACAGGGACAGAAAACCAAACACCACATGTTCTCACTGATAAGTGGGAGTTGAACAATGAGAACACATGGACACAGGGAGGGGAACAACACACACTGGGGCCCATAGGGAGTTGGGGGCCAAGGGGAGGGAGAGCATTAGGAGAAATACCTAATGCATGCGGGACTTAAAACCTAGATGACAGGTTGATAGGTGCAGCAAACCACCATGGCACATGTATACCTATGTAACAAACCTGTGCGTTCTGCACATGTATGCTAGAACATAAAGTAAAATTAAAAAAAAAAAAAAGAAAATGACGGTATTATGGAACCTCTCAGGATTGTGACTTTCCACTAATATTAGGAAAGCATCAGCACTACAGAATCTCATATTTACTGAGTGCTCAGAGTCATATGGGATGCAGTGGGTTTTGCAGCATTTAGACATGGTCACCACTCTTCAAAAGACACTGTTTCTTGGGGAGACAAGGCAAACCACTAGAGAATTAGAACACTGTGAGTGGGTATGCTAGAAGCTTCCATTAATTAAAATTCTGTGAAGAGTTTGAAGACAAGCATCACTCAAATTTCATCACAAATTCTAGCTGATAAAATGGGCATATTTCACCTTGCAGTAGAGGGTAGAAGGTTCTACTGGAGTTTGGAAAGTATAACAGTGACTACACGGAACAAGTTCATTGTTTTCAATAATGTTTAAAATATTGTTTTGTAAACATAATGCAATATCCAATGTAACAAATATTGTTTTCTCACTGTCACATTTTGTGGCTAAAGGCTTTGATAGAAAAGAATAAAAATTATGTATAAATTCTACAATTTGGAATCTTACTGTATTTTATCTCTAGTTCGCAGGCAACTTAGCAGTGATGAAATGGATTACCCCAGGAGAAATGGAAGCTCTCTAGAACAATGACCAGTCAAACCTCAGGGTGCATCAGCATCACCTGGAGGGTGGAATGCACAAAGCTGGCTGGGCTCCACCCTCAGAGCTTCTGATTTGCTGGGCCTGGAGCAGACCCAGTATGTGCCTTTTTAGTACATTCTTAGGCAATGCTGATGCTGCTTCTCCGAGAACCACACTTTGAGTACCACTGTCTTAGAATACAGAAAGGAAGAGAATGAGAACAATGCTTAACTGAAGTGTTCTCCTGACTTATTTCAGAAAAACAGTGAATAAAGAAGAAAGACTACATGTCCTATTTATGAAAAGAATTTATCACTCTTTTAAGGCAATGTTAATAGTGCAGAGGACATTTAGAAATTTTATTGGGAAGTCATCGGCCAGAACTATGTCATCCAAGGATGTCATGTGTTGCTTGCATTTGCTTATTCTGAAGAAAGAAAGTATTTCATTTTTGCTTTGCTTCTTTTCACCTCATTTTTTACTATACTTATGTATTTTAAGGAAAAAATTATAGAAATTATGTTATTATAGCTCATAAATGCCTTACTATATATCTTTAAAAAATAACATTTTCTTATAACCAAAATAGAATTATTATACCAAGAAAATTGGCAATAATCACTGAATATCATCTAATACTTATTCCATATTCAAATTTCTTAAAATTTTCCCTAAAATGTTTCTTTCAGCTGGTTTGTTCATAGCAGAATCTAATTAGGACAACAAATTGCATTTGTTTGTTGTATCATTAAATCTTTTTTAGTTTAGAATAGTCCTGACGTGCTGAAAAGAGAGGATCATTTGTCCTGAAAAATATTTCATTTTTCTGGATATGTCTTGCATCCTTCTGAAAAAGCTTGATTAGTTTATGGTCAATATTTTGGTAAGAGTACATACTAGCTGATCTTATGTACTCCATATTGCATTATGTCAGGGACCATACAATATCTGGGTTTCCCACCATTCATATTACTATGACTGCATATGTTAATGACTTCTTGATTGTCCACTATAATTTTGCATTTTCCCATTGCTGCCAGGAAGTAGTCTATGTGGTGTTATCTTGGCACTATAGAATGTCTGATCCATCCATATCTTTTTACCCATGGTTTTAATACCATATGATACTTCTTGCCTAAGTCAATACTTTTATTAAAGTTTACAAAGTAATAACTTACTAATTCTGTCATTCCTTCTACATATATTAGCTGGCATTCTTTTTAATATTAGAGCTGTTGCTCACAACTGAGGCTACCTGATCATCTTTAAGATGTATTTTCTACTGGAAAACTCAATGTTTCCTATAAGTTACCAGTATTAAAGGTAATTCATTTAACCAATGTCTCAAATGTTGACAAATAAGATATGCCAGCTTTCTCTATCAAAGTATCATTAAGGACACGTTGATTTTCACAGATTAAAAGTGGTTCAGTAGCCTACCACCATTATTTGAAAATGTATTCTCAAGACAGGAGTAAGCTGTCAAGAAGCAATGAGCTGAAGATCAAAAAGACACTAATTATGACAGGGAACAGGTGACTGCACTTCGAAGAAAACTCAAGGCTTCAGATTTTCTCATTAGCCATATCTTGGCAAAGCATTCAAGGAAGACATACCCGGCAAGTGACGTACTGACAAGAGAGAATACATAGCCCATTTGCTTTGTCATTCCATTCCAAGATGGCTTAATAAAGTCCATACAGATTGGGGAAGGATGGCTACTAGTTTTCATTAATAGAAATAAACTGTGTATATCCATATACACATTTATATATGTACACATATTTGTGGATAATATATATTACAAATAAATATGCAATATATATTACAAATATTTATGTTATATATATTGCATATAGATAGATAGATAGATAGATAGATAGATAGATAGATAATAAGACAACTTTAAGGGGGATATAATCTTTGCAATGTGTTTCACTTGAAGCCTATTTTGGGACCAGTGATGGTAGGAGACATGCTGTTCTTTATTGTGTTTATAGCCATGCTGAGCTTGCAAAGAGAAAACAGACTAAACTCATTAGATGAATGTAGCCAGGCAGTTAAATGTAAACATAAGGGAAATGATTTATATGGAAATCTTCAACATTTATTCTCTCTCCTGGAGTTTATTTGAAAATAAAATAAAACAAAGCAAAAACCCAACACTACAGATTTAGAAACCATTTCCTTTTACCTCAAGTTGAAGTAAAAGTAAGTGCCAAATTATTTTGGTAAGGCCACTGGTGATAGTTACAGTCATAAGTTTTAACCATGTAGGTCCAAATAGTTGAACTTCTGGCAGATGTTTTAGATTCATCTCTCTTAGATGTTGTCAATCCTTCCTTTTGTACAAGTCTCAGCCAAAGAAACACAAAATGTCCTTGATTTCTGTGCTCTGATTATCTGAAGAATGTTTCCATGGTGGCTTTGTTGATATGAAGGATAGAGTCCTCACTCCTACCTATCCTCTTTGCTGGAGAGCCAGATACTACTCTTCGGAAAGCCACACAGAGCTCTGGCTAAGATTTCATCAGCAAATGCCTTCAGCTTGGGCTACATGCACCTTTCCTAAGACCTTTGCTTCCAGACTTTGCTTGCTGTATTGACCTTAAACTCAAGTCACGCAGGCATCGTTTACCTCTGCTAGTATTCTCATGTCCATTCTCTTGTTCTTAAATGAGATATTTCTTTCTAGAAATACGTGCAAAAGTAACATCTTGAATTTTTTAGGATGCATTTTCTGAACATTTAAGATTTGTCAGTATAGAAAGTTGAGAGGAAATACCATTTAATAGCATTTCCTTTCTTGCAAAAGAAAAACAGTATAGATAACATCACCTTTAAATACAGAAATAGTAAATACTAGGTATAATAAGGAAATAGCTGTCTTCAATAATTAAATATAGTATCTATTTCCTACCAATTATCTTATTTACAGATCATGACTCTTCAAGACAATTAAGTCTATAAACAAGGATGCAAGAATGTGTTTTGCCATTGTAGGTAGGGTCTTCAATTTAACCTTTACCACTTTCACTTTCAAATAATAAGATAGCAGAGAATCCAAAATGCTTCCAAATCTCAGCTTATCTGTTATGTAGGTCCTTCGAGTGTTTATTTTATTCATATTTTAATGCTTATTTATTTATGACAAGAAGCTCATAATATTGAATAATTTTATAATAATCCAGTGATTCATAGAGTTCTTTGTGAGATTCAGTCCTCCATTTATACTTTATCTTTCATCCAGGAGCCAAATTTGCCTTTGAAATAATTTATCTTTGTTTTAAAGACAAGAGAAAAAGAAAATACGAAACATTTTGAACCTTTGTGGATCCTTTGGGTGCAATAAACAGTGTAATTAAATTAGTAAGTTGAAGAACCATGCAGTTGTTTTAAGAACACTTTTTTTGGAGGCCTATAAAAATAAAAACGCAATCCCTAGTAAGCCTTCTGAAATCAATTAGTTGTATCTCACAGCCAATAAAGTCTTTCGTTGGAAGTTTTGATGTGTGAGTTATGTTGGCTTCAAAAGGGAACTGTAGTGTGGGATGAAATATAATTTTAAGAATTTTAATTCTGCTTCAGTTCAGTACCAGAGGGCAATTGTATTTAATATTCTCTGCATTGGCAAAAGCCTTTGAATTTAGAGCCATGACTGTTAAAAATGAGAAAGTTTAATTGGGAGTTGAAGCTGTATAGGGTTTCTTGAGCAAAGATTGTGATCTTACTGAATTCTTATTCCATAATTCAAAAAAAGTTTCAATGTTTTCTAAACCTTGGGTAAAAGACAACATATTGCAAATGAAAGCAACATTTTTCTGATCGTATATGTATAGAAAACTTGAGATCATTTATGAGGTGTTAGATATGGGGAAGAATTATCAGTCATAGCATCTTCCAGAAACTTCTAGGGATTGTATATGCCCTTAAGTGTCTCCTAGAAAGTTCTGCTCACGTTCCTGCAGAGACAAGGAAACCAGTTATATCTGTCATAAAAGACAACTGCAAACTGATGTCTTCCTTACAACTCTCTCAAAAGACTTTCTTTGGCTCCCGACTTTCTTCATGCCCTAGAACCTGGGATGCAATGGGATATTCATTCACTTATTCTCCAAATTTAGGCTTATGCCTGGAGAAGCTAATCCCTGTCTCTTATAAACCGATGGTGCTGTACCCTGCATCTGGGGAGCATAGCTCAGAGAATCCAGCAGAGAAAATGTTATGAGCTTGGGATGTGAGGTCAGTCCAAGGTAGAGTAAGTCTAAGAATTATGGAATTCTGGGCTTGGAAAGGTCTTTTAAGTTTAGGAATGTAACACTTCCCCTTTCTCCCACATTGATTCCCTTGTGTGGTTGTGCAGTCTATTTTGGCTTCACATAGCTCTGTTATATTTTTGAAGTTACCGTAAAAAAAAAAATCTCCATGTCTTCCTTTAGTGACTCTCTATTGGTCTTCTTTGGAGAATTAGATGATCCTGAGGTGCTTTTAAGCTTTGATATTCTGTGTTTCTGTAATATTAAGGTTTCTAGCTTAGTGATATATCTCTTCAAGCCAGACTGGGTCAGTGGGGCCTCATGGTCTTGCGACATAGTAATTTATTCAACAGACATTTATGGAATACCAGGTAAGTACAAGACACTGCTTTAGGTGCTAGACAGACAGAAAGTAAACAAATAGAAAAAAAATCCCTGCTTTCATAGAAGTTATATTGTACTAGGAGAAGAAAAGACAGCTGAAAAATGAAGATTGAAAAAAAATGTATGGTCCATTAGATGGTAACAAGTGCTATGGAAAAAACATTAGGTAGGCAAGTTGCAACTTAAAATCGGGCAGTCAGGAAAGCCTCGGTGGGATGGGAACACTTCAATAATGTCCTGAAGGAGGTGGAAGTGAGGTGAGGTATGAAGATGTTTCAGGAAAGAGCATTCCAGCAAGAGGGTGCATAAAGTGCCAAGGCCTTGAGTCAGGATATTTGAGGAGGAGCAAAGAGATGGGAAATAACAGAACCCAGATTGGCTAGGGTCTTATACAGGCAACTGTAAGAATAACCTTGGCTTTTATTCATAAAAGCTAGGGTATCATTGGATACTTTTGAACAGAGGAGAAAAACTCAGTTTTTCAAGGATGACCCTAGCTGCTGTGTTAAACATAGACCACCAGGGGCTATGGGCAGAAGCTGGGAGGGCATTAGGAGGAAGCTATGTAATAAGCAACATAGATGTGATGTACTGTGTAATAAACAACATGGATGGGTTTAGAACAGTCTAGCAACAGTGGAGGTGGTGGGAATTAGCCAGATTCTGAATATATTTTGAAGGTAGAGCAGATGTAATCTGCTGAAGGATTAGCTTTAGTTTGTCAAAGGGCTCAAAGGTGTTCTGAACAACTGGAAGGGTGGAATTGTGACTTACTGAGGTAGAGAGAGACCTAGATTGGAATGTCTGTATGGGTGAGCACCTTAAGCACTCTGTGTACACTCTGTGTACCACTCCTTCCCCTTTATTCACTTATTAAATGGGATAAACTTATCCGCTTCATAGTTGATATAAAAATTAGAGATAACGTATTAAAAGCACTTGCATGGTGCCTGATACTGGTGAGTACTCAACAGTAAATAGAACACTTATCATTACTGTTCCTTGGGAACAAAAGAACAAGTCTTGATAGGCTTTCAGGTATTTGGAGAGAGTTCACATGCTTCCCCCAAGTCTTCTCAGATTGGCTTCCATAGTCTCTCCTTGTGGAAGCTGGCTGGCTCCTATGACTCTCCTTGGTACTTTTATGTTTGCACGACTCTACTGGTTTATAAAAGAAATGGAGAAAGGTTATAAAAGGACTTTATATATTTTTCAATAGCAGGCTAAATGTTCAGAAATCCAGTGGTGAGCAGCCTGCCTTTTTCCCCAAATAGCAAGTATACATGGAAAAGCTTCATTTTTGACTCAGTCATGTGAGTGTGAGACAAACACAAGTCAAGATAATGAGAAATTATATTCACATATATTTTCTTTCATCAGTATTTCTTTATTATAGCCCAGTGCCATCACGCAATTTTTGTGGATCTAATCTTTAACACCTCTGAGTTTTAAAACCAATTCCCACTGACTGCAATTAGAATTACATGTGGTTCTGAGCCTGGATGTGATCCCTAATGGTTGTGGATTACAAAAAGGCTGGTGACTGCTCTAGGTTTACTGGTCTCCCACTCCTATGCACTGAATATGTAGGCAAAAAATTCTGAAAAGGAACATCAGGTGAACTTTATTTGGCTTGAAAACCATGTGTTGATAGCCAGATGGTTGAAACAAAAGCCTTGAATACAAAAGGAAATACAAGAGATCATAAAAAATCAGACTATGTTTGGTCCTCATTTTAAGTTGAAAATTAAGGCATGATACTAAATATTTTCTTAAAATTCTGTATAACACTACTACTTTATGTTCTATTTTCTTCTTCTGGTACCCTCCCAAAGCCGAGTAAAAATAAAATAAAAATAAGTAATATTAACATTGCACCTGCCATGGCAGAGATTATAGCCTCTGAAATCTTTTCATGGTTAATCAAACCTCATGGGTCACACTGTACTCAGCAGACAACATGCCCCAAATTTTAAGCTCCATTTGCAAAGCAAACAAGAAATTAGAATAAATATGTGGGGAAGACAACCTAGAGCATCTCTTTGATACAGGTTGGATTTTCAGAATCAACTATAATTTCTCAACATTCTTTATCCAGAAGAAAACTTTACTAATTTATCTAAAAAATTTTAATGAATATCATAATTCATCAGAATCAGCACAGTCCCTGGAATATAGTATATCCCCAACAGGTGCCGTTTATAATAGTAATAACAGTAGGTAGTATTTTCATTTTTGTGTGTCTTCTCAGTGCAATGCTATTCTATATTCATGGAGATTGGCCAGTCTATTAGGCCCCTCAAAATGCACAGCAACACTGACTTAACTTGTTAATAAACTGGAACTTCACACCTGCTCCCAGCTGTCCCCAAGAGGCTCTATGAAGTAGAAACACAGCTGAAATTGCCCAGGGATTGCTGGCTGATTTGAAAATCCTCAGCTTTCTTGTTGGTCACACATATATTCACACTCTCAAATGAAATATGTCTTTGTGCAAGAGCATAGAGGGGGAGTGAAACTGACAGCTTGGCTCACAGATGCTCATATGTTTTTCGTCCTTCCCTTCACCCCTTTAATTTCTATTTAAATCTAGAAAGGCATTTGTTTGTGACTCTCTCTATATAGTGGTAATGAAAGGATGAGTGTGGACCCCACAATTTCAAGAGATTTTGGAGGCAACTTGGTAGTGAATACTACCTTTACACATCCAACCTATATATACACTCAGGGTACATATCCTGGTGCCTGTTTGCCAACTGACACGATTTCTCTTGGTACTGCTTTTCTGATGGGGTGGGTCAACGTTTATCTTCTTCACTACGAATTCATCTCTTTCAGCTCAGTATTTAAAATTTTTGTCTTAACAAGAACAGATACGTTTTAGTAGGAACAAGCCTTTAAAATAATATTCTGAAAAGATTCTGAAAGAATCTAAAATAATATCCCAAAGTAATTCCTGGAAATTAAAAGAACAAAAACTAATTATTCTAGTTCTTTTTTCATTTTATGTTTTCTTATTTTATGGGAATATTGAAAATATATATGCATAAATGCAGTGTGTATATGTATGAACCTTTGTTCTTCATGAAGTAGCTGGAGCTCTTCATTAATTTTCATTTTATTTTCTTACAATGATGTTCACAAATCTCTTTCTCCCAGAAGAATGTAAGATTCATGAGTAAGAAACTTGTCTATTCATTCTCTGCTATATCTCCAGTACCTGCAAGAGCACATATTCAATACTGTATCAAAGATAGAGGAAATCTAGATCTTAGACACTCAACAAACACAGGATAAAGAATAACTGTTTTCAAAGGATAATAGAGACAGGTGTGTAATGGTTCTTAAATTTAAATGTACATTAAATGAAGAATTGGACATTTGTAAAAACCTCAGATTCTTAGTAGATCCTCAGAGATTTTGGCTGTCAGTCTAGGGTAGAGCACAAAAATGTGCATTTTGTTTAGCAGCTTTTGACATCACCCCCAATACTGCCTTTTCACAAATGAGTCTGAGGCAGGTGGTCTATTTAATAGCATTTTGAGAAACACTGCCCTAGCATCTGCGTTTTATTTATATGTACTGAGTAACTAATAGACTGAACTTAATGACTTTTGTTCCACTTTGTGCTAACTTTCCTCACCAAAAGTACATTAATGGAAGGCATTTTAAGTTCACCTCTTTATCCTTTAGTATAGAAACACAAGGGTTGAGCCACCAATTATTTAAAAGAAAAAACAGCCCTCCTCTTATCAACAGAAGATTAAGAGTTGGGATTGACTGACAGCAGGAAATGGGACCAGGATGTGATATGATTGTCCAGGTTGGGAAGAGAAAGAGAACGAGTGAGTCTACCTGGGAACAGAAAAGAGAGAGGAAGTGAGACTTGAATTAACAGCAGAGGGGGACAAAAATTGATGAAAACATACCCAGTCTATGTGCCTAAGACAGGCCATCAGGAGGTCGAGTGACAGAAACCAGGAAAGGAGAAGCCACCAGCTTAGGGGCTTCAGGTGAATGCCAAGGAGTGAAACTGTGCCTTGAATTTAGGATGTTATGCCTAGGATTTAGCCAGAAAGGATCTGGCTTCCCCAAGGAATTGGAAATAAGGGAAATGGCTGGTCTAGCCTGAGTATGAAGTAGGTTGGAATTAAAACACAGATTTGTCCACTATAATTTGCCAAGTTGGACTCTGTAACTAAAATGGGTAGTTATAAGCAATCTTCTTTTTTTTTTTTCTTTTTTCTTTTTTATTATAGTTTAACTTCTAGGGTACATGTACACAACATGCAGATTTGTTCCATATGTATACATGTGCCATGTTGGTGTGTTGCACCCATTAACTCGTCATTTACATTAGGTATATCTCCTAATGCTATCCCTCCTCCTACCCCACCCCATGACAGGCCCCAGTATGTGATGTTCCCCTTTCTGTGTCCACGTATTCTTATTGTTCAATTCCCACCTATGAGTGAGAACATGCAGTGTTTGGTTTTCTGTTCTTGTGACTGGTTTGCTGAGAATGATGGTTTCCAGCTGCATCCATGTCCCTACAAAGGACATGAACTCATCCTTTTTTATGGCTGCATAGTATTCCATGGTGTATGTGTTTCACATTTTCTTAGTCCAGTTTGTCATTGATGGACATTTGGGTTGGTTCGAAGTCTTTGCTATTGTGAATAGTGTTGCAATAAACATATGTGTGCATGTGTCTTTATAGCAGCATGATTTATAATCCTTTGGGTATATATTCAGTAATGGGATGGCTGGGTCAAATGGTATTTCTAGTTCTAGATCCTTGAGGAATCACCACACTGTCTTCCACAATGGTTGAACTAGTTTACAGTCCCGCCAACAGTGTAAAAGTGTTCCTATTTCTCCACATCCTCTCCAGCACCTGTTGTTGTCTGACTTTTTAATGAATGCCATTCTAACTGGTGTGAGATGGTATCTCATTGTCGTTTTTATTTGCATTTTTCTGATGGCGAGTGATGATGAGCATTTTTCCATGTGTCTGTTGGCTGCATGAATGTCTTCTTTTGAGAAATGTGTGTTCATATCCTTTGCCCACTTTTTGATGGGGTTGTCTGTTTTTTTATTGTAAATTTGTTTCTTTGTAGGTTCTGGATATTAGCCCTTTGTCAGATGAGTAGATTGCAAAAAAATTCTCCCATTCTGTAGGTTTCCTGTTCACTCTGATGGTAGTTTCTTTTGCTGTGCAGAAGCTCTTTAGTTTAATTAGATCCCATTTGTCAATTTTGGCTTTTGTTGCCATTGCTTTTGCTATTTTAGACATGAAGTCCTTGCCCTTGCCTATGTCCTGAATGGTATTACCTAGGTTTTCTTCTAGGGTTTTTATGGTTTTAGGTCTAACATTTAAGTCTCTAATCTATCTTGAATTAATTTTCGTATAAGGTGTAAGGAAGGGATCCAGTTTCAGCTTTCTACATATGACTAGCCAGTTTTCCAAGCACAATTTATTTAAAAGGGAATCTTTTCCCCATTTCTTGTTTTTGTCAGGTTTGTCAAAGATCAGATGATTGTAGATGTGTGATTTTATTTCTGAGGGCTCTATTCTGTTCCATTGGTCTATATCTCTGTTTTGGTACCACTACCATGCTGTTTTGGTTATTGTAGCCTTGTAGTGTAGTTTGAAGTCAGGTAGCGTGATACCTCCAGCTTTGTTCTTTTGGCATAGGATTGTCTTGGTAATGTGGGCTCTTTTTTGGTTCCATATGAACTTTAAAGTAGTTTTTTTCCAATTCTGTGAAGAAAGTCATTGGTAGCTTAATGGGGATGGCACTGAATCTATAGATTACCTTGGGCAGTATGGCCATTTTCATGGTATTGATTCTTCCTGTCCATGAGCATGGAATGTTCTTCCATTTGCTTGTGTCCTCTTTTATTTCACTGAGCAGTGGTTTGTAGTTCTCCTTGAAGAGGTCCTTGACATCCCTTGTAAGTTGCATTCCTAGGTATTTTACTCTCTTTGAAGCAATTGCGAATGGAGTTCACTCATGATTTGGCTCTCTGTTTGTCTGTTATTGATGTATAAGAATGCTTGTGAGTTTTGCACATTGATTTTGTATCCTGAGACTTTACCGAAGTTGCTTATCAGCTTAAGGAGATTTTGGGCTGGGACCATGGGGTTTTCTAAATATACAATCATGTCATCTGCAAACAGGGACAATTTGACTTCCTCTTTTCCTAATTGAACACGCTTTATTTCTTTCTCCTGCCTGATGGCCCTGGCCGGAACTTCCAATACTAGGTTGAATAGGAGTGGTGAGAGAGGGCATCCCTGTCTTGTGCCAGTTTTCAAAGGGAATGATAAGCAATCTTCTTGTGTGCACTTTAAGCTCTGCAATATTTTATCCTCTCGAAGAGAACAGCTTTTAATTATTTTATTTTTATTTTTAAATGGCTGACTGACACAAAAGAAAGTATGAACCTGGAGCATGAAGGTGAGATTGGTTGAAAGGTTACCTTATAAAAATAAATAAATCTTCTTGTAGCTTGGAAGTGACCCTGATAAGTAGTGAACAGGAAAATTTTGTGCCTGTGCTTCAGGTTGTTTAGCACATAGCTCTCAAGAAGTGCTAATTGAGCATCTGAATGGATGATTGAAGACTTCAGGATACTCTTGCCCAAAAGCAATACGTGGATATACAAGACCGATTTTCAAAATACACTTATATTAAATAGTCTAGATGATTCTGGAAACTAGCTATGTGAAATTAGATAAGAAATTTAACTGCTCTGTATATCCTTTTGCTTTTCTCATTTTAGAGAAAAACATATTGCCTTTTTAATGGGTAGAAGTAAGCAAACACATTCATACTGAAATCACAGGGATGAATTCTAGCTCTAATTCAATGTTCAGATAAGTTCTAAATATATATCAAAAGCACTTGTTAATAGAATATTTATTTTATAGTGTAAGGCATTATAGGTGAGATTTTCTGCTCTTCAAGGGCTTGCAGTGAAGATAGACTCCAAATCTTTTTGTGGCTTGATTCTAGAATCAAGAATATTTTGTGTAATCTGGAATATTTTGTGTAATATTCTGAATGGGAGAAAAGAGAAAATATCTTGGACTAGATTGTAAGTAAGAAATTATCGAAATGCATGGAATGAATGAGCATGTTCCCGTGGGACACATGTATGGGAACACCAAATATAGGGAATACTAGGTCAAGCAAATACAAAATAATCCCCTACACATGTCTATGTCTGTGTGGCTTTAGGATTGAAAACAGCTACTAGTATCCTTGAGGAGGTTAAATACTTTCAGCACCCCCTATTTCCGTTACTATGTGTTTTAAGTAGACTCTCTTCATTTATTGTGGAAATGCTCAGTATTCTCTGCCAGGTACTGTGCTAATTGGGTACAGAAGATACGTTAGACAGGATTCAGCGTTCCAGGAGCCCAAATGTAGAGAGCTATGTTTTGAGGTAAAAGCTCAAGGGGCCTTACAGGTAAGATAGTATGAGAGCTCACAGGGAGGTTATGTCACATCTGGCTAGGGAAGTCAAGAATGGCTTTGTGGAAAAGGTGTGGGATTTGAGCTGGACATGAGGATAGATGGAATTGGACAATCAGAATTTGGAGAGCTGGGATGAATTCTAGATAGAGATTCTAGAAAGATTGAAGTCAATGAAACAGAAGGTAGCGGGTCATATTTTGTGCTGACCAATGACTAACTTGTTTGCTTAGACTAAATACATTTGAGAAATGGCACAGTTGGAAAGGGAAGTGGAGGAGATATTTGAATAAATAAACAGAGAAACGACATTCGATTAGTGTAGACACTTGAGGAGCTGCAGAATAAGGGGAAGGAACACGCTAAAGAGAATTTGGTAAAAGAATTGCCTAACCTTTCTCTGTAGAGTGGGAATTGCAAACTAAACTGTCTAGGAGGGTCTGGTAAGCAATGTAGATGAGTCAGCTGAGCTAGGTATAAGAAAAATAGCAACTTGAGATGGTCAATACCAGCAGACCTATGGCCTGCACAGCAGCAAAGTGATAAGAACTGGGCTTAAATGTGGTCAAGCAGAAGAAACATATGACTTTGGGAGAGGGCAGCTGCTGTGCAGCTCCAGCCACTTGTTACCTTGTGAAAATTGAGGCTCAATGTGGCCAAATATTCAAGAGAAACTTGGAGTTTATATTTTATGTTGGCAACAAATTCAAATTTAAAAAAATAAGTAGACTTCAGCATTGTGTGAGCCAAACAAAACAGGTCTGCAGACGGTCTGTTTGAGACCTCTGATGATTGCTTAGGAGTCCTTAAAGAAAGGCAGAATAGGGAAAGGGCTCACATTTTAAAAGAAGTGAAAGTACAGTATTGCCAGACATAGCAAAGACTCATGTGGAAAATCCATAGCTTGTTTGGTTATTTGTTCAGTGTCTGTCTCGGCAGACTGTAAACACCTGGAGGGTGGAGACCCTCCCTGTTTTGCTCCCCAGCACCTAGCATGGTGCCTAACATAACATGGACAGTCAATAAGTACTTATTGAATGAACATTATTCTTAGAAATTTACTCTTGAGACTAATAAGAAGTGCCATATTCAGCTTTTTTTCTTACTTTGAATGAGGCAGGAACATACTGATGTGTGAGTAACTATATTAATGGCATAATTTTATCACATCAATATATCCTTACTATAAATCCCTTTTATTTTAGCAGAATCTTTTTACATACATTATCACAAAATCTGCAGTTTATAGCCTAAACTATGTGGAATCTATGAACCAATTGTGATCATGATGCTTCACTAATCAAAATGCTTCAATGATTTCCCCTAGCCTGCTAAATAAAGTCTGAATTCAACATGCTCCAAAATTGCTTATGTGATCTGGCTCTTGAATGTTTCCTCAGATCTTTATTTCTGTTTTCTAGTCTTGGAATAAGTGAGTGGATATGTTACACTTGGTTGCTGGGAGCTGTTTCAGAGAAGAATTCCTAGGGGGTACCTGTTCCTAATTGATAGTGGTCACAGAAAGACACCTGAGACTAATATTTAGGGTATGCTACCAGGCTCATGGTAGGGTATAAAGCTACCAACCTCAGATATGTATGTTTTATTGCTATTCTAAAACTGAGTTGTACTTATTTGCTCCGTGTAGGTGCAGGACCTGATAAATAAAGATATAAATTGTTGTTTAAAAGTTTGTTAATGCTCAGAGTTTGCTTGGTTAAATACTTTTGTCTGGTTTTATGGTTAAATATTCTGCTTGTGAATGCTGTGGGCAGTATTCACATAATGGGGAGGATTGCTACAAACTTTGTAGGAGAAAACTTTTTTTTTTATTTTCTAGATTTTTTTCCCCCATTTGACTCTATGTGTTAGGATAGTGTTTCTTAAAGTGTGGACTAAAGAACAGTTACATTAGAATAACCTAGAATGTTTGTTAAAAACATATTTCTACAGTATACCAAATGGTATATTGAATATAAATCTCCTGGGGAAGATGCTCAAGATTCTGCATTTTTATAAAGTTTCCCAAGTAGTTCTGATGCATATCAAATTTAAGAATCAATCTTTGCAGGCATGTGGTCAACCCAGCAATGACATTATTTATTATCAGTGGGTGGTCCCTCTCTCTTGCTTTCCCTGTACTATTGAGGAGGCAGTTTTACAAAAATGCTACCTCCTGAAAGTTTGGCTGGAGAATATCTGTACAAACACCTGCATACCAGATGGGCACATCTGTACAGCTTGTGCTGCTGATCCAGCTTCAGCACATGTCACGCACCACTTCCTTAATTCAGAGTGAGTTGAAAGGATGATGAGGATTTCACACTGAAGTCTTGAGCACATGAGTCATTTTCCCTTTTTTTTTTTGTTCTTTCCTTTTTTCTCTACTTACCTTGATTTGCAGTAATTTTCTTTTTCATGATCAAGAATGGCAGGGATATTGAAACCAATGAGTAAACAACTCATCTAACTAAAGGCATTGCTTTGTGAGTGCTGGACACTTCATATAGCAAGTCACAAGAAGATGGTATTGCTAGTTTCAGGAATAGTTAGACCCTTTTGTTTGTTTGTTTGTTTGTTTTTAATGAATTCAGGTTTCTATTAAAACTGTTTAACAACTTAAGGTTTATCAGTTTCTGAATATAAGTATGCATACAAGTATACATAAAGGAGTATGCACAAAAGTATGCATAGCTGCACAAAAATAACATCTGAAGATAAAAGAATTGTATTTATTTACTTTTTTTATTTTATTTTTTTTCTATTGCAAGTGACCTAAATATTAAAAAGATGGTTAATTTCAACCACCAAAGGAAGATACCAGAAAAAGGTCATATGAATCATCCAGCCAAGCAAGCATGAAATACATCTAGTTTTCCTTTTTTTTTTTTTCAACGGTAGTTTCCTTTCTTGTATTCTTTTTTCCACTACTAAATCTAGAGGAAGGTATATTGCATTTCAGGATAGAAGGAAATAGTAACAGTCTGTTGCTGGAATCAAAGGGAGCCAGGAAGCCCATTATCATGGGTCAGAAGTCACAGATGAGTTAAAGGGAGGAGAACTGGGTGCATGTTGTTTAGCTGTAAAGGATAGGTTGCTGGCTGTTTTAAAGAAGGAGGAATTAAGAAGTTTCCATAAGATTTTTTAAAAGGACAATCACAAAACATTCCGATAATAAAAATGAATTATTGAAATAGCATATATATATATATGAGAGAGAGAGAAAGGGATATATAGATAGAGCTTTTCTTATGCTATTCAAGGCTTTCTACTAAGTGCTTTGCACTAGGTCCTTCAACTTCATAAAAACCCTACAAGGCAGGGTTCCCCCATTTTACAGATGAGTAAACTGAGGCTTATAAAGGTTAATTAACTTGCCCAAGGTTACACAGAGTCAGAGCTCAGGTATTCAGGCTCCAGACTTCATGCTTTTCACCACTACCCTGTAACTGCTAGAAGAGGCAGTGCAGAGAAGCATTGGTTGTTAGATATTAGTGAATTCTGCTAAAGAAAAGAGGACCTGGAAACATTCTGATGAGAAGGAAGTTTAACTGCTGGTATGGATTGACTAATCTGGATTGGCAAACAGAAAAGAAAAGCTCCCTATTATACCATTATATGGTTAAATCTGCCCTTTGCTGGAAAGTGTGGTGTTAGGAAAAAGCAAGGTCGGTCAACTTATTTTTGAAATCTGTGCTGGTTTTGCCCAATTGTGTTGCTTTAAAGCTCAGTTGGCAGAAGAATGTGCTGAATAAAGCTGAATAAACGTAACTGATATCCACCAATTCTGTCTATCACTAAAACTCAGTGGAATATGTTTGCAGTTCATCTCCCTTCCTGCTAAATAGGGATGAAAATGCTGAGCATTTGTCAGTCACTTGGAAAATGCCCTGAAAGAGGCAGAGACTGTCATTGACCCATTGTCCTCTCCAGTAGACTGTTGTCAAAGTCTTCATTATTGTTTGTTCCTGCTATTTTTTTGCTTCCCAGCAATATTGTCCTTTAAGGCAAGTTGAGCTGCGGATTTGGAACTGTGGGACATGCAAAATGAGCAGTTAGTCACTCTACAATGTTGTATTGCCTAAGCTGACTTTGCAGTTTTCACAGCAGACCCAGCTATAGAGCCCCAACAGGAATTTCCTATTTGAAATCTTTTTATTCCTGCCACAGCAAAACCTCTGAGACTCTGTTCTGTGTGTGCCAGGCACGGTGTGATTAAATAATGCCAGGCTGCCGCTGTGTTCGTTGAAGTTCTCATCAAAGGATTTTATTATCCACTCAACATAGCCATGGACGGGGCTGTGGAATATACATCTGTTCACACCTGGCACACACATGGTTTCATCTGGTTCCTTATAAAGGAGTGGGAATATCTTTTGGGAATATGCTTTAACAGTAATTTCTAGGATGAAAATAACACACTGTTTCCCTTTCCCAGATCTTTGTTTGTTGCTCCCTTTCCCAACATTCTCATTAAGTCTTTTCTTCTTTTCTGTGCCTCCTACTTCTTTCTCTTCTGATATTAGAATTTTGAAATAATAAAAAAAGCCCACAGAAAACCTGTGGATTGCACACAATATAGGACTCATTCCCTGTATAAACAATCCTTAAGGATGAGAATTAGATTTTACTAGTCAGTTTAGTTATCAAGGTTGTGACCAATTGTCTGTTGGGTCCATCTGTGTCAGGAAACTCTCAGTGAAATAAATAAGATAATTTCTATGTCACAGAATGTTATTAGGAATAAATGAAGTTGTGCATGAGAAAGTATAACGCTATTAAAATTCTCTACCCACATTTTCTGTTTTTTGTGTCCTTAAAACTCCTGAAGGAGTTATTTTGATTCAGTCTTTTATAAAGATAGCAAACAATATGTTGAGACCAGAATGCTTTTGAACAAATTACATGGAGTTAGTCAGAGTGGCCTTAAACATATGCAGCAGCTCGCACTATAGATGAATGACGATGTGGTGCTCTACTAACTGACGTACCTTCTTATCAGAGCAGTAGTGAATATTACGGGCAGGCCATTTGCAGGAATGGCAAACAGGCTTGGCATGGTGTTTGACCACATAATTCACTCGAGAGTAGTTTTCTCTGTCTTAGAAAAAGCCTTGCAGGATATATAAAAGCCATACCTGGAACCATTCTGGTCAAGATATGGAATCAACCTAAATGTTCATCAATAGATGAATGAATGGATAAGGAAAATATGCACAATGGAGTATTATTCAGCCATAAAAAGAATGAAATTCTGTCATTGGTGGCAACATGTATGAACCTAGAGGATACTATGTTTAGTGAAATAAGTCAGGACAAGAATAAAAGTACTGTATGTTCTCACTCATATGTGGGAGCTAAAAAACGTATAGTTATAAAAGTAGTGAGTGGAATTGTGGTTATTAGAGGCTGGGAAAGGTAAAGGGAAGGGGAGAATGGGGAGAGTTTCATTAACAGATACAGAATTACAGCTGGATTGGAGGAATAAGTTCTAGTGTTTTTAAATTATTAACTATAGTCATCCTACAGGACTAGCTTAAGTTGGAAAAATCCAACTCAAGCTAGCCCTGTAGGATGACTATAGTTAACAATAATTTATTATATATGTTCAAATCTAAAGGAGAGGATTTTGAATATTCCCAACACAAATAAATGATACTTGTTTGAGGTGATGCATATGCTAATTACCTTTGATCATTACACATTGTATATGTGTATCAAAATATCACTGGGTAGCACATAAATATATACCATTATTATGTGACAACTAAAAATAAAAGGGGGAAGAAGCCATGCCTGGATCTCTATGCCAGAGGAAAAGCTGATGGGAGGGGAGAGAAATGGGAAGGGAAGGAAACAGGAGGGAAAAGAATTCTTGGCTTTGTACTGCATTTCATATCTGTTTTCAGAGGAGGGAACGTGCTTCCATGCCTCTCAAAAACACAAATGCCACTGACACTTATAAGCTGATTATAGGCTCTATTTTTTTCTTTGTTATATTATGGAAAGTTCTGTAGCTTTTGGAGGCCAAATCAGAATCCAAAGTTCTGGAATATGTGTCATTCTTGAAAGAAAATAAAAAATCCAACTCAAGCTAGCCTGTTGAGTTATTGACTAATACAATCCAAAGCAGGGAAAGAGGTCATGAACAATACTTTAGCAAATGGTTGCAATGTTGTTCCAATAAACTTCTGTTTATAAAAGCATTTGGCACATCAGATTTGTCCCACAGGCCATGGTTCATGACCCCTACTCTAGTCACATGACATGGGGGTTCATTTCACTGGACCTTTATCTCTCTATCCAATATAAAATTCAGGTAGTTTTACTGCATTTGCAATAGCCAGGTGATTCTATTATAATCTCACACAGACATAGCAGATGAGCTTTATTTCATCTGTCTCTCCAAACAATTGGTAGAAAAACGCCTGTATTGTTCAGAGGATTCTGAGACTGTGTTAGGCTAAACAGAAAAATGTGTCATTATCAATTAATAATGTTTAAAATAGGCACAGAAGGGGATGTAGTAGTACATACATCTTGGTTTTGCTATTTCTGCTTTAGAATGTAGGACTTACATGGACTTATCTTCCTTCACATATAGATTTTCCCACTCTGGGGCCTCAAAAGGTTTTTCTAACTTGATTTTTCTCAAGAGCCTAACAAAAATCCAACGATGGCTGAGGTGTGACCCATTGCAATTGCTATTTTTCTAATTTTTTTCTTTTTAGTTGAGACGGAGTGTTGCTCTGTTGCCCAGGCTGAAGTGCAGTGGCACAATTTCAGCTCACCGCAACCTCCGCCTCCTGAGTTCAAGCGATTCTCATGCCTCAGCCTCCCAAGTAGCTGGAACTACAGGTGCATGCCACCATGCCAGGCTAAGTTTTATATTTGTAGTGAAGACGGGGTTTCGCCATGTTGGCCGGGCTGGTCTTAAACTCCTGAGCTTACATGATCCCCCTGCCTTGGCCTATCAAAGTGTTGGGATTACAGGCATGAGTCACTGCACCCAGCCTCTAATGTTTTTTTAAGTTTAGAGCAGAAGTAAGAAGATCACATAAAAATTCTATCAGGTGGAATGAATCAGGATTTCAGAGCTAATTCATATTATGAAATACTTAAATGACATATTGTACTTATTAATTTTTGGAATATGAAATGACTGGCAATGTACTACACTACATATTTTTTAAAGTCTTGCTTCAGTTCTCAATGATTTTGCATATACTGTGTATTTACCTGTGCTATACTCTCACTAACTTTTCCGACTAATTAATTTTTTCCTCTTTTCTTGAGAAGGCCAGAACAATTTCGAAAGCCACCAGGAGGAGAGAGGACACCAAGTAAACTGTTCTAGAGTCATGCCTGTAGATGAACAAGCACCACCTGAGGCTGTGCTGAAAAACAAATGATGTTTCTTGAAAATATCATCATTGGGAGGCAGTAGGCAGCTGTTAAAATTGGACAGCCGTTGCTCAGTGTCCAAAGAGAAGGAAATTTTAACCATTAGTCTCTCCAACTTGATATTTAATTACCCTGAAAAAGAAGATGAATATGAAATTTCTCTTCAGAATTCCTTATGAGTCATGCCCAAGTTTTCATAAAACAAATTTATTGCAGTTGTCTCACCAGCAGCTCTGTGAGCAGAGGGTGCAGTAAACCCATGTCTCCTTTTAGCCGGAGTCTGGCTTTCATTGGTACAATAATCAGTTATTTTATAGATTCTTTCCTTAATATCTTAAAATCACTTTTAAAACACTTTCTGAAGAATTCGATTGGAAAGCTTTCACTTACCAAAAAGCGAGATGTGAGATATGGGAAAAAAGATGGGGTTAAAAAAGAAAGAGAAAGAAGAGACAAAGAGGTAGAAATGAGTTCTTAACCTAGGCTGACTTCAGGGAAAATTGTGTAAGTTACTTGAAATTATATGCAAAATTGTGTGTGTGTGTGTGTGTGTGTGTGTGTGTGTGTGTTGTGTGTGAACATGTGAGGCATATTTAGGGTTTAAGTATTAGCCTTTCAATTGAGAATCACTGATAAAATTCTTATCCAGAGAGGGTGGACTAAATATGTGCTGGAATTGCTGGGTCCAGTCTGTGGACTGGGAAAGAGTAGTGGCGAAGGGAAAATGGATATTAACTAAGGAAAATAGTTTGTACTTCATAGGTTTGCCCAGGGGCAGCTCTGATCATGGCTACATGATTTTAGGTTCTGGAACAATGGCAGCCAAGGCAGGCTTTTCTTGGAAATTGGTGACTTATGACTGCTTCCCTCCTTCTCTGTTGTTAAGCAAACAGTTGGCACACCCTGGAGAGCCCTGACAGTGAACGATAGCCCAAGGACAAGGCACCAGCTGAAAGCCAGCTTGGCTGCAAATTAGAATATAATGGCAGAGTGGCTTCTGCTGCGAAGCGATTTGCATCAGAGCCCACCAACAATGCACATTCTGTAAGGCAGGCATTTGTAGGGGAAGGAAACAAGAAACACATCATTTCTAAATAATTTAGAAGAGAATTTGCCAAAGGAAGGGGAGCAGATAAGATGGGGGACTTACCTGTTTTTAGGTTATGCTACCTAGAATACTTACAATGCACCCAAGGAAAATTTACATTTAACTTTCAGTAGATCTATATAAAATTCACCTTTGTATACTTGCTTGTTGCCCCTCCTTCTGTCCTCGCATAGTACCTTGCTCATAACTCCATTATAGAGCTATATAAATGCAGTGCTTAGGCATATATTTCATTAAGTCGTGTATTTACGGTGCTTAGGTATGTTTTCCCAAAGATCAGGTGATTTCCACTGTGGTTTCCACAACACTCCAGCATCCTAAGAATCCTATATACATAATCAAATCTTTAAATATTTTAACAACTGTACAAATGGGTGAACCTTGTGGAAGAACTCTGATCACAAATGCGCAAGATCAGAGGAGAGATCCAGTGTGAGCCAAATGAAATTCTGTAGTAATAGAGACAGAAAATGCTGCAGGATTAAAATAGCAATTGGAAAGAAGCAGTTGGAAAGGGGAGGAAAGAACCCTGGTAGAATTTAACAGATAGTACTAATTATCAGCATGGAGAAGCATAACACAGGAACATGTGTTGCAACAATCAGCAAGATAATACAGTATATTGGGTATAAGATAAACATATAAATAAATAATACTTTTGCATTAATGTAAGTATAAAGTTCTGCTAGAATGGCATATAGATACATAGTAACTTTGGGTACTTGATATGACCAGTTTCTCTTTTCCATCTGATGGTGAGTTTCATGGAGGTAGAGACTATGTCTTCTTCCTTTTATAATCTCCAATGGTTAGGTCAACCGTTATCATACAGAAGACACCAGGTAAATATTTGTTTAAAAAATGTCTGGCATTAAAATTTTTTTGTAATCAGCCTGATCCTATCCACAGTTCTTCATTTTCCATTCTCTCCGTGTCTACATCCTGCCCTACCCATGACAGCCTTATGAATCCATGTTGCAATGCTCTCTCTCTGCTCTTTGCCTTCCCAAATCTGTTCAATACCCATTATATTTCCATGCAGCTTAAGTCCCACATACTCTGTGAGGTCTCATCTCTCTGCCCCTTGCGTCTGAATTTCCTTCTCCTGTGTGTAAGTTAGAGCTCATAATGTTAATTTTTCACTATTTCATTTGTTGATTTTCCTGCCTGGACTACCAACTCTTTGCCAGGAGGAACCATGTCTCAAAGAGGTAATTTTTTTTTTTTTTTAATTGAGACCAAGTCTCCCTCTGTCACCCAGGTTGGAGTGCAGTGGCATGATCTCGGCTCACTGCAACCTCTGCCTTCTGGGTTCAAGCGATTCTCCTGCCTCAACCTTCCAAGTAGCCAGGACTGCAGACGACTACCCCCACACCCACTAATTTTGGTGTTTTTTAGTAGAGATGGGGTTTCACCATGTTGACTAGGGTAGTCTCAAACTCTTGACCTCAAGTGATCCTCCTGCCTCGGCCTCCCAAGGTGCTGGGATTATAGGCGTGAGTCACCTTTCTGCATTTTCCAGGCAGCCAAGCACACACTGAACACTTGATGGGCAGATATCTGCCTGTAAAATAGGAAGTATGGCTAGAAATGAGGAGGAATCTATTGCTGTGGCCCAAGTAATCCATAAAGGGTCTGAGAGCATGACAAGTGGGTAGGGATCTAGACTCAGACATTTTTTCAGAGTTTGGGGTAGTTTCCCCATTTTCAGGGAGCTCAGGTCTATGGAGATGATAAAGCAGGAGGCTGGGTCTCTGTATATAGTATCCTTAGTGAGGAATCATACATTTTGTTAGGCTTTTTATTTATTTTCCATTTCGGCAGCTATAGTAACAGAGTCTAAATACTGAAATTATTTGGGTTTCTTTTGTGTGGTTACAATCTTTAGCTTTTCTTTCTCTCTAGGGCACTAATTAGTAGCAAGCAGGTTAATGGTAGCATAGAGGTTTAGTTAGTCAGGTTTCTATCATTCTAAAACTCCTTTTTTACTGTCTCACCTTTTAGGTGGAAAACTTAAAATAATAATAAAATTGTTTCTATATTTTCATCTGGCATTTACTGCTTTGACAACATTTTTAGTACATCAGATACAAACAATAATAAATTTGATCTATGCATTATGCTAACTTTTCATCTTTTTCTATGGGTTTTCAAAGGAATTCAGCTTATAAGTTCATAGATTAGAGTTCATTAAAAAGAGAGAGTGAATTTATTCTTATCTTTGTCAATTAAAATAATAAAACAAACTAAAAACCTGCTGTATTAATTCTGACTTTTCTGTCCTGTGAACTCTGCTCTGCGAATAACAAAGACTTTACCTTCCTGAAATTGTAGAATAATTCTCTATAGTTAAGCAATGGTGTAGTATTCTTTAATCTTGTTTTCCATGAAAACATCTAATAGTCTACTGGAAGAATAAAGGCAAGATTCAAATCTACCCCAGTTTGATAGTATTGTTCTATGTGGTGGTGGCTTACTAATAGCTTTATTATTAAACCGTGTAAGCAAAAGAAAGCACTACAGCTTAGTGGGAACTCAGACGGATCTGCTTTCAGCATGTAACTAAACCAGTGTGTAGAAACAAGTAATTAAAAAGACACAAAGCCCGTAATCAATTGTGCACCGGTTATCTTTGATTGCTCTTGCAAAGGACAAATTACACACAAGCCTCTTGCAAGTCTGAAGAAAAAGAGGTTCTATTATCTTCTTTTTGAAATCATTCCTCTGCACAGACAAGGGCATCCCTATTCCAGATCTCTTGGTTTAATTAAAAGGACGCAAACATCAGATGATGTTGCAGCATATCGAATGTTTCCCTGTCAGTGCAATGGGTGAAAGAGGGAGTGGGGAGAGAGGGAGTGAGACATAGGGGTGGGGGTTGGTTGGAAGAATTTCTTTTCCATAAAGACTGGCCTTTTTCACTCTGACCATCTGTTTTCTCATGGTGAAAAGCCCCATTGCTGGTATCCTGGCATAGCTTTGCATGTCTTTGTGCTTGAGGGACATTCAATCTTGCATCTGATACATGCTGATCTGTGACACTTCCTAACAAATGAGGCTTTGTTCAAACAAAGAGACTCGCTGATAGGAACTGTAAACTTGGAGCTTGATATCCTGTAGAAAAGGCAGGCTATGGCTGAGCTGGCACAGGAAATGCTCTCTGTAATGCAACAGAGCTGAAGGAGGTCACACCCTGTGCACACATAGGCTCTTTTAGATCTTCCCAGGCCTCCTCTCATCTCTGTCTCCTCTTCAGACGGGGTAGCTCCAAGAACACAGCTGCATTTGGACCTGGGAGAATGCAACCCATCTCCATTACAGGCTGAAGCTTACTCTTCATAATCATCCATCTATTTGTATAGCTTCTTCATTTTACAAAGCATTCTTGAAATCATTAATCCCTTTGATACAATAACTTCATAAGGTCCCAAGGTGATCTCACTCAAGACAATTATTTTGTGACCACTAATGCCAATTGCTGCTTATTTCTTGTCTCTTGCTTTTGTATCTTCTTTCCATTCTCGGTCTCTCTGTCTCTCTCCTCTCCCTTCCTTCTCCCCAGTTAATGATCTTAAATTTGGGGCTCTCAGCTTCAAATTCATCTATCTTTTCACTGTAAGATGTTTACGTGGTCCCTCAGTATTTAGACTAAGGGTGCAGAATAGAAAATGTGTAATTTGCTGCTGAGTCATAGATTGTGATTTGGGGAAAGTGGCAGAGAAGGCCCTCACTCAGAAAAATAAGACTTGATATTTCAAGATACGATTTAGAATCCTGTTAGAATGTAAGCTTCCTTTGAAAGAATGTCACTTAAAAAAAAATGTGCTGTTTCCTCTCCTTGGCAAACTCCTGCACACTAGAGACGTGGCTGAGAGGGACCTTCTAACACAACCATTCTCTGCTTCGCCTAGGCAGAGTTGATTGTTGCTTCCTTTGTGTTCCCACCCCTGTTTGCTCTTAACTCAGTGCCATTATGTAGCACGTTTTAGTCTGAGCTATTTGTTTATGTATCTATCTCCCCTACCAACCTGTGAACCACCGTGTAGAAGTTGTGTATTTATTATTCATTCTTGTGAATTTCCAGTATTTCACGAAGTGCCTGATCCGCGTAATAGGCTCCCAGCAACAGTATGTTGAATAAATAAATTTTGTTGAATAAACATTGATATAGGTGTGAGGGAAGAAATAGGAAAATAAAAGAACAGAATAGGGAAAACTGACTTCACTCACATCTATAAATTTTTCCTTGGCCTGAACCTGTTATTTGACTTCCTGCCCCTTACCACTTCAACAGTGCAAAGTAGTATTTGAGTCAAGAATTATCTTAGATGCAGCTTCTCAGTTTTCGGGACTAATACTTTAAGAAAAAACAAACAACAAAACAAAAAAAGATACTTGAATTACAGAGAACTTAAGTAATATTTCAAAATTATGTTTTTTATTACTTACTAGACCTATTATCAAACAAATATAAAGGTTTTGGGGCCCAGTAAGGCCCTGGAGATACAGGAAAGAAAATTTGTCCAGTGGAGCACTTTAACATGGAAATGTTGTAGGGAGGGCAGTGAGCTGCTGAAAGGAGAATGGCTACACAGACTTTCAATCTCACTTTTCACCTGGCTTGCTCAACCACTTATATTATGATTTATCTTTTCTGAATCTCGATTTATGAAATGAGAATATTAATGCTGGCATGCCTAAATGGGATTTTATGAGGATTAACTAAACGTGATTGTAAAATATTTTAGGAACATAAAGTACTGGATGAAACAATTAATTTTCGTAATTTTGAGATCAGAGAGGATTTCATAGGGTAATGTTGTGTGCCAAGTTGCAATTGTATTGCATTTTTAAGGGAGATGGCTCAAACTCACGTCATTGCATTTCTAATCCCTTTTTTGTATAGCTGGTAAAAATATAACAGGAAATTGATTAATTAAAGTTTGGTAGCACATTGGAATTTACTCAAAAACAGCTGCTAAGTAAGAGTAGTCCACAGTCAATGGGTAGAGTAACTGTACTTGCCTTGTTATGGCCAGTTTGAATGTCACCATGTAAAACCCAGAAAGGCTCACAAAGACATCAGGAACGAAACAACCTTGGCTGTTGTCATTCTGGTTACTCGTTCAATCAAAGGTAACCAGTAATTGAATCTATAAGTGATTACCAAAATACGCAGCTTTTGTTGATGCTGTTATTTAAAGTAAGGTATCAAAAGAATTGATTCTGCAATCAGAGAAATGAGCACAACCAATGGATCTAGAATTTGACGTTCAACCTGTTGAAATGCCAGAAACAACTTCAAAAGGGGTTCTTATTTATTTTATTTTATTTTATTTCTTTATTTATACTTTTTTTTTTTACTTTTAAGTTCCAGGGTACATGTGCAGGATGTGCAGGTTTGTTACAGAGGTAAACGTGTGCCATGGTGGTTTGCTGCACAAGTCAACCCGTTACCTAGGTATTAAGTCCAGCATCCATTAACCATTCTTCCTGATGCTCCCCCTCCCCCAACAGCCCCAATAGGCCCCAGTGTATGTTATTCCCCTCCATGTGTCCATGTGTTCTCATTGTTCAGCTCCCACTTATAAGTGAGAAATGTATTTGGTTTTCTGTTCCTGTGTTAGTTTGCTGAGGATAATGGCTTCCAGCTCCATCTATGTCCTTGCAAAAGACATGATCTCATTCCTTTTTATGGCTGCACAGTATTCCATGGTGTATATACATCACATTTTCTTTATACAGTCTATCACTGATGGGCATTTAGGTTAATTCTATGTCTTTGCTATTTTGAATAGTGCAGCAAATAACATACATGTGCATGTATCTTTATAATAGAAGGATTTATATTGTGTATATACCCAGCAATGGGATTGCTGGGTCAAATGGTATTTCTGCCTCTAGATCTTTGAGGAATCACCACACTGTCTTCCACAATGGTTGAACTAATTTACACTCCTGCCAACAGTGTAGAAGTGTTCCTTTTTCTCCGCAAAAGATTATGCCGTGAAATCACAACGTTAGTTTATCATCTCAGGGAAGTAGCAATAAGTTTAATGTGAACCTACTAAGCACGATTCTGTTTAAAGCAATAGCTAACATGAATATGGTGCTGCCTTTTCATTTAGTGAGTTCTTTGCTATGTTTTGTTGCATCAATGTTCCTAAAATGTCTGATTTAGAAGATAGGAAAGGTGTTCATAATTGTAAAGTAAAATGAGGAGAGTGAGGCCTGCCACATAAGTGACATCTTCCCCCATCCCATGCAATTGTTTTCCCTTGGTATCAATGGAGACCTATGTTCTGATTAAGAATGCCAAATTTTCCAAACTTGTTGAATCTCATGTGAAAAGGGATGTTTTTAAAATCAGTTGAGCTGTGGGAACAATTCTCCCAGCACTTTCAAGAAGATATATTGATTTTTTCCTTCATATTATTTTTCAGATTTCTTCCCTCTTTTCCATTCTTATTGTCAGCCCTGAAGGCCAAATCTTCATCACTTAACTTACTAGAAAAATAGTTCTCAATCTTGGCAGCACAATAAAATCTCTCCGGGAGCTTTAAAAAATACTGATATCTGAGCTGGAATCTCAGAGATTCTGATGTAATTGGTCTGGGATGGGTCCTGAGTGTTGAGATACTGAAAGAGCCCCTGGTGATTCTAAAGTGTGGCTAAGGAGTGGAACCAATGATCATGAGCTCTCTTCTGCCCAGTCCATCCTGCAAACCACTCACTTAGTTTTAACTTGATAGCCATTATAACTGGCTCCTCCTTGGTCTTACTACAGTCTTACTAAAAGTACATCTCACCTCCATTTTTCTCATTGTTATTTTCTGTCTTAATATAGACATTTAATCTTAAATGTTTGGAAATAGGAGTCGAATAGATGATAAATTTAGTGAAATTCCAATGCTAGATAAATATTTTCCCAACAATGCTTCAATCATTTTACTCATTCAAAAATTCTTTAAACTTCTCTATTGCTAAGTTCCAAAACTCTTTGATCTAGTATTTAGTATTTTTGTAAAATGTTAAAGCTCATTTTATTTTTCAGACTTATCTAGACCACTGTTGCTCTTTCTGTATCCCATACTTTACTAAAATGAACTACTTGCTCTTCCTGCAATGTGCCTCACAGTACCCTATCTCTGTGCCTCTTCTTTTCCTTTTTCCCTCTACTGAGAATGTGTTGAACCAACTCCAACTCCTTAAATATAAACCATTTCTAATGTGCCAATTAATATGCCACTTTCCTTAATCAAACTTTTCAGTTTTGATGAAAATGGAGGTACTTCCTCCTTTATTTCAACCCCTTAAAACTCTTCCTTCTATGTTATATGCTTACTCTATGATGACTTATCTATTTTATTCTTTTCCCTTCCTTTCTTCCACTCTACTGAAAGCTCCTCAAGGTCCAAAACCAAGGCTATCTCCTTTGGTGAAGGCTGTTTTAGAGTCAGATTCTGCCTTTGCGTCCCGATTCTACCTTTACTAGATATGTGAATTACTTTTCTCTCTGGGTTTTGCTTTCTTATATTTTAAATGGGGAATTAATATCACATTGTTCACAGAGTTATGGGGCAAATTAAATGAGTTATTCCATGGAATGTACTTAGAAAAATGCCCTGCACAAAGTAAGCACCTTCTAAATGTCAGCTATTTTTATTAGCTTGCTTTAACAGAGGCTAGGGTAATATCTTGTATATTTTAAGGACTTAAAATATTTGTTAAATGCAAAATTCTTTGGCACTTCGAAAGATTCCAAATGCCCAAACTATACATATTTGATAACTTATAATTTTTAAATCATTTTTATAGCTACTTGCAGGAGGATGTGGGCCAAAGTGACCTGATATTTTGTTTGAAAAAAATGGAAAACATAATTTCTGACAGGTTTGGTATCTTGCGTTGAAAATCTTCAGTTCCACAGTTAGTGCTAGAGATTCACCTCTGCGAAATGCCCAGACTGTCAATTATAGTGATTTATTGTGTGCTGATTTCCACAGGCATAAAAAAAATAGTTGACTATCCAGAAGCGATTGAAATTCTTAGCTTAAAACAGGTATGTGCAAAGAAACTCAATAGGCAAATTATGTATTCTGGGAACCAAACATCTCTATATAGATTTCATTTAATAATATACACTTCACAGGTCTTTGGAGATAAGACTATAAATATGACTGTCAGATTTAACCAATAAATATTTTAACACCAGCACATCTTAAACTCATATCCATTTATGTCTCCGATGTCATAAAATTGAATTGATGTTTTGTTTTCCAAGACTGAAGAAAAGAATAAATAAAATGAAGTCACTAATGTTGTGTGACTGTACAATCAGTTATTGGGGGTTTTCCCCCTTCTATGTTGACTTTTGAAGTGTTTGAAGTGACTTTTTTGAAATTAATAATTAATCTTTTCAAGGTGTTCTTTTTGCAGTTGGTGAGGGCGGTCAATGTTAAGGGAAAACAGATAAGAACAGAGGACAAGTTCTGACTGACCAAGGTGGTGTGTTTGCAAGAGAATAAAACACTCTGTAGGTTGGACTGCTTGGTACTTGCCTCCTGGTTGTAAATATGGTCTTGTCTTCAGCCATTTCCCAGGAAACCTTGTCAAGGAATTAACTCTGGAAATATTTATGCAAATAAAGTATAATAGTGAAGGTTTGAAGTAACAGTTTACAGCTACTAAAAATGAGAGAGAGACAGAATACTAGAATTATGAAAGACTCTTCAGGGCAACACTGAAAATAGTTTATCTTCTAAGAGTCACATATTGAGAATCGCACTTGGGAATTTATTACATGTTTTCAGTTTCTACATTTCACCTGTTTCTGGCTTTCCAAACTCTATTTGTTCATAGAATTTATGGCTTGTATTACATTCAAATCGATGGAAGATCAAGCATTTGTATTCCTGGAAGAAACTGTATTTCTTTATCATACCTCATATGAGCTTATTATGTGCCAGGCAATGTGCTCTAAGTTTTAAATGTTATTACTAATTTAATCCTCACAACAACCCTATGAAATGATGCTATTATTATCCCCATTTTATGCATGAAGTAACTGAGGCTCAGAAAGATTAAATACCTTGCTCAAGGCCACAGAACAGGTCAGGAATTAAAGTCACCCTTTCTGATTCTGGAGGCCAGGCTTATACCCTCTAAGTTATGCTGCTTCAGAATGAAAGACACAGCTATCACAATAGCAATCAGAGCATGTTCCTACTGCAGTCTCAGCATTTTGCTTTTGTTGTTTTAGAGAAGAGATAATGGTGTTAACCTGGCACAGGAGGAAAGGAATCAATCCAAAATGCAGCAAAAGAACACCAGGGGTTTGAATTGACTGTAAAGTTAGAGCAAAAGCTTCAAAGTGTTCTGGTCCCGGGCCTACATTGATCTACTGAGTGAGCAGCTGATGGCTCAGAGAAAGGCGTACAGTGAGTTTTGAGGTGCAGTTTAATAATAAAAAAAAGGCAAAGGTAAAATAAATAGAAGAGAAGCACTAGGGCCCTTGTGTTACAACAGGAAATGGTTTCCCAAAATGCCGTTGTGCTTCTCTAACCTTCTCTGAGCAGTAAAAATATTCTAAGGATATTCTACAGAAGCCACCTGTTTGGATGCCTCCATTTAAATACTGATTCTGCAACTAACTGACTTCACAGCTTTGGTCTAGGTATTAAATTTCTTTTAATCACGGTTTGCCCATTGGTGGGACAACTCTAGTAATAGTATCTACCTCAGGGTTATTATGAGAATTACGTAAGATAATCTACATGAAGTACTCCAGTTCAGTGAATGTTCAGTAATGTTTTTTGTCCTTTTTTCTCTCCCATGACATATGATGGATCACAATTTTGTCTACTACAATTATTTATTCAGTTTCCACTGGCTGGATGCTGGGATATACAAAATATAGTCCCTGCTCTGGGGAGCCTAAAAGATAAATATGAACCAGACACAATAGCCCATACATGCAAATACTTTGTGATAAGGTATGCATTGTATATATTTTTACAGATCAGTAAGTGAAACACAAGTATTGCAACAATTTATAATCGATTTCCCAGGGCAAAAAATATAGTTTTTACAGATATATAACATAAAAAGATGCACTAAGTTTGCATATTTATACATTTAGTTATGCATCAATTAATAAGATGCATTAATGGGGAGATGTTGGCCAAAGTGTACAAACTTTCAGTTATGAGATAAATAAGTTCTGGAGTCCTAATGTATAGCATGGTGACTATGATTCATAATAAAGTATTATATACTTGAAACTTGCTAAGAGAGTAGATCTTAAGTATGCTCACCCTGCCCCCATGCACAAAGATAACTATGTGAAGTTAGGGATGTGTTAATTAGCTTGATCATAGTAATCATTTCATAAAATATACATATATCACAAAATCATGTTGCGTACCCTAAACATATATAATTTTTATTTGTCTATTATACCAGGATAAAGTTGGGAAAAAAAAGAGATACATTCACTGTTATCTGCCCTGTATGTCTCTGTGACATGCCTGGCAGCTTGGTGGGTCTTGCTAGGCAGAGGATTCGGCACCCACGTTCGGTGCACTGGATAACTTGCAGACCAGGCACAGGAGGAATTGGTCCAAGAGACCTGCAAAGGTCTTCTTGATTTTGCCCAAAGGATATCAAACATCCAGTATAAAGGAGAGGCATGATGGAAAAAAAGGTTTTACACAGTTTCCTTAATTATAGTAATAGGATGGTGTTGAAGGTTTCTGAGGATGAAATCATAATTCCTGAAGTAGTATGTCATCAAGCTTCTTTGAATTGTACTTTTACTTTTTTAAAAAAAGTTTTAGTTTGTATATGCCAATCTGTTATAATGTTTCACAAGAAAATATGACAAATGAATTTTAAATATTTAATATTAATACCAAATTTGTAGGGTAGCATACACTTCTGTTGCCTCCTGTCCCATCCTTTGGCCAACCTCTCATTTTAGCCACAGCTGCAGGGCACAGTTTTATGAACTCTTAGCTTCAGCTGAGAGCATCCTGTACTAAATCTCTTGATGTATCTTCCCATTTTCTGCTAGAAATCCTTTCCACAGCCATAGCTCCTGCTCAGCCCATGGATATACCTAGGCCAGGAATACACTGGCCGTTAATGCACCAGTGGGGCTGGTGTGTGTCCATCCTTCTGATGAACAATTATGGGACACACTAACACATTGTTTTTTTTTTTAAGATGGAGTCTTGCTCTGTTGCCAGGCTGGAGTGCAGTGGCGCAGTGGCACAATCTTGGCTCACTGAAACCTCTGCCTCCCGGGTTCAAGCAATTCCCCTGCCTCAGCCTCCCAAGTAGCTGGGACTACAGGCATGCCACTCCACCAGGCTGATTTTTTTTTCTTTTTTGTATTTTAGTAGAGATGGGGTTTCACCATGTTGGACAGGATGGTCTCGATCTCCTGACCTTGTGATCCACCCGCCTCGGCCTCCCAAAGTGCTGGGTAGCACATTTTTATATTGATTTTTACCCCCTTCTCTCTTTTAATCTGCTTGCTCCATTACTCCTGTTTTGGGGGTCACCCCTAAGTAGATAGTCTGCATTTAGTCTTAGGGTCTCCATTGAGAGAACTCATGGTAAGACATAAAAATTTAACAGCTAAGTGAATTTATCATCTCAAGTCAGTTAAATAAACCAAGTAAAGAGAAATGGGCACATTAGAAAATCTGTACATTTGACTCAGTTATGGAGACTACAAATTGGGATCATCAATGGAATCTCCATTTAGGCCAATTATCATCATACAGATGTGTATGATAGCAAACCTCTTACATATGAACACTAGTACAGAGCATTACAACTTCTAGGAAAAGCCTTTTAAGGGAATTCACCTTTCTGAGACATGTTCGGTAACTACATATTTCCATAAGAAGAGCAGAGACATTTTGTCTTAAATACACGAGGAGAAAATTGAAACTCATATTTTTCTTCTCAATAAACAATTTTAAGTCATAACTGAAGCTGTGCTAAAAGAACTTAAAGACATATGAACCACTTTCACTTAGTTTAAATCAATAAGACCAACATAATAGCCTCATTCTTCTTTGTCTAGTTTATGACAGCTGCTTGTGTTAGAATGTCAATGAAAGCCTGCGACAGCAATATAAATGCTATCTTATTGATTGTGACATAAGCTTTGAGCTGATTCAAAGGGAAATACACAGTGCAAAGTATCATTCTTATCATTTTATAATCATTATAAAAAATCACAATGATTATCACTAGTAAATGTGTTTACACCATTGTGCGTGAAACTGATGAGTATATAACCCAAACTGTTGCAAAAAGCAGACGTTATAGGTATGGCAAATACACCTCAGAATTAAGAGAACAGTAAAATGTGAGGATCATTTCTGAAAAATGGCCTATATACTTCTGCATCTTTAAATTTGAAGTTCTTAGTGAACATATTTATACTTGAGTTTTAAGTTAACATTGGTTAGCTAGAAGTTTTCACTTTAGATTCATTTGCTGGTTTTCTTTCTTTCAGGTGTAAATATATGTCAGTTATGAAATGTATAGTGCATTTTTAGATTATCTGTGACTCTAAGTAAGCCCTATGCCAACTCTTATAAATGGCAGTCAATCCTTTTGATTTTGCAGTTTTAGGGGAACATTAGCAGAAGAAAATTAAAGAGACCCTAGATAATTTGATGTCATGAAATTTCTACCAGAAAAGAATCAGAAATTGGATTTGCCCAAAAGTCGTTGAAGTTCCTTGAAGTAAATTAGCAGAAGAGAAGTCCTTCCCTGAGTGTTACTGGAAAATCTGGTTAGTGTTATGAAGCTGTCATTGCTGTTAAAAGTTGCTGGAGAACTATGTTCATTCTCCATATTTGGTAGCTATTTGAGAATTTGTCTGAGTGTTGTTTATGAAATGGGAATGTTTAAGGTAGTGAAGTTGACAGGAAATTGCTGTGTGACAAATGATCTGAGAATTGTTAAGTGTTGTACTTCTGTTCAATTCAGATGTCTCTGCTGCATACAAATGGCAGTGTGTATAATAGCATGTCTCTTAAATGGGTAGGTTGATTTGTCTTATAAATTATGATTGACATTGTTCATTAATATTCCTGGTCCTCTAATCCTTCTGGGAGAATAGGAGGGTTGCATGTCTTTGTCCCGTTGAAGTTAGACAAACATATCATATGCCCTAACCAAGAAAGTGAGAGCAAAGTGACTGGTGGCACTTCTGAGCTAAAGCACAGAAGAGCATGTGCATAATTTCCTTTATTCCCTTTGCCACCTGCTAAAACCTGGAGGCTCTTGTGAGATTGTAGCTGCATAGGAAATGGAGGCTTTGTCCACTTGGGCCTCTGAGTGACTGCCATAAACCAAGCTCTTCTGTTGTCTTACGTGGGTTGTGTACATGAGAAATCAACTTTTACTCTGTTAAATCATGAAAAAGTTGATGTTTTTCATTAATGCATGTAAGCTAGCACATCCAGACTTACACATAAGATGAATTAATTAATTAATTAATTAATTATTACACATTGAAAGTGATGGCAGAAACCACAATCACTTTCGCATCAACCCAAATATTTTAAAAGGCACTATTTATATGAATCAGCTCCCTGGGACTAGAAATAGCTCTTATACATAGAATATATTTGTGTAATATTTAACCTACTGTAACTCTACCTTTAGTAAGTCTGTCTTGTGTGCAACATCCGTGTTTATGGCAAGATAACATCCCAGGATAGAATAAAACCCATCAGTGACTGTATCAGTGGTGGAAACATAGTAGACACTCAGAAAACATTTCTTGAACTGAGTTAGGTTATCAGAAAGCAAGTGTGCAAGAAAGAGGCTTTTGGCCAGAAACCACGTTAGAGAAAGAAATGCAGGAGAGAAAACAAAATCATGATGAGATAAAGAAAGCAGAGTAAGCTGCAGGGTTTTTACATAGCCAGAACATGGGTAGGTTCAGGCCAGAAAAATTGGAATATATTGACAGAGTGAACCCAAAGATTGAGGAAAGATAAAGCTGGTTGTGCAGTTTTCAAAGGAGTTTTAGAACTTAGGCTGTGTCTCTAGATATCAAAAGTTTGATCAAGTTTCATATTGGTTTTACAGCCCTGATGGACTTTTTGTCAAATTGATTGTGTTATATAGACAGAGTGATTTTGTTTTTATTTTCTTAGAGAGTTGTGTGTCATATCTAATCATATGTCTTATCTCACATAGGTTAGTAGTGATTTTTATGGTAAGAAAAGCTTTCTTTTTCAATATCATAAACATTTATAGAATTCATAATAGTATAAACTTTTGTATTTCTCCTTTCCCACTTGTAATTTTTTAGTGCTCATATTCCCTTCAAGAGTGATGCTTCATGAGGGTGGCAATGATACTAGTCTTCACCATGGAATTCTCGTTATTGCCACAATGATTGTACACAGTAGATGTTAAATATCTTTTGAATGAGTTGATAAATATGTATATCAAGCTTCTAAGCTCCTCTTCAGCATGGTTCTGCTTCATCTGTCTATTCTTATTTCCATTAGACCCTACCACATACCACCCTACACTCTGGCCTGCACATAAGCATCATCCTATCTTTGTTCTTTGAGTTACTTGATTTCCTTCCTCAATGTTTCATCTCTCTGCCTAATATTAAAAGCTAACTTTTATGACTAAATCCTTTGCATTTGTTATCCCATTTTCTAAAACAAAACAAAAAATAAAACAATCAGGTAGGTACTATAATTAACACCATTTACAAATGAATAAGGCTTAGAAAGCTAAGCTATCTTACTGCTGTGAGCCCCATAGCACCCCAGCCACACAGCTGCTGATGTCTGCTTCATTATAGAGCCATTGCTCCTAACCACCTTTTGTACATTCTTCAAGCCTCAGTTCAAACATTACTTCCTCCATAAAGCTTTCTTTTATTACATTGATCTTTACTAATCTTTACTTTGTCCCAAACACCTGCTAAACTTAAAGTCAGCACCACATTGCTCACCCTCGATCGTTCTGTATAAGTTCATGTGTATTAATTTTATCTGTCCCATTAGATCTTACAGTCCTGAATAGAAATTGAGCCCTATTTATTTTGTATTATTCCATTATGTCTAGCAAAGTAGAGATGATTAAGAAAAACTTCCTAGTTAATGGATTGATAAAGAATAAAGTAATGTTAGAATTGCAAAATTTATCCCAGAATTTTCATGTAGAATTTTTCCACAAGGCTGGAGTCTGACAAAGACCTAGCTATTTCTTTTGATATCTTTCATTTTAAAAAAGTTTAGTTTACTTCCTGCCACTCAGAAACTTAAAACCATATCTTCAGATTTGGGATTGTTAGAAATAGCCTTTTGAAGATGAGATGAAAACTGTTATTTTCAGTCATTAAAAATGTTTAAGAACAAAGGAATCATGTGACAACTTGTGACTAATGCAATCAGAGAAGCCGGAGATTGGGATGTTTATTTTTACACATTGGGAAGGAAAAAGTAAGGATCAGCCTCTAAGTTTGACACCTCAAATGAGCTCAGTGGTTTTGCATCATATCACATGGACATAATGCCTCTCTTCATGCCCCCATAGAAGTAGGCAGAGACACAGAAGAAGGCCCCAGGCCAGAGCTGTGAATGCAAACTGGATCTAAGCCTTAATAACTAAATCCAACCGCATAAACAACTCAAAACAAGTGAAGAAGTGCCAAACTTGTCCTTGTGAGTTTCCTTGTAAATTAAAAATAAACTGGAATAATTATGTATTCAGATTATGGAAAAGTAGTGAAATTGAAACTGATTTAAGTAAATGATTCATGATTCCCAAATACCTAAAACTACTACAAAATTAAATTTATCTTGTGCAAAATGAAAAACAAAATACATGGAGCCCTTGGTTGGGTTTGATATTCTTCAAAGGCGTTATAAGATATTCCAAAATGTCAACTTAAATCATGGATTCAAACTTAGACTAAGAACAAACAGGCGGAGCAAGATGGCCGAATAGGAACAGCTCCAGTCTCCAACTCCCAGCGCGAGCGACACAGAAGACTGGTGATTTCTGCATTTTCAACTGAGGTACTGGGGTCATCTCACTAGGGAGTGCCGGACAATCGGTGCTGGTCAGCTGCTGCAGCCTGACCAGCGAGAGCTGAAGCAGGGCGAGGCATCGCCTCACCTGGAAGCGCAAGGGGGAAGGGGATCCGTTTTCCTAGCCAGGGGAACTGAGACACACAACACCTGGAAAATCGGGTAACTCCCACCCCAATACTGCGCTGTAAGCATACAGGCACACCAGGAGAATATATCCCAATCCTGGCCGGGAGGGTCCCACGCCCACGAAGCCTCCCTCACTGCTAACACAGCAGTCTGCCGCGATCTATCCGCAAGGCAGCAGCGAGGCTGGGGGAGGGGCGCCCGCCATTGCTGAGGCTTAAGTAGGTAAACAAAGCCGCTGGGA
The DNA here is from genome assembly GCF_007565055.1 of Rhinopithecus roxellana. Classification (NCBI taxonomy): domain Eukaryota; kingdom Metazoa; phylum Chordata; class Mammalia; order Primates; family Cercopithecidae; genus Rhinopithecus; species Rhinopithecus roxellana. The sequence continues at coordinate 79,221,832 of NC_044551.1, forward strand.
AGCTCGAACTGGGTGGAGCTCACAGCAGCTCAAGGAAGCCTGCCTGTCTCTGTAGTCTCCACCTCTGGGGACAGCGCACAGCTGAAGACCAACAGGGGAAGTAGCGGGAGCCGGTGCAGACGCGAACGACTCTGTCTGACAGCTTTGGGGAGAGCCGTGGATCTCCCAACGCGGAGGTTGAGATCTGAGAACGGACAGACTGCCTGCTCAGGTGTGTCTCTGACCCCTGAGTAGCCTAGCTGGGAGAAATCCCCCACTAGGGGCAGTCTGACACCCCACACCTCACAGGGTGGAGTACACCCCTGAGAGGAAACTTCCAAAGGAAGAATCAGACAGGTACACTCGCTGTTCAGCAATATTCTATCTGCGGCAACCTCTGCTGCTGATACCCAGGCAAACAGGGTCTGAAGTGGACCTCAAGCAATCTCCAACAGACCAACAGACAGTCCTTCTGACTGTCAGAAGGAAAACTATCAAACAGGAAGGACACCTATACCAAAACCCCATCAGTACGTCACCACCATCAAAGACCAGAGACAGATAAAACCACAAAGATGGGGAAGAAGCAGGGCAGAAAAGCTGGAAATTCAAAAAATAAGAGCGCATCTCCCCCTGCGAAGGAGCGCAGCCCATCGCCAGCAACGGATCAAAGCTGGTCAGAGAATGACTTGGACGAGAGGAGAGAAGAAGGCTTCAGTCCATCAAACTTATCAGAGCTAAAGGAGGAATTACATACCCAGCGCAAAGAAACTAAAAATCTTGAAAAAAGAGTGGAAGAATTGACAGCTAGACTAATTAATGCAGAGAAGATCATAAACGAAATGACAGAGATGAAAACCATGACACGAGAAATACGTGACAAATGCACAAGCTTCAGTAACCGACTCGATCAACTGGAAGAAAGAGTATCAGCGATTGAAGATCAAATGAATGAAATGAAGCGAGAAGAGAAACCAAAAGAAAAAAGAAGAAAAAGAAATGAGCAAAGCCTGCAAGAAGTATGGGATTACGTAAAAAGACCAAATCTACGTCTGATTGGGGTGCCTGAAAGTGAGGGGGAAAATGGAACCAAGTTGGAAAACACTCTTCAGGATATCATCCAGGAGAACTTCCCCAACCTAGTAGGGCAGGCCAACATTCAAATTCAGGAAATACAGAGAACGCCACAAAGATACTCCTCCAGAAGAGCAACTCCAAGACACATCATTGCCAGATTCACCAAAGTTGAAATGAAGGAAAAAATCTTAAGGGCAGCCAGAGAGAAAGGTCGGGTAACCCACAAAGGGAAGCCCATCAGACTAACAGCAGATCTATCGGCAGAAACTCTCCAAGCCAGAAGAGAGTGGGGGCCAATATTCAACATTCTTAAAGAAAAGAATTTTAAACCCAGAATTTCATATCCAGCCAAACTAAGTTTCATAAGTGAAGGAGAAATAAAATCCTTTACAGATAAGCAAATGCTTAGAGATTTTGTCACCACCAGGCCTGCCTTACAAGAGACCCTGAAGGAAGCCCTAAACATGGAAAGGAACAACCGGTACCAGCCATTGCAAAAACATGCCAAAATGTAAAGACCATCGAGGCTAGGAAGAAACTGCATTGACTAACGAGCAAAATAACCAGTTAATATCATAATGGCAGGATCAAGTTCACACATAACAATATTAACCTTAAATGTTAATGGACTAAATGCTCCAATTAAAAGACACAGACTGGCAAACTGGATAAAGAGTCAAGACCCATCAGTCTGCTGTATTCAGGAGACCCATCTCACATGCAGAGACATACATAGGCTCAAAATAAAGGGATGGAGGAAGATCTACCAAGCAAATGGAGAACAAAAAAAAGCAGGGGTTGCAATCCTAGTCTCTGATAAAACAGACTTTAAACCATCAAAGATCAAAAGAGACAAAGAAGGCCATCACATAATGGTAAAGGGATCAATTCAACAGGAAGAGCTAACTCTCCTAAATATATATGCACCCAATACAGGAGCACCCAGATTCATAAAGCAAGTCCTTAGAGACTTACAAAGAGACTTAGACTCCCATACAATAATAATGGGAGACTTCAACACTCCGCTGTCAACATTAGACAGATCAACGAGACAGAAAGTTAACAAGGATATCCAGGAATTGAACTCATCTCTGCACCAAGCGGACCTAATAGACATCTATAGAACTCTCCACCCCAAATCAACAGAATATACATTCTTCTCAGCACCACATCGCACTTATTCCAAAATTGACCACATAATTGGAAGTAAAGCACTCCTCAGCAAATGTAAAAGAACAGAAATTATAACAAACTGTCTCTCAGACCACAGTGCAATCAAACTAGAACTCAGGACTAAGAAACTCAATCAAAACCGCTCAACTACATGGAAACTGAACAACCTGCTCCTGAATGACTACTGGGTACACAACGACATGAAAGCGGAAATAAAGATGTTCTTTGAAACCAATGAGAACAAAGATACAACATACCAGAATCTCTGGGACACATTTAAAGCAGTGTGTAGAGGGAAATTTATAGCACTAAATGCCCACAAGAGAAAGCAGGAAAGATCTAAAATTGACACTCTAACATCAGCAATTAAAGAACTAGAGAGGCAAGAGCAAAGTCATTCAAAAGCTAGCAGAAGGCAAGAAATAACTAAGATCAGAGCCGAACTGAAGGAGATAGAGACACAAAAAACCCTCCAAAAAATCAATGAATCCAGGAGTTGGTTTTTTGAAAAGATCAACAAAATTGACAGACCGCTAGCAAGGCTAATAAAGAAGAAAAGAGAGAGGAATCAAATAGATGCAATAAAAAATGATAAAGGGGATATCACCACTGACCCCACAGAAATACAAACTACCATCAGAGAATACTATAAACGTCCTCTACTGCAAATCAACTAGGAAATCTAGAAGAAATGGATAAATTCCTGGACACTTACACTCTTCCAAGACTAAACCAGGAAGAAGTTGAATCCCTGAATAGACCAATAGCAGGCTCTGAAATTGAGGCAACAATTAATAGCCTACCCACCAAAAAAAGTCCAGGACCAGATGGATTCACAGCTGAATTCTACCAGAGGTACAAGGAGGAGCTGGTACCATTCCTTCTGAAACTATTCCAATCAATAGAAAAAGAGGGAATCCTCCCTAACTCATTTTATGAGGCCAACATCATCCTGATACCAAAGCCTGGCAGAGACACATCAAAAAAAGAGAATTTTAGACCAATATCCCTGATGAACATTGATGCAAAAATTCTCAATAAAATACTGGCAAACCGGATTCAGCAGCACATCAAAAAGCTTATCCACCATGATCAAGTGGGCTTCATCCCTGGGATGCAAGGCTGGTTCAACATTCGCAAATCAATAAATGTAATCCAGCATATAAACAGAACCAAAGACAAGAACCACATGATTGTCTCAATAGATGCAGAAAAGGCTTTTGACAAAATTCAACAGCCCTTCATGCTAAAAACGCTCAATAAATTCGGTATTGATGGAACGTACCTCAAAATAATAAGAGCTATTTACGACAAACCCACAGCTAATATCATACTGAATGGGCAAAAACTGGAAAAATTCCCTTTGAAAACTGGCACAAGACAGGGATGCCCTCTCTCACCACTCCTATTCTACATAGTCTTGGAAGTTCTGGCTAGGGCAATCAGGCAAGAGAAAGAAATCAAGGGTATCCAGTTAGGAAAAGAAGAAGTCAAATTGTCCCTGTTTGCAGATGACATGATTGTATATTTAGAAAACCCCATCGTCTCAGCCCAAAATCTCCTTAAGCTGATAAGCAACTTCAGCAAAGTCTCAGGATACAAAATTAATGTGCAAAAATCACAAGCATTCTTATACACCAGTAACAGACAAGCAGAGAGCCAAATCAGGAATGAACTTCCATTCACAATTGCTTCAAAGAGAATAAAATACCTAGGAATCCAGCTTACAAGGGATGTAAAGGACCTCTTCAAGGAGAACTACAAACCACTGCTCAGTGAAATCAAAGAGGACACAAACAAATGGAAGAACATACCATGCTCATGGATAGGAAGAATCAATATCGTGAAAATGGCCATACTCCCCAAGGTTATTTATAGATTCAATGCCATCCCCATCAAGCTACCAATGAGTTTCTTCACAGAATTGGAAAAAACTGCTTTAAAGTTCATATGGAACCAATAAAGGGCCTGCATTGCCAAGACAATCCTAAGTCAAAAGGACAAAGCTGGAGGCATCACGCTACCTGACTTCAAACTATACTACAAGGCTACAGTAACCAAAACAGCATGGTACTGGTACCAGAACAGAGATATAGATCAATGGAACAGAACAGAGTCCTCAGAAATAATACCACACATCTACAGCCATCTGATCTTTGACAAACCTGAGAGAAACAAGAAATGGGGAAAGGATTCCCTATTTAATAAATGGTGCTGGGAAAATTGGCTAGCCATAAGTAGAAAGCTGAAACTGGATCCTTTCCTTACCCCTTATACGAAGATTAATTCAAGATGGATTAGAGACTTAAATGTTAGACCTAATACCATAAAAACCCTAGAAGAAAATCTAGGTAGTACCATTCAGGACATAGGCATGGGCAAGGACTTCATGTCTAAAACACCAAAAGCAACGGCAGCAAAAGCCAAAATTGACAAATGGGATCTAATTAAACTAAAGAGCTTCTGGACAGCAAAAGAAACTACCATCAGAGTGAACAGGCAACCTACAGAATGGGAGAAAATTTTTGCAACCTACTCATCTGACAAAGGGCTAATATCCAGAATCTACAAAGAACTCAAACAAATATACAAGAAAAAAACAAACAACCCCATCAAAAAGTGGGGAAAGGATATGAACAGACCTTTCTCAAAAGAAGATATTCATACAGCCAACAGACACATGAAAAAATGCTCATCATCACTCGCCATCAGAGAAATGCAAATCAAAACCACAATGAGATACCATCTCACACCAGTTAGAATGGCAATCATTAAGAAGTCAGGAAACAACAGGTGTTGGAGAGGATGTGGAGAAATAGGAACACTTTTACACTGTTGGTGGGATTGTAAACTAGTTCAACCATTATGGAAAACAGTATGGCAATTCCTCAAGGATCTAGAACTAGATGTACCATATGACCCAGCCATCCCACTACTGGGTATATACCCAAAGGATTATAAATTATTCTACTACAAAGACACATGTACACGTATGTTTATTGCGGCACTATTCACAATAGCAAAGACTTGGAATCAACCCAAATGTCCATCTGTGACAGACTGGATTAAGAAAATGTGGCACATATACACCATGGAATACTATGCAGCCATAAAAAAGGATGAGTTTGCGTCCTTTGTAGGGACATGGATGCAGCTGGAAACCATCATTCTTAGCAAACTATCACAAGAACAGAAAACCAAACACCGCATGTTCTCACTCATAGGTGGGAACTGAACAATGAGATCACTTGGACTCGGGCAGGGGAACATCACGCACTGGGGCCTATCATGGGGAGGGGGGAGGGGGGAGGAGGGAGGGCTTGCATTGGGGAGTTATACAAGATATAAATGATGAATTGATGGGTGCTGACGAGTTGATGGGTGCAGCACACCAACATGGCATAAGTATACATATGTAACAAACCTGCACGTTATGCACATGTACCCTAGAACTTAAAGTATATTAAAAAAAAAAAAAAAAGAACAAACAGCAGTCATTACCTAAGTCTCTTTTGTGGCCTATGCAAAACCACCTCACTACTTAAGTTCATTTCCAATGCAAATATGTCACCAACATTTAGTGGCAGGTTTGCTGTGTGTGTTCACACACAATTGGGCAAATGAGAATCAAGAAATTCACAAATGGGCCATCTGGGTTTCACATAGAATCTCCCCTGCCCCTACTATGTTAAAGCAACATTACGTCCTCCTACTGATCAGGTTCAGTTACCCTTGCTATGTTGCGGGGATTCAATGTTTGTGGATCAGGCACTGTGTCAGCACCTGGATAGCGAGGATCTGTGGGCAGAAGAAACAAACTCGTATGTCCAGAGAGGGATTATCTTTTTTTTTTTTTTTGCGTAACTTTTATTTTAGGTTCAGGGGTACATGTGCAGGTTTGTTATATAGGTAAATTGAATGTCACAGGGGTTTGGTGTACGCAGGTAATAAGTGTAGCATCCAATAGGTAGTTTTTGATCCTTTCCCTCCTCCCATCTCCACCCTCAAGTAGGCCCTGGTGTCTGTTGTTCTCTTTTTTGTGTCCATGTACACTCAATGTTTAGCTCCTACTTACAAGTGAGAAAATGTGATACTTGATTTTCTGTTCCTGTGTTAGTTCACTTAAGATAGTGTTGTTGCAAAGGACATGATCTCATTTTTTTCTGCTGTGTAGTATTCCATGGTATATATTTACTACATTAAAATTTCTTTTTCCATAAGTTATTGGGGTACAGATGGTATTTGGTTACGTGAGTAAGTTCTTTATTGGTGATCTATGAAATTTTGGTGCATGCATCACCCAAGCAGTATATACTGTACCATATTTGTAGTCTTTTATCCCTCACTCCCCTCCCACTCTTCCCCACAAGTCCTCAAAGTCCGTTGTATCATTCTCATACCTTTGCGTCCTCATAGCTTAGCTTCTACGTATCAGTGAGAACATATGATGTTTGGTTTTCCATTCCTGAGTTACTTCCCTTAGAATAATGGTCTCCAATCTCATCCAGGTCATTGCAAATGCTGTTAATTATTTTTTATGACTTAATTATTTTTATTCTCTTTTAATTCCTTTTTATGGCTGTGTAATATTCACAAATATATATGTGATATATATATATATATCACAGTTTCTTTGTCCACTTGTTGATTGATGGTCATTTGGGTTGGTTCCATGATTTTGCAATTGTGAATTATGCTGCTATAAACATGTGTGTGCAAGTGTCTTGGAAACAACCCAAATGCTCATCAGTGATAGACTGGATAAAGAAAATGTGGTACATATACACCATGGAATACTATGCAGCCATAAAAAAGAATGAGATCATGTCCTTTGCAGGGACATGGATGAAGCTGGAAGCCATCATTCTCAGCAAACTAACCCAGATGATCATGTGATTTTTGTTTTTAATTCTGTTTATGTGGTGTATCACATTTATTGACTTGCGTATGTTAAAACATCCCTGAATCCCCGATATGATCTCTTGATCATGTTAGGTTATCTTTTTGATATGTTGTTGGATTCAGTTAGCTAGTATATTATTAAGGATTTTAGCATTTATGTTTATCAAAAATATCTGTCTGTAGTTTTCTTTTTTGGTTTTGTCCTTTCCTGGTTTGGGTATTAGGGTGATGCTGGCTTCATAAAATGAATTAGGGAGGGTTCCTTCTTTATCTTGTGGAACAGTGTCAAAAGGATTGGTACCAATTCTCCTTTGAATGTCTGGTAGAATTCTGCTGTGAATCTGATTAGTCCTGGATTTTTTTTGTTGTTGGTAAGTTTTAAATTGGCATCTCAACTCACTGCTTGTCTTTGGTCTGTTCAAGGTATCTAATTCTTCCTGATTTAAGCTAGGAGGGTTATTTTTTTTAGGAATTTATCCATCTCTTCTAGGTTTTCTAGTTTTTGTGTGTGAAGGTGTTCATAGTAGGCTTGAATGATCTTTTGTTTCGTTGAATGATCTTTTGTTTCGAAACAGCTCCTGTTTCATTTCATGTGAGTTTATTTGCATTTTCTCTCTTCCTTTCTTGGTTAATCTTGCTAATGGTCTATCAATTTTTGATGTAGGCATTAAGGGCTATAAACTTTCCTTTTAGCACTGCCTTTGCTGTATCCCAGAGGTTTTGATAGGTTGTGTCATTATTGTCTTTCAGTTCAAATACTTTTTTAATTTCTATCTTGATTTCATTTTTGACCCAATGCTCATTCAGGAGTAGGTTATTTAATTTCCAAGTATTTGAATAATTTTGAAGGTTCCTTTTGGAGTAGATTTCCAGTTTTATTCCACTGTGGTCTGAGAGAGTGCTTGATATAGTTTCAATTTTCTTAAATTCACTGAGGCTTGTTTTGGGGCCTATCATATGGTCTATCTTGGAAAAAGTTCCAAGCACTGTTGAATAGAATGTGTATCCTGCGGTTGTTGGATGAAATGTTCTCTATATATCTGTTAAGTCCATTTGTTCTAAAGTATAGTTTAAATCCATTGTTTCTTTGTTGACTTTCTGTCTTGATGACTTGTGTAGTGCTGTCAGTGGAGTACCAAAGACCCCAACTATTATGTTGCTATCTCATTTCTTAGGTCTGTTAGTAATTGTTTATAAATTTGGAAGCTCCAGTGTTAAGGGCATATATGTTTAGGATTGGGATATATTCTTATTGGACAAGGCCTTTTACCACTATATAATGTACCTCTTTGTCTTTTTCAACTGCTATTGCTTTAAAGTTTGTTTTGTCTGATATAAGAATAGCTACCCTTGCTTGCTTTTGTTGTGCATTTGTATAAAATGCCTTTTTCTACCACTTTACTTTAAGTTTATGTGAGTCCTTCTGTGTTGGGTGAGTCTCCTGAAGGCAGCAGATGATTGGTTGGTGGGTTCTTATCTATTCTGTGGTTCTGTAGCTTTTAAATGGAGCATTTAGGCCATTTACATTCCTTGTTAGTATTTAAATGTGAGGTACCCTTGCATTCATCATGTTTTTTGTTGCTGGTGTACTTTTGGTTTGTTTGTTTTTGCTTTTTAATCTGTATTTTTGTTTTATAGGTCCTGTGTGATTTATGCTTTAAAGAGGTTCTGTTTCTATGTATTTCCAGGATTTGTTTCAAGATTTAGAGCTCCTTTTAGCAGTTCTTGTAGTGGTGGCTTGGTAATGGTGAATTCTCTCAGCATTTGTTTATAAAAGACCGTATCTTTCCTTCATATATGATGCTTAGTTTTGCTAGATACAAAATTCTTGACCGAAAATAGTTTTGTTTGACGAGGCTGAAGATAGGGCCCTAACCCCTTCCAGCTGTAGGATTTCAGCTGAGAAATTTGCTGTTAATCTGATAAGTTTTCCTTATAGGTTACCTGGTGCTTCTGTCTCACAGTTCTTAAGATTCTTTCCTTTGTCTTAACTTTGGATAACCCGATGACAATGTGCCTAGGTAAAGATCTTTGTGTGATGAATTTCCCAGGTTTTGTTTGAGCTTCTTGTATTTGGATGTCTAGGTCTCTAGCAAGGCTGGGGAAGTTTTCCTCAATTATTCCCCCAAATATATTTTCCAAGCTTTTAAAATTCTCTTCCTCCTCAGGAACACCAATTATTCTCAGGTTTGGTCGTTTAACATAATCCCAGACTTCTTGGAGGTTTTGTTCATATTTTCTTATCCTTTTTTCTTCATCTTTGTTGGACTGGGTTAATTTAAAGACCTTGTCTTTGAGGTCTGAATTTCTTTCTTCTACTTGTTCAATTCTATTGCTGAGACTTTCCAAAGCATTTCACATTTCTAAAAGTGTGTCTAAAGTTTCCTAAATTTTTGATTATTTTTTCTTTAAGCTACCTCTTTCATTAGATATTTCTCCCTCCACTTCTTGTATCATTTTTTGGATTTCCTTGCATCAGGCTTTGCCTTTCTTTGGCTCCTCCCTGATTAGCTTAATAACTAACCTGAATTCTTTTTCAGATAAATCAGGGATTTCTTCTTGGTTTGGACCCATTGCTGGTGAACTAGTGTAATTTTTGGGGGGTGTTGAAGAGCCTCATTTTGCCATACTTACCAGGGTTAGTTTTCTGGTTCTTTCTCATTTGGGTAGGCTGTCAGAGGGAAGGTCTAGGACTGAAGGCTATTGTTCAGATTCTTTTGTCCCACATGGTGTTTCCTTAATGTAGTGCTCTCCACCTTTTCCTATGGATGTGGCTTCCTGTGAGCCAAACTGCAGTGATTGTTGTATCTCTTCTGGGTCTAGCCGCCTGGTGAGTCTGCCTGGTTCTGGGCTGGTACTGGGGGTTGTCTGTACAGAGTCCTGTAATGTGAACTGTCTATGGGCCTCTCAGCCATGGATACTTGTGCAGGTTTTTGGGGGTCTCCCAGGTCCTGCAGGAGCAGTTGGCTTCCTTCAGAGTGTCTGTGGGTCCTCTCCTGTACCACATTTTCTTTATCCAGTCTGTTATGGATGGCCATTTAGGTTGATTCCATGTCTTTGATATTGTGAATCATGCTACGATGAACATTCATGTGCATGTGTCCTTATGGTAGAATAATTTATATTCTTTGGGGAATACACCCAGTAATGGGATTGCTAGGTCAAATGGTAATTCTGTTTTAAGTTCTTTGAGAAATTGCCAAACTGCTTTCCACAATAGCTAAACTAATTTACATCCCCACAAGCAGTGTATAAGCGTTCCCTTTTTTTCTGCAACCTTGAACAGCATCTGTTAATTTTTGGCTTTTTAATAATAGTCATTTACACTGATGTGGGATGGTATCTCACTGTGGTTTTGATTTGCCTTTCTCTAACGATTAGTGATGTTGAGCATCTTACGTTTTCTCTGTAAGGACAAACTGTCAATTTTTCCAAGATGAAAGAGATCCAGTGTAGTCCAGTTGCCACCAAGTAACTGGCTAATCTCCTGCAGAAATAGTGCTATATGGGGACTCAGCACTCATGGCAGGCTGGACATTCAGACATGACAGTAGGTAAGTAGGCCTGGATAGGTGAGAGTCCATGTTAGATCCCTGTGCAGAGTCCAGTACTACCACCTCAGTGCCTTTGTTCATATGCCCATCCTGCCTTTTCTGGGTGGCTGATAAATAAGGCTGGCTAAAGTTAACTGGCTGAGTCATTTTATCTACTTGATTCTTTAGTGCTTTTTCCATGATGGATGCTTTCTAGTAGATATTAACATGTTATACAAAAAGTTTCATAATTTGAACCACTCCCATATGTTTATGCACATGCCTTACTAGAGATCTTCTCATCTCTGATCTTTCAGTCCTTTTCTTTCTAGGCTATTACTGATCAGCTGACCAGGCCATTGACTACTACCCAGAAATACACATGCACACACATGTACACCCACAACACACCCACATATATCTCCTTTCAGGTCACTTCTCCTTCCATACAAAGTATATCTGAATCAATTGTAGCTTCCCCAATTAGAAATATATTTTTTTTCTCTCCACTATTTTTCAAGACCACCCTTGAGTGTAGTTATGGTACAGTAGCTCAGTGGTCCTAGCTGTCCTCCAACTTCCCCAATCAAACCCTGCTTCATCCCACCGGTCAATGGCCTGCCAGCGTGCCAGTGCTTGTTGGTGTGCACTTCTGCCCATGTGCTCCTCTCGATGTTGTCTTGATAACCGGCTGCTTGCCTCTTCTTCTGCCAATGTGCTCCTCTCTACATCTGGCCACCTGTGTGTTTGCCCGCTAGGGTCTGGGGTTTTTATAGGCCTAGGATGGGGGCATGCCAGGCCAGGATGGTCTTGGAAAATGCATCATTTGAGTGGGAAAGTGGGAGCGCCTGTCCTCACCTACATCCATGGTGGTGGATCCCTAGCCAGGGACCTACCTTTCTCTACTCAGCACTTCCCTTCCCTGCTTCTGTATCACTTAAAGGGAAGACACTCTTACCTTCCCACCACTCCCATATCACCACACATCCACATATATCTCCTTCCTTCGGGTCACTTTTCCTTCCATACAAAGTATATCTGAACCATTCATAGCTCCACCAGTTAGAAACATTTTTTTTCTCTCCACTGTTTTTCAAGGCCACCCCTGAATGTAGTTGTAGTACAGTAGCCATCATTTTAGAATTTATGCTCACATGTTAGCTGACCCATCTCCAAACCAAACTTGTACATTTACCTCCTTCTTCAGCTGGTTATACAGGACCTACATATGGCCATATGAGCAAGGTACAGGAGGGACACTGTTGTAACCATGATGTCTGACACTAGGCGCTGGGCTACCTGCTCCTGCAGCTTACTCTTCCTTTCTGCTCCGGTGTGCTTTTCATCCTGGTGCAAAATTTCCTTCTTATGATTGATTACTGCTGAGCTTGTTCAACTTCGTTACTTGAAAGGTCTGATAAAATGTACTAATATAACCATGGGCACTGCTGAATGCATGGTCACTTAGTGTCCCAAGTCAAGCATTCCATCTGTACCTGGGTCTAGCAACATATCAGAAGCTGTTTCTTGAAAGGTCTATAATTCTTCTACTAGGGTTTACCATAATTTTGACATTGCATCTTTTTCTACTAACACTTCCTATACCATGATATCTGCTGGGCCACATGGTCCAAGCAACAAGACTGCTTGCACTGCAGCCTGGACCTGCTTCAGAGCCCTTTCCTGCTTTGGGCTCCATTCGAATCTAGCAATCCTCCATGCTATCCATTGTATCAGCCCGAGAAGTATCCCTAGGTGTGGAACATGTTGTCTCCAGAGCCAAAATAAGCCTGTTGGACTTTGTGCTTCCTTATTTGTAGTTGAGGATGCCAAATGCAGCAATTTGTGTTTTACTTTAGATGGGATGTTTCTGCAACAAGTGCACCCCTGAAAAACTTTACCATGTGGTAGGTCCCTGAATTTTCAAAGGATTAATTTTCCATCATCTTGAGTCCAGATGTCTTACCAAGGTTTCCAGGGCTCTAGACATCTCATGTTCATCCTGCCTGCTAGCTATGAAGTCATTGATGTAATGGATCAGTGTGGTTTTCTGTGACATGTTCTGACAGTCCATATGTAATTGGATGATACTATCTATGGCAGAAGATAGGGCAGTTATTATGTCCTGAGGGTAAAAGTGTATATGAACATCGTTGTCCATTTCAGGTAAATACAGTGGAGTCTGATCCCTTTTCATGACTACAAAAGGCCTTATTCTTCAGCTTTAGCAATGAAATTGTGTTTGGCCTTGTGGATATGATCAGGCTACTATGTGGTTGGGCTTCTGGTAGTCTATAGCAGGGGTTCTCAACCCTTGGGCCATAGACAGGTACTGGTCTGAGACCTGGTAGGAACTGGGCTGCACAGCAGGAGGTACGTGGCTGGTGAGTGAGTAAGCAGAATTACTGCCTGAGCTCCACCTCCTGTCAGATCAGTGGTGGCATTAGAGTCTCATAGGAGTGCGAACCCTATTGTGAACTGCACATGTGAGGGATCTCGATTGTGTACTCCACATGAGAATCTAATGCCTGATGATCTGAGGTGAGTTTCATCTCAAAACCACTCCTCCATCCCACCCCCATCTGTGTAAAAATTGCCTTCCATGAAGCTGGTCCCTGATGCCAAAAAGGTTGGTGATCACTGGTTACAGCCATTCTCTCTATATCCAATTTCTGCAGGGGTTAAACTGATGAATTCCACAAAGGTATGATAGGGGCTACACTCCTAAAACACTGAGATTTAATCATGCAAGTAGTAATAATCCCTACCATCTTTTCATGATATAATATTGTTTTTGATTTACTATCTTGGATGAAGGGTGAGGATAGTTCTAGAGGCTTTCACTTAGCCTTTGCCACTATGATAGTGCTTACCACACCTGGCCATGAACTCTAATTTTGAATATAGACTAAACAACCATGGAAATGACTGCTCGATTTGTCTGTGTACCCACTGACCCCACTGTGTGTTGGATTTTATCAGTGATTCCCTTTGTTACCTGGATACACTCTAATGATGAGGTTGTTATGATAATTGCTTGTCTCTGGGTATCAATGTCAACTCAGAATGTTATGTCCAATAGTTCTCAAAATGTTAGGTAATACCCTTTCTCCTGCCATTATCTGAGTAAATGGCTGCAGGCTTCCCTGTGGAAGAACTTAGTGCTTTTTTTCCCCTACCATATAGGCTTTCTCAGGAAATGAGAAAGGAATTATGCCTTTTCAGTGGAGTGACCACTCTAAGCTCTCTGCTCTTTCACTGTTGCTAGATATTAAGCAGCACTCTTATTGTTGTCAGTCTATTTATTCACTAGGATATGACAACTTGTTAGCCATATTCACAAGTTCCTGTGGGTTAACTCTTTTGCCAGTCATTATGATAATTGTGGTCTTTGGCTTCTGATAATGAAATGCTACCTCCAAGCCTCTGTTGTCCCCTTGGCTATTCATGGCCCAGGCTTGGAGATCATCTCCCCTGATGTAGTCCTGGCCTGCAGAAGAGCCACTGCTGCACTTCTTAGTGAGGTTGGTGCCCCTCTCACCAGTGCATTCCTGGTAGCCTAGGGGAATTCTGCATCCTCTGGGACCTCTCGTGGAGCATTATGCTCTGTTGGATGTTCATTCCAGCATGTCTACTTTTTAGAGCCTTTTCATTCCATCTGCTACTGTCTGCCATGTCAACTCTGGCATTTCAACTTTGTTCAGCATGAGCCACTGCTTTCTCTAAGCTTCTAAAAGCCCCCCTAACAGTGAATTTTGCCCTATTTCCCAGGGCTCTTGCCAGGACATTAAACTCATGTCACAAGTAAATGTCTCCAAATGAATGAATTATTGTTCATCTAGTATTATTTTCAGGCTCTCTTGACCAAGCACCCTCAAAATCTAGTCCCAAGATTCTTCCATTGCTTCTATTGGTTCGTGATTTCTACTTCTTGCTTGCTGTTCCTTTGATGGGTAAAGTCTTTCCTGCCTTATTTGGTCCCATACATCCCTGGCTGGATTATACTGGGATTTACCCTCAGGATCAGAATGTTAGCTGAAAGAGCAGTGAGGGCAGCTTCTGAGGGGGTCCTGGTCTCCTGCAGGGGAGAGAGGCCTCTGCAGTGTCTCCTGCACGAGAGGAGTGCCATCTGTTAATGGGCTGGGGTCACCTCTGCAAACTACATGGTTTCAGGGTAGTCTTCAGAGCCCCAATCCTTCGGGGCATCTACCTAGTTTATCCTCACTGCCCCATACCTTCTTAACCTGAACCTTGACCTTAGCGTACAATATCTGTCTTGGCTGGTCACTTAAATGATTCTGGAGCTCCATGAACCTAATTCTTGGGTCCCGTGCTTGCTCCTTCATTGTGTCTACTTTTGCATTGCACAAAGAGAGAAATATTCAGAAGCTACTAAAAAGGTCCTCTGGCTCTTAAACTCAACATTAGTTCTTCATTAAGTGACTCAAGTTTGTCATTATCTTCTGTAGAGTGTCAGGGAAACTTAGGAATAGCTAGCTAATTGTTCTGTCCTTTCGTGCATTATTTCACCATAGATTTCAAATGGCTGAAATCCAGTGATAGTGTTCCTTCCACTGAATCATTTTTTCCAGGTCAACTCTACTAAAATTTTTAGCAGTTGGCCTCTCTCCTTGTGCAGAGACTATCTGTGCCTCCTTCTAGTTGGGCAGTAAGGTATCTGCTGTATCAGATCCCTTCTGATACCAAGTGTTAGCTTACATCCTCTGGGAAGGAAATACAAATGTGGAATTAGATGTGCAAGAGATTTATTGGGAGAAATATCCATAGAGAAAAAAGGAGAGAAGGAGAATATGAGTGTGACGTCTGACACCTGTAAAGGGAGATAAGGAAAGAGGATGTGGTGGGCAGAGCTTCAGAATGTAGTGCAGCTCTGAGAAGGCCTCTAACAGGTTGATGGGTAGCCCCAGAGAAAAGATTGCCTGTCACAGAAGTCCCCTTTTGGGCAGGGATGTGGCATCTTTAGAACCACCAATGTACTCTGCTATGAGCAGTCTGGGTATAGTGTGGCCTCCACATGAATGCTGAGGTGGATTCATGGTACAGCACCAGAGACTGTCTGCAGAGTATGCTCCTTGAAGTAGATTTTCTCTTCAAGGAGCATCTGAGGAGCACACTCCAAAGGCTGTGCAGCTGTGTTTCAGGTGTGAGGGCACCATCATTTTACAGGAGAGAGAAACAATAATTACTCATTTTTCCCCTCACATCCTAAAATCGTCCAATTACCCATAATATTTGGATGGCTTTTAAAGCCATGGAGGCCTAATGTGAACAATTTCGTCTCATCATAGGTCCTTTATTCTTGACCGTAACTATTAGCTCAGAACTCTTTGTTTCATACTCATAGTTTAAATTATTTATTGCTAAATACATTACCTTGCTTTCCCATATTAAAGTCTATCTAACCAGTGTTCTACATGCTATTATGAGAAATGATCTTTTCATAGGGTATCCCTACCACTATAATTTGTATAATGGGGAGCATATTTATAATTTTTCTTTTAAAACGAATATTTGTGAGTTTTGATAAATATTTCTCTATTTTGAATCCTGAACATCTCTAAGGAGTTATTTATGGATATGTTTTAGGCCATTTTGAGATGTTTGAGAAGAAACTTGTGAGGATGTCCCTTTACACAGCAGCAGGAGATTTGCTCTCTGTGTCAGCCCTTCCATCTCTGTACTGGAGAGACTACATGGAGATCCACAAGCTGAAAAGCCTGCAAGGTACATGCTACCTCTTGGAATTTCTAACATATAGAGTCATTTCTTAAGAATAATTTTTTTTTAGGTGAGACTGTCTTGCTAGCCCAGACTTACTGCACCTGTGATAAGTGAAAAGGCAACAATGCCTGATTATCCATGAGGTACATTTGAAGAGGCTGTGCTTGATATTCTAGATGAACATGGACAAGGTTGATCACTTAAGTCTGGGATGTTATTACAAGCTAAGTAAGACAGCTGTTCTCTTTCTATGTAAACTTTTACATGTACCACGACTCTCTGCAGCATGAGGCAATGCACCCATGCTCATTCCCAACCTATTCCAGGTTGCTAACAATACAGTCAATATCCAGAGGAAATCTGTGCAGGTCCCTTGCTTTAATGGTAAGGAATTTGACCAGCTTGATTACTTTTATTTGGCCATATAATGTCTATTTATATCTAAGCTAAAATTTATGACTTCCCTCATCTGTCTCTGGACTGTATGCATATATTTTTGAAAAGTTCTCTATTCTCTTGTCTGACACTTGGGTAGGAAACAATTTACTCAGAAAACTTGCTCTGGTATCTACTTTTTGATTCTTAGGCCACATTAGTTTCTGTTTTTTTAATTCATGCAATCATTCAGATACCCATCAATCCTTGTGTTTCTTCCATGGTAGAGTTATTACTGGAAGCAGTTGCTTAGTGGGAGACTATATTTCCCAGCCATGTCAGTACCCAGATGTGGCCTTGTGACTAGTTCTTGCTAATGAACTGGAGCAGAAATGATGTGTTACCCTCCTTTCTGCTGGAAGGATGCACAAAATGATAAAGCTCTCAGGGATGGCACATTCCGAATATAATGAACACAGGTCTCTGAATTGTATGCAAAGAAAATCTGCCTACTCATCTGAAATAACTATGTTGCACTGAAGGAGAAATGAACTTCTATTCCATAGACCACTAGAATTCTAGGGTTTATTTACTGTAGTTACTGACATTACCCTAACTAACGCAAGTCTTTTCAGGCAAAGAAAGACCTTGAGCATAGTTTTAGAAAATATCACTGCATTTACCTTGAGCTTAGGACTATCTCTGGGCATGAATAGGCAGAAGACTTTATAATGTTCTGGAGGAGAGGTAAAACAAAAAAGGTGTAACTTTTTATTAAAAATGAAATAAGATTGAAATACTTTTGGGTAGAAACATCATATTTGATAATGAAAATGATAACAATATATTATAAACCACTAGACCAAGATAAGTGTGACTGAGGTTCAAACAAACCCAAAAAGATTTGGGTGAGCTGCAAATATAGGTCAAGGTATAAATCCAAAAGCTTCATTTAACAGGAAACAGCTGGTGGAATGTTTTATTAGCCTGAAGATTAGGGAAAGGTTTTCAATAAGATGAAACACTGGACCAAAAGAGGATGTTTAGGAATTCATGGTTTAGCAGGAACAAATCCAGAAAGGGCCAGTGAGCGAACCTGTAAGAAATGGCAATCATAAACTCTTAAATCAACATCTTAAATATGGAAAGTAAGCATCACAAATGTGTTCATTTTTCTCGTCTATACACTAGTAAAATCCAGCTAAAAGTAAAGATCTAGAAAGCCCTGGGAGAGGTTAAACGATGTTATTTTCTTAGCTCTTTAAAAGTTATAAAACACTTTTACATACATTATGTCATATGTTTCTTATGATGTCTCTGAGAATTAAAAATGTTGGATATTATTATCAAAGTGATAAAGATGAAGAATTGAGGCTCAGAAAATATAAGCAATTCTCTATACCAAAGGGCTTTCTACTGACAGTAGCAAGGATGGTATTTGAATCCAAGGCTAGTGACTCAAATACTTTCTCCCACCCCACACTTTTGTAATAAAGGAATTATGGACATATGGGTCTAATCTGAACATGAAGAGCCTCCTGAGAAAACTCATGGAATGATTCAGGGAACTCCTACTCTCTGCCTTGAGGATGCTGGGCTATTTATGGACTAAATTTTTATTTGCTTATGAAACTCAGAACTAAATTAGCATGAGCTATGAAGAAAGTTCTATGCGAGCGCCAAAAAGAAGTGTTGAGAACACTTTCTAATCAGATGGGCTGCATGTGTCAGAAGTCTTTGAAGAAAATGTATTTGGTAACTGGCTTTTCAGCTTTATGAATTAAAATATATTTGGAATAATGTCATTTGAAGAGATACTATAATAAACTTTCCTATTTTTAAAATAATGCTTTGCAGTTTTCAAAACATTTATACTACATTTCCCCCCTATTTATTCTGCAAAACTCTCTGCCTGTTTTGACCCCTGGGCAGGTGTTAAGAATATGAATAGGCCAGTCTCTACCCACAAGGAGCTGAGTGAAAGTCCACTAGAAGATCCAGACAAGTGAATGGATGTGACATTTGCATGTAATCAAGTGTCCTGACACATTTTATTGCAGGGAAATACGTGGGTTGACCCAGAGACAATAGCAAAAATATTAGAAATTCATGGAGAGTCAATCACAATTTTATAATGACGTCATTACTGAAACATCTAGTTTTGATGACAGGATGTTAGACAGAAGCAGTTGGAATTCTGAATTCTTCTCCAGTTTTCTGATAGTCATCTGTTTTTCCATTAATATTTTCTCCTCTCTTCCAATCATGTTGTCCTCTCTCTCACTGTCTCTCGTAAGCCTGATCTCACTCCCCTTCAGTGCAATGATAGTTTGAATATCACAGTCTTTGAAGTAAGGCTTCTGGGGTTCGAATCTGGGCTCTGTTACTTACTGCTTGTGTCACAGTCTACCTATAATCTGTGTCTTAATCTTCTTGCCTAGAAAATGTTTTTCACCTTATTAGGCTGTTGTGAAGATTGAATGAGTTTATAAACATGCAGCAGTTAGTGCCTGGCCCATGCAAGTGCTCTGTTGTTATTAGTTCCCTGTTGCAGCTGTACCAAATTACCACATTCTTAGTGACTTAAAACAATACCCACTTATTATCTCTAGATCTAGTTCTGTAGATCAGAACCTTCTGCCAGGTTCTCTGCTTAGGGTCTTACAAAGCAGAAACAAAGGTGTTGGCCAGCCTGGGCTCCTTATCTGGAGCCTCTAAAGAAGGATCTTGCTTGCAGGCTTACTCAGGTGATTGGGCAAAATTCAGCTCTTGTGGTTTTAGGACTGAGGTCGCTGTTTCCTTGACATGTGGGTCCCTCCACTTTTAAGTCATCAGTGTCATGTTGAATCCATCTTGTGCTTTGAACCCCTGAGACTTCTGCCTCATCTCTCTATTTTGCCCTCTTCCTATGCATTTTTGTTGGTTTGTTTGTTGTTGTTGTTTTTGAGACAGAGTCTCTCTCTGTCGCCCAGGTTGGGACCTGGGAGCTCCGCCTCCCGGGTTCACGTCATTCTCCTGCCTCAACCTCCTGAGTAGCTGGAACTACAGGCGCCCGCCACCACGCCCAGCTAATTTTTTGTATTTTTAGTAGAGATGGGGTTTCACTGTGTTAACCAGGATGGTCTGGATCTCCTGACCTCGTGATCCGCCCGCCCTGGCTTCCCAAAGTGCTGGGATTACAGGAGTGAACCACCGCGCCTGACTCTTCCTCTGCTTTTAAGGGCTCAGGCTTATGTGATTACAGTGCACCCACTTGGATGAACCAGTCATAAACTATCTTAATTAGTAAGGAGCTCATTAGTAATCTTAATTACATCTACAAAGTCTCTTTTGCCATGTAATGTCACATTCACAGGCATAACCTGGGGGTTGGGGAGCAAAAGCTATGGGAACCAAAATTCTGCCTACCACAGGTTGTTCACCATTATTATTGTTATTATTTAAATGAGTGAAGGACTAACAGGGCTAGAGAGTAGAATGTTCTGGACAATTGAGTTTTTTAGTGAATTGGAGGTTATTTCATTGAAAGAGTTGAACTTTAGGGGTAAAGGCACTAATGCTATGATAAACAAACTCAAATATTAAACTCATATCTGATGGATATATGTAATACTGAACTCCATATTTGTAAGTGTAATGTTCCATCTCTAAATCTTAACACAAATCAGTCAAAACACTTTCAAAACTATTTATAATATTAAGAACATTCTGATTCAAAAATTGAATAAAATTAGTGAGGAGAAGTCTTTTTACAAAATTCCACTTGGGGAAAGTTTCACAAATCTGAGAAGTTGTAGACCTTTCGAATGTAAATTTTATTATGAAATATAGACTATGATTGATTTCTGATGAAATAACTAGGAATGATGACATATTATTAAGTAATTAGGCTTCAATATACAGTAAAAGCTTTACACTGTAACTACTAGATATTTCACAGTTAGAATAAACCTAATTTAGATCTCTCTAGAAATTGAAAACAGTTTCAATTGATAATGAGAAAGAAAATAAAAAATAAAACATAGTTTAAGTACTTCTGCATGTCTGCAGTACAAAGCTGGATAACTAATTCACATGGATAAACTATTTCTAAATATATTTTCTTCTTTCAGTTGTTGGACTTAAGATATGTAACTTGTAAGTGTAGATATTCAGATCTTCTGGTCATGGTTAATTCTCCCTATGATATGGTTTGGCTGTGTCCCCACCCAAATCTCATCTTGAATTGTAACTCCCACAATTCCCACGTGTCATAGGAGGGACCCAGTGGGAGGCATTGAATTATGGAGGTGGGTCTTTCTCATGTTGTTCTTGAAATAGTGGATAAGTCTCATGAGATTTGATCATTTTTAAAAGAAGGGTTCCTCTGCAAAACATTCTGTCTCTTTGCCTGCTGCCATCCATATAAGACATGACTTGCTCCTCCTTGCCTTCCACCATGATTGTGAGGCCGCCCCAGCCATGCGGAACTGTTAGTCCATTAAAGCTCTTTCTTTTGTAAATTGCCTGGTCTCAGGTATGTCTTTATCAGAAGTGTGAAAATGGACTAACACAACCAAGCATCTGTCCGTGGTTACATATCTCACTGTGGGGCTAGTTATTTGTATACATGTGTAGTGCAAGAGACACCTCATATTTTGTTCTGGATGGTGAATCTGTATACCTGTGCATGCATGTATATACACAAGTGCATTTATTTGCACACACACACAACGATTTACATGATCAACTACATGATTTTGAAATTCTCATTTTTTTTTTTTTTAACTTAACTTGTAATCTGCCTACTAGTGCCAGCACATCAGCTATCTTTAGAGACATGCCACTGGAAAAGAAATGGATAGAGATAAGTGATGAGTATGTCTAGACCTTATAATGAGTTATACCATAGTTTGCAATGCTTTTTCTATTTTGCTCCCATTTCCCATCCCTATATTTTTCCCTATCCATTTTTAGATCTAACTTGTCAAAGTCACTTTCTACGTATGTTTGCTCATGCAGTTACTGCTTTTCTCTCATGTCCCTTACATTAACCAGATTTCGGCACAATTCAGCCTTTGCCTGGTGTCATGGAATAGGGAGATTTGGATAAAAAATTCCATCTTCTGCTTGATAAGGACAAAATGACATTTAAACATCCAAGGGTTTATTTGTGCAAATATCAAATGTCAGTAGTGACTATGAGTCACTATGAAATTTCCCAAATCTCCTTTTAGCTATAGTTAATAATTTACAGGTTGAAGGATACATGCTCAAATATGGATTATGATCAAATCCTTCAGATGAGAAGATGATGGGATGATGGCCTTTCATTATTTAGCATCCATTTATGTGATATCACCGAGACTTTTGGCATAGTTTTCATGCCCAAAATGTTTTTAACATCTGCATGACTGTTCCTTTTTCAAGACTAAAGATTCAGTATTCATTAATCTCTCAAACCCCAATTGGCCTTCAAAACCAGCTGAATGCTTTCTTTGAGCAGTGCACAAAATATAATCTCAAAATAAATCACACGAAGTATAAGGTAATGGCTTTTAGTTCTAGGAAATGCAAGAGTTCCTGGTATGCTTAGGGAGTTAAGTTTAATGTGGTGAAATATTTTATGTGGCTTTGCATTATCTTTCACCTAAATCTGTCATGCAAAAAGCAAGAAAAGTTAAGGATCTCAGCAACAATGGGCAGATTAGATTTAGCAGGGAATGAATTGATATTCATTTTTATGATGTATCTACCTAAAGCAGGTTTCCAGATTCTGTGTTGTTTAGAAATGCATAATCTAGGATGGTAGGCACATTAGAGTTGCTTTTGGAAAATGAGGATGACATTTATTTGACATAAGAGGTACTTAATCTCTATTAGGTAAACCAGATTTGGAAAAAACAGGTTTTTATTTATTCATTTGGGTCATTTATGTTTTTCATTTATTATTATTAATTTTTCTTTTTTTTTTTTTTTTTTTTTGAGATGGAGTCTCCCTCTGTCACCCAGGCTGGAGTGCAGTGGCATGATCTCGGCTCACTGCAACATCCGCCTCCCAGGTTCAAGCAATCCTCTGCCTCAGCCCCCTGAGTAGCTGGGATTACAGGCACCCACCACCAGGCCTGGCTATTTTTTTTTTTTTTTTTTTTTTTTTTGTATTTTTAGTAGAGATAGGGTTTCACCATCTCAGTCAGGCTGGTCTTGAACTCCTGACCTCATGTTCCACCCTCCTGGGCCTCCCAAAGTGCTGGGATTACAGGCTTGAGCCACTGCACCTGGCCTATTTTGCATTTAATAACTATTATTTTTTATTGTCTATTGTTTCTGTACCTTTGGTAAGATAATCAAAATGAATGGACCAACTGGACTGCAAGCAAGGAGGCTATGCCCATAGGCATGAAATGAAAAGTTGATAAGAGAAATAAGGTATACTGAACTGAACCCAACCCAGAATGCTAATATATATACAAATAGGGTATCAAGATAATTTAGTAAGAGGAATTTTGTTTGGAGTGAAATGTAAATGCATTCAAAGTAACTCCATAAAACGTGGCTTTTTGTTTTGTTTGAAGCTGTGATGAATGACAGTTTATGTTATACTCTTTTCCTTTACAGATATTCATTACTTTGGGTATCTTGAGTCCATATGGGTTTTGTGTCCATTATTAATTTAAAGGGAAATGTAAGCAAATTCGGATGTTCTGTAGGAGTTTGACCAATTTTTTTATTTGGATTTTAATTTTATGTCAAATACTAACAAAAATTAATTTCAACTAGTAGTTTAGAAATTTTCTTATTTTTAATGTGGATTTACAACGAAATTTATTTGGAAGTATTTGGTCTGCAAAAAGCATGCATAATTTTTATTAATATTTAAATATTTTTTCACTGTATGATGAGCAGATTTTTTTGTGTGTCTTCTGGTGAAGAAAATAAAAACACTTGCTATAAAAAAATTACTATGTTAAGAAAAATCTAAAAGCAATATTCACTTTTTTTATAAGACAGAATCATAAGGATAATACTGAGAAGATCAAGAAAATTTGTTTGAAGCGCTTAATCATTGATCAAAATGAAAAGAGTCAAGTATCAAACCTTCTTATTCAAATATAATCCAACATTTAGCTGGTTATTATCTGGAAAAATTATTTCCAAAATTTGATGGTCATTAAATATTATTCATGACTTAGCATGCTAAAAACTAATTAAGTATGTTGAAGCAGAATTTTATGGTTTTTCAGCAAAGTGTATCTACAATTGGTCTTAAAGTGAGACATGAGGAAAAATGAAATGGGAAAAATGTGATGGAAAGGCTGAACCTATTTGTCAGGTAGGTACAGGGAGCAAAGAGGTGAGCAAAAACCTCTTAAGAGTTAAGGACATATTTAAAGCCTCAAAGAAATGATCCAGAAGTGTTATTTTCAAGTATATTATCATTATTCTCAGAGGATGATTTAGAACTTATAAATAACTTTACAATTAGATAATACAAATCATAAGACATGCACTCTTATAATCCATTGTAAATAGCTGCTTTTAAGGACATGGTTGACTCAAATGCACATTTTCAGTCTCAAGAGCTTGCCAGTGAATGTTTTATCTATTCAGAATGATATGAGAAAGAATTAATAAGTTACAATAGTGAAACTGGCCTGAAAACAGTTGAAAATTTAAATAGTGCCTTTGATTTCTGTTAGGTCCTGATAGCAGAGAAATCGGGAAGCAAAATTCTGACGTTTGTAATTTATCACTGGCATGGTTAAACCACCTCAAAAGTGTGCCTTAATTCTTATATTTCTGAATAAGCCGATGTAGTTATTCCTGGCTGAATGATGCTCTTTCATTTTTACCTATATTTTTCTTTATTTTTAAATCACAGTTATACAGGTACATAGACTAAAAAGTCAAAATTTTTACAAAGGTTCTTAGGAAAGACACCTCTTTACTACTCTCCCTAGAGGAAAACACTTCCAGCTAATTATTTTGGTACTTTTCTCTCTGCTGCTGAGTGTTATCGTTGTGATATTGTCTCTGAGTTTTCAATGTCAGGTATAATCTGTTGACTTCCCATTGTTAAAAAGGTGGTTTTGCTCACCTCATTGTTCCCTACACCTCGGACAAATAGGCTCAGCCTTCCCATCTCTCCACCTTCTTACTAAAGTTATGTGGTAATTTTGACTAGATAAATACTCATTGTTTACATTATTGTTATGACTATGTAAACACTTGTCACAGCTGACTTGTTTAGTGAACTCTATCACTTTTCTTCTCTGGTACAATGTTTAAGTTTTCTACAAAGTGAAAAGCTGTCTGGTTTTGCTTAGTTTTTATGAACATACTACCTTTTCAACCACAAACTCCTGTGCATCAAATATTCTATTAATTTAGTATTCCAGAAGAAGTTCCAGAAGTGAACCCTCTGACCTGCTCCATTCTGGCCTGGTCACCCTCTGTGTCTGGTGACTCAGTTGTCATGGTGGGATCGGTCCCCATCACCCTGGGGACTCCTCCTTTCTTTCTTGTATTCTTCCCTATTTCCTCTGCATTTTAAAATTTATCTGGGTGGAGCAGAGCCTCTAGGCACGCCTTGAGAAAGGATGGATGGGGGTAAAACTTTGGAGACTGCCTCATGTGAAAATGTCTTTAACTTTTTTTGACCTTATTGAGAATTTGCCTTGGTAAAGAATTCATTTTCATCAGAAATCTGAAGGCATTTCTTTCTTGGCTTTTGATGCTCCCAGTTTCTGAAGTTGCTGCCGAGAAGAGTCTGAAGCCATTTTGATTCCTGTTCCTTTTTAGGTGAACTATTTTTTTTTTTCTTTCTGAAATCTTGTTGAATCTTCTCTTAGTCTTCAGTATTCTGAAGTATTGAAATGATGGGCTCGAATACAGGTCTATTTGTCTCCATTACCTCAGACATTTAATGTGTCTTTCATCTTGGAATCTTAAGGTCCTTAAATTTTAAAAATTATTTTTGAGCTATTTTAGTTATAATTTTCTTCCCCTCTTTTTCAGTTTTCCATTTCTGGAATACTATTTAAAACTGGACCTTCTGGATTGGTATTTTCATTTTTCTTATTACTTTCATTTCTTAAAATTTAAAATTATTTTTGCTACTCTTCTTGTTTGCTGTTATATGAAATCAATGTTTTCTTTGTATTCTTGCCTCTGAGGATGGTTTCTAAGAAGGTTTTTATTTCTACTATTTATTGTGTTTATAATTTGAAACAATTTCATCTAAATCTGTATTTGTCAGTTTACCAGCTCAAGTGCATTATGTCCTTCCGAGTCAAGTGACCTGGAAGTCATGCCAACTTTGTAACACTTTGTACTATCAGTTTTTGTTTTGTTTTGTTTTGTTTTTTTGTGGGGAGGTGGGGGAGGAGGAGAAGGTTTTAGTGTTATCTTTTATCATAACTTTGCTACCTGGGAGCTCTTTTGGTTCTCTGAATGTTTCTTTTAGCATAACATTCTGTTTTTCTCCCTACAGTTATATCTTTTCTTATGTTTCAATGAGTATTAATAACATTCACATTTGAAAACTGCTCTCCTGTTTGCCTGGTCTATTTTCTTCATGTTGCTTTTCCAATTTTTCCTACTTTTCATGTTTCAGGCTTTCCTCAGATATCTTGTAATTCTGGGGGTCCAAGAAAGTTGATTGGAAACTCTGAGGCATGAATGGGTCTCATCATCTGAGAACATCACATTAGGATGATGCAGTGGAGACTCTTAGTCTTGTGACCTTTAAATACATTATCTTGAAGTGCTAAGTTTTCTCAGAGATGATGTTTCCAGTCCTCTGCCTAGAGAGTGAAGGCCTAGCTGCTACTTTCCTGGAATCCGGCTAAGGAAGGATAGCTGGAGGTCTTAGTCATCAGTGGACATACTTAATCCCCCTCTTTTCACCATGTTACCTCTGCCCTTGACTCTGTAGTTCAAAGCCCTCCCTGTTTTATTGCTTAAAGAGAACATGCCTCCAGTATTGTGCAATCATGGGAGGCGTGCAGTCATTTGGCTGCCTAAATCTGAGGAGACCTCTGATGGATTTGATTGCTTTTAAAAATTCTCCTTCTTTTAGCTCTTTCCTTCTCACACTCATAATGATATCTGATGCTACCATATGCTTAGTCTTTGGAGGATTCTGTATTATAAATCCAACGAGTTTTCAGCTTTCCTTGTTGTTAGTATAAGATTAAGTTTTCTGGGGTCTGTTAAGTCCTTTGCCAGTTGAACATCTGCTTTCCAGCTTCTAAAGTTTCATTGTTGCTTCTTCTTTCCTTCTCCCTGTGTTTGGGGGTTTATGCTTTGGGAAAGAAATCAATTTAATATTGTCATAGTGAAATTTCAGGAGGGACCAAGATTAGATGTGTG
Organism: Rhinopithecus roxellana; assembly: GCF_007565055.1. Lineage (NCBI taxonomy): Eukaryota > Metazoa > Chordata > Mammalia > Primates > Cercopithecidae > Rhinopithecus > Rhinopithecus roxellana. The sequence continues at coordinate 79,248,966 of NC_044551.1, forward strand.
TTCAATCTGAGGCAGATTATATTTTCTAAACATAGTCATGACACTATCACTTATCCCTTATGTTCTTTTGGTGAGACTTTGACACTTCTCCCATCAAGAGGTGGGTCTTATTTTCCCTTCTTTTGAATCCTGACGGGCTTTTGACTGTGGCGGAAGTGGTGTTTTGTAACTTCTGAGGTTAGGCCATAAAAAGTGATGCAGCCTCTGCTGTTCTCTAGGGATACTTGCTCTTGGAATTCAGCCGCTACAATGTGGAATATAGTGAGAAAGGTGGACAGTTTTTAAAGCTGTCATGGAGGAGGGAGACAGAGGATTCCTCTTTTTGGAAGCGAGTCGTAGAATCTGTTCTTCAACTCTAGCCTGTAATACACTGGATGTTCAGTTATGGGAACTTATCCCTCAGTTACAGCATTTTAGGAATGGAATCATATAACTTGATTTGCAAAGATCCACTGGATTACAGCCTTTTTATGAATGTCTCATGATGGAAAGTAAAGACCATTTCTATAAGACACCGTTGTGTTTGCTTATCAGTTTGGTGGGAAACAAAGCAGCACAAGCACATATTAACATTGAATAATACATTCAGGAACAATAAATTTTTTTTGAGGCATCGGAGATGTCTTAAAGTAATACATAATTAACTGTAGAATCACTTGTTTAGATTCTGCACCTCATTCTGACTATTCTTGTTACTTCAAAAATATTTATGAATCCCATGTTTCTTTCTAATATCTTTGCTTTAGAACCTCTGAGATGTTTTAAAACTGAAGCTAGTGTTTTAGATATTCTAAGAGTCCTTGTGTTTAGATCCCTGGAAACCATCTTTCTTGGCGAGAATTTTTATCCATATTCTCCCTCTATTGTGGATGATTTGTATGCTCTCCCCAGGGGATTCATGATTTTCTATATAAATTATTCTGCAAAGCCAGGCTCCTGAGAGAAAGAATGATTTCTTCTGCACATGGAAAAAACCCAAGTGCCCATATTTGCTTAAGATAAATCATCTTTCATATATTTTGGAAGAAGATGCACCATGTTGTGCTGGATCTCATCTTCATTCCCAAAGCACCCAAGTGCTCTCACAGATTGCTCACCCTGAACGTTAACAATTAAAAAAAATTGACACTCATACCAGCCTCCTGCAGGAAATACAACGGGCTCTTTTCCCCTGCATGCAAAAGAGCTCTGAGACTCTGGGAAAATTGTGCAAGCACTTGATTTACTGTTAAATTCAAGTTTCAAAATTCTATCTTACCCTGATCTGAACAATACTTCTCAGTGGTTCCTGAGAAGCTTATGTGTCTGGCACTATTGTGTTTGGTTGATAAAACAGGTAAGGATAGCTAAGACTTTAAGGATCATCGTTGGAGGAAAAGTCCTGAACTATTCTTTTTAAATTAAGTTAAGAAATTTAAGAAAGATAAAAACATATATGAACCACAGAGACGCGTTGGCTAAAATAATCTTTTCATCAGCAAAGGATTACTTTTTTAGTGAGGATTTCTCTATTATTCTAAGCAGCAATACTGAAACTTTATGAATGTCTGAGATCTAGAGAGCTTGATAAAACTCAGATTCTTAGGCTTCAATACTGGGTTTTCAGATTCAGTAGGCCTGGGATTAAGCCTAGGAATTTGCATTTCTGACAATTTCCCAGGTGACATTGACACTATTGGTCTAGGGACCCACATGTTGAGAACCACTGCTTTTGGGAACTCTGATACTGAGGGTCACCACTTAATAAATAGTAAAGATATTTTTGGAGGTGTTGATGCTTGCAGTAGCAACACAACTTTTCTACTTTGTGATTTAGTTCTGTCGTGGTTTGTATTTTTTCAGTGAAGAGCTGGAGTCTCAGCCTCATACAGCAATTTACAGAGGAACTCACCTTTATCTTACAAAAAGCAGAAGAGGTTCAGTGATTCAAACAGTAATTTATATTATGTATCATCATTATGCACAAGTTGACATTCCAGAAAGTACACAAATCTTGGGATTGATTGTCAAATTCAATACCTTACATCACTGGGTATTGAATTGCTCTATAGTAGTTGACTATTTTGAAAAACGTGTACTAAATATGATTATTGGGCTATGAATCCAGGTGTGTGTGAAATACCACTTTTCTTAATTCATGTAAATAATCCTAGGTCCATCTCTGGGTCCTCTGTTTCTGGGGAGTGGTAGAACAATCATTCTCAATAATTTTTAGGTGCTTCTATCCTCCAGGCTTGGGCACAGGCGTCTATGTTCTTAATATCTCTCTGGACATTGGTCATAATTAACCACCTAAATGTCTATGAGGGAGCTCTATTGCCTTCGTACCCCTCTTGGCTTAATAATTTTGGCGATTAAACAAATATTTATTGAGTGCCTATTATGTGCCAGGCAACAATTAGTTTTTGGAAATTATATTTCATTACATGATATTTGATAGACATTAAAGAAAACCATAGCAAATATGCATACTGGGAAACATAATCAAATGAACACCCCTGGAGAATTCCCAAGTTAAGAGTTAGAATTTATCAACACTGTTGGATATATCTGTGTGTTTCCTCCCTATTCAATTCACTTGCCTCCCCGACTCACCCTAAATATTGTGTTTGCCATTCCCTTGTGTCATAGTTTGCTTTCTGTTGCTTATAACAGAATACCTGAAACAGTGATTTATAAAGAAAAAATTTTTTTCGGTTATGATTTTAGTAACTTTTATGAAGGTATAGTCAAAATACAATAACTGAATGTATTTAAATTGTACAACTTGATAAGTTTAGACTCTTAAAGCATTTTGGTATATATTTGGAGCAGCTAAAACTCTTTTTTAAAAAAATATAGATTTAGGGGTACATTGAAGGTTTATTATATAAGTAATAAATTGGATATATTGATATATTGATATATCATATGTCTATACTTATTGATGTATTGTGTAATACTGGAGTTTGGGCTTGCAGTGAACCCATCACCCAAATAGTGAACATAGTACCCAATAGGTAGTTTTTCAACCCTTTCTCCCTTTCCCATCCTTCCTACATTTAAGTTGAAAGTGTCTATGATTTCATCTTTATGTCCATGTATACCCATTGACTAGCTCCTACTAATAAGTGAATACATGTGGTGTTTGATTTTTCTGTTTCTGAGTTATTTCATATAGGATACTGGCCTTTTGCTGCAACCATGTTGGTGTGAAGGACAAGATTTTATTCTTTTTTATGGCTGTGTAATATTTCGTTATTCTCATAGGTGTATATATATCACATTTTCTTTACCCAGTCCTTTGTTGATAGACACTTAGATTGATTCCACGACTTTGCTATTGTGAATAGTGCTGCAATAAACATACAAGTGCAGGTGTCTTTTTGATAAAGTGATTTCCTTTCCCTTGAGTAGATACCTAGTAGTGGGATTGCTGGGTTGAATGGTAGTTCTATTTTTAGTTCTTTGAGAAATCTCCATACTGTTTTCCATAGGTATTGAATTAATATGCATTTCCACCAGCAGTATATAGGTGTTCTATTTACTCTGCATACTTGCCAACATCTGTCATTTTTTGACTTTTTATTAATAGCCATTCTGGCTGGTGTGAGATGGTATCTCATTGTGGTTTTAATTTGCATTTCTCTGATGATGAGTGATGTTGAGCATTTTTTCATACATTTTTTGGCTACTTGTATGTCTTCTTTTGAGAGGTGTCTGTTCATGTCATTTGCCTGTTTTTCAGTGGTGCTGTTTTATTCTTGTTGATTTGTTAAATTCCTTGTAGATTCTTAATATTAGTCCTTTGTTAGATGCATAACTTGAAAATATCTTCTTCCACTCTGTAGGTTGTCTGTTTACTCTATTGATTGTTTACTAAGCTCTTTAGTTTAATTAAGTCCCGTTTATCTATTTTTGTTTTCATTGCATTTGCTTTTGAGGTTTTATTTGTAAATTCAAGGACAATGTTCAGAAGAATATTTTCCAGGTTTTCTTGTAGGATTTTTATAGTTTAGGTCTTACATTTAAATATTTAATCTATCTTGAGTTAATTTTTTGTATATGGTCCCATACCTCCCACCATATCCAAAAATTAACTCAGATAGATTTGAGATTCCTCAAGAGGAATCCCCTCTTCTGGATATTGCTATCAAGTTTTCCCAACACCATTTATTTAATCCTTTTCCCATTGTCAATTTTGTCAACTTTGTTGAAAATCAGTTGATGGTAGGTGTGTGGCTTTATTTCTGTATTCTCTATTGTGTTTCATTGATCTATGTGTCTATTTTTGTACCAGTATCATGTTGTTTTGGTTACTATAGTTTGAAGTTGGGTGATATGTTGCCTCTGGCTTTCTTCTTTTTGCTTAGGGTTGCTTTGACTCTTCACGCTCTTTTCGGTTCGGTATAAATTAAAAAAATTTTTTTTCTTTTTTTTTTGTTTAATTACATATCTTTTTAAAAATATATATATATATTTATTATTATACTTCAAGTTCTACGGTACATGTGCATAACGTGCAGGTTTGTTACATATGTATACTTGTGCCATGTTGGTGTGCTGCACCCATCAACTCGTCAGCACCCATCAATTCGTCATTTGTATCAGGTATAACTCCCAATGCAATCCCTCCCGCCTCCCCCCTCCCCATGATAGGCCCCGGTCTGTGATGGTCCCCTTCCCGAGTCCAAGTGATCTCAGTGTTCAGTTCCCACCTATGAGTGAGAACATGCGGTGTTTGGTTTTCTGTTCTTGCGATAGTTTGCTAAGAATGATGGTTTCCAGCTGCATCCATGTCCCTACAAAGGACACAAACTCATCCTTTTTTATGGCTGCATAGTATTCCATGGTGTATATGTGCCACATTTTCTTAATCCAGTCTGTTACGGATGGACATTTGGGTTGATTCCAAGTCTTTGCTATTGTGAATAGTGCCACAATAAACATACGTGTGCATGTGTCTTTATAGCAGCATGATTTATGATCCTTTGGGTATATACCCAGTAATGGGATGGCTGGGTCATATGGTATTTCTAGTTCTAGATCCTTGAGGAATTGCCATACTGTTTTCCATAATGGTTGAACTAGTTTACAATCCCACCAACAGTGTAAAAGTGTTCCTATTTCTCCACATCCTCTCTAGCACCTGTTATTTCCTGACGTTTTAATGATTGCCATTCTAACTGGTGTGAGATGGTATCTCATTGTGGTTTTGATTTGCATTTCTCTGATGGCCAGTGATGATGAGCATTTTTTCATGTGTCTGTTGGCTGTATGAATGTCTTCTTTTGAGAAATGTCTGTTCATATCCTTTGCCCACTTTTTGATAGGGTTGTTTGCTTTTTTCTTGTAAATTTGTTTGAGTTCTTTGTAGATTCTGGATATTAGCCCTTTGTCAGATGAGTAGATTGCAAAAATTTTCTCCCATTCTGTAGGTTGCCTGTTCACTCTGATGGTAGTTTCTTTTGCTGTCCAGAAGCTCTTTAGTTTAATTAGATTCCATTTGTCAATTTTGGCTTTTGCTGCCGTTGCTTTTGGTGTTTTAGACATGAAGTGCTTGCCCATGCCTATGTCCTGAATGGTACTAACTAGGTTTTCTTCTAGGGTTTTTATGGTATTAGGTCTAACATTTAAGTCTCTAATCCATCTTGAATTAATTTTCGTATAAGGAGGAAGGAAAGGATCCAGTTTCAGCTTTCTACTTATGGCTAGCCAATTTTCCCAGCACCATTTATTAAATAGGGACTCCTTTCCCCATTTCTTGTTTCTCTCAGGTTTGTGGAAGATCAGATGGCTGTAGATGTGTGGTATTATTTCTGAGGACTCTGTTCTGTTCCATTGGTCTATATCTCTGTTTTGGTACCAGTACCATGCTGTTTTCGTTACTGTAGCCTTGTAGTATAGTTTGAAGTCAGGTAGCGTGATGCCTCCAGCTTTGTTCTTTTGACTTAGGATTGTCTTGGCAATGCGGGCTCTTTTTTGGTTCCATATGAACTTTAAAGCAGTTTTTTCTAATTCTGTGAAGAAACTCGTTGGTAGCTTGATGGGGATGGCATTGAATCTATAAATTACCTTGGGCAGTATGGCCATTTTCATGATATTGATTCCTCCTATCCATGAGCATGGTATGTTCTTCCATTTGTTTGTGTCCTCTTTGATTTCACTGAGCAGTGGTTTGTAGTTCTCCTTGAAGAGGTCCTTGACATCCCTTGTAAGTTGGATTCCTAGGTATTTGATTCTCTTTGAAGCAATTGTGAATGGAAGTTCATTCCTGATTTGGCTCTCTGTTTGTCTGTTACTGGTGTATAAGAATGCTTGTGATTTTTGCACATTAATTTTGTATCCTGAGACTTTGCTGAGGTTTCTTATCAGCTTAAGGAGATTTTGGGCTGAGATGATGGGGTTTTCTATATATACAATCATGTCATCTGCAAACAGGGACAATTTGACTTCTTCTTTTCCTAACTGAATACCCTTTATTTCTTTCTCTTGCCTGATTGCCCAAGCCAAAACTTCCAACACTATGTTGAATAGGAGTGGTGAGAGGGGGCATCCCTGTCTTGTGCCAGTTTTCAAAGGGAATTTTACCAGTTTTTGCCCATTCAGTATGATATTGGCTGTGGGTTTTTCATAAATAGCTCTTATTATTTTGAGATATGTTCCATCAATACCGAATTTATTGAGCATTTTTAGCATGAAGGGCCATTGAATTTTGTCAAAAGCCTTTTCTGCATCTATTGAGATAATCATGTGGTTCTTGATGTTTGGTTCTGTTTATATGCTGGATTACGTTTATTGATTTGCGAATGTTGAACCAGCCTTGCATCCCAGGGATGAAGCCCACTTGATCATGGTGGATAAGCTTTTTGAAGTGCTGCTGAATCCGGTTTGCCAGTATTTTCTTGAGGATTTTTGCATTGATGTTCATCAGGGATATTGGTCTAAAATTCTCTTTTTTTGTTGTGTCTCTGCCAGGCTTTGGTATCAGGATGATGTTGGCCTCATAAAATGAGTTAGGGAGGATTCCCTCTTTTTCTATTGATTGGAATAGTTTCAGAAGGAATGGTACCAGCTCCTACTTGTACCTCTGGTAGAATTCAGCTGTGAATCCATCTGGTTCTGGACTTTTTTTGGTTGGTAGGCTATTAATTATTGCCTCAATTTCAGAGCCTGCTGTTGGTCTATTCAGGGATTCAACTTCTTTCTGGTTTAGTCTTGGAAGAGTGTAAGTTTCCAGGAAATTATCCATTTCTTCTAGATTTTCTGGTTTATTTGCGTAGAGGTGTTTATAATATTCTCTGATGGTAGTTTGTATTTCTGTGGGGTCGGTGGTGATATCCCCTTTATCATTTTTTATTGCATCTATTTGATTCTTCTCTCTTTTCTTCTTTATTAGTCTTGCTATTGGTCTGTCAATTTTTTTGATCTTTTCAAAAAACCAACTGCTTGATTCATTGATTTTTTGGAGGGTTTTTTGTGTCTCTATCGCCTTCAGTTTTGCTCTGATCTTAGTTATTTCTTGCCTTCTGCTAGCTTTTGAATGTGTTTGCTCTTGCTTCTCTAGTTCTTTTAATTGTGATGTTAGAGTGTCCATTTTAGATCTTTCCAGCTTTCTCTTGTGGGCATTTAGTGCTATAAATTTCCCTCTACACACTGCTTTAAATGTGTCCCAGAGATTCTGTTATGTTGTATCTTTGTTCTCATTGGTTTCAAAGAACATCTTTATTTCTGCCTTCAGTTTGTTATGTACCCAGTAGTCATTCAGGAGCAGGTTGTTCAGTTTCCATGTAGCTGAGCGGTTTTGATTGAGTTTCTTAGTCCTGAGTTCTAGTTTGATTGCACTGTGGTCTGAGAGACAGTTTGTTATAATTTCTGTTCTTTTACATTTGCTAAGGAGTTAGCTTTACTTCCAATTATGTGGTCAATTTTGGAATAAGTGTGATGTGGTGCTGAGAAGAATGTATATTCTGTTGATTTGGGGTAGAGAGTTCTATAGATGTCTATTAGGTCTGCTTGCTGCAGAGATTAGTTGAATTCCTGGATATCCTTGTTAATTTTCTGTCTCGTTGATCTGTCTAATGTTGACAGTGGGGTGCTGAAGTCTCCCATTATTACTGTATGGGAGTCTAAGTCTCTTTGTAAGTCTCTAAGGACTTGCTTTATGAATCTGGGTGCTCGTGTATTGGGTGCATATATATTTAGGATAGTTAGCTCTTCCTGTTGAATTGATCCCTTTACCATTATGTAATGGCCTTCTTTGTCTCTTTTGATCTTTGATGGTTTAAAGTCTGTTTTATCAGAGACTAGGATTGCAACCCCTGCTTTTTTTTGTTCTCCATTTGCTTGGTAGATCTTCCTCCATCTCTTTATTTTGAGCCTATGTATGTCTCTGCATGTGAGATGGGTCTCCTGAATACAGCAGACTGATGGGTCTTGACTCTTTATCCAGTTTGCCAGTCTGTGTCTTTTAATTGGAGCATTTAGTCCATTAACATTTAAGGTTAATATTGTTATGTGTGAACTTGATCCTGCCATTGTGATATTAACTGGTTATTTTGCTCGTTAGTTGATGCAGTTTCTTCCTAGCCTCGATGGTCTTTACATTTTGGCATGTTTTTGCAATGGCTGGTACTGATTGTTCCTTTCCATGTTTAGTGCTTCCTTCAGGGTCTCTTGTAAGGCAGGCCTGGTGGTGACAAAATCTCTAAGCATTTGCTAGAATAATTAATGCAGAGAAGGTCATAAACGAAATGACAGAGATGAAAACCATGACACGAGAAATACGTGACAAATGCACAAGCCTCAGTAACCGACTCGATCAACTGGAAGAAAGAGTATCAGTGATTGAGTATCAAATGAAGGAAATAAAGTGAGAAGAGAAACCAAACGAAAAAAGAAGAAAAAGAAATGAACAAAGCCTGCAAGAAGTATGGGATTATGTAAAAAGACCAAATCTACGTCTGATTGGGGTGCCTGAAAGTGAGGGGGAAAATGGAATCAAGTTGGAAAACACTCTTCAGGATATCATCCAGGAGAACTTCCCCAACCTAGTAGGGCAGGCCAACATTCAAATTCAGGAAATACAGAGAACGCCACAAAGATACTCCTCGAGAAGAGCAATTCCAAGACACATAATTGCCAGATTCACCAAAGTTGAAATGAAGGAAAAAATCTTAAGGGCAACCAGAGAGAAAGGTCGGGTTACCCACAAAGGGAAGCCCATCGGACTAACAGCAGATCTCTCGGCAGAAACTCTCCAAGCCAGAAGTGAGTGGGGGGCAATATTCAACATTCTCAAAGAAAAGAATTTTCAACCCAGAATTTCATATCCAGCCAAACTAAGTTTCATAAGTGAAGGAGAAATAAAAAAATTTTTTTTCTAATGCTATGATAAACAGTGTTGGTAATCTGACAGGTATTGTGTTGAATCTGTAGGTTGCTTTGGGCCATATAGTCATTTTAAGAATATTGAGGCCGGGCCCGGTGGCTCACGCCTGTAATCCCAGCACTTTGCGGGGCTGAGGCAGGCAGATCGTTTGAGGTCAGCAGTTCGAGACGAGCCTAATCAACATGGTGAAACCCCATCTCTACTAAAAATAAAACAAATTAGCCGGCCGTGGTGGCACATTCCTGTAGTCCCAGCTACTTGGGAGGCTGAGGCAGGAGAATTGCTTGAACCTGGGAGGCAGAGGTTGCAGTGAGCTGAGACCACACCACTGTACTCCAGCCTGGGCAACAGAGCAAGACTCCATCTCAAGAAAAAAAAAAAAAGAATATTGAGAGTATTCCTGTCCTTGAGCATGGGACGTTTTCTCATTTGTTTGTGTCAGTTTCTTTCATCAGCATTTTGCAGTTCTCTTTCAGAGGCCTTTCATCTGTTTGATTAAATGTATTCCTAAGTATTTCTTTTATATGTGGTATTTATAAATTTGATTGAATTCTTGATTTGGTTTTCAGCTTAAGCATTGTTGATGTAGAGAAAAGCAACTGGTTTTTCTGTATTAATTTTGTATTCTGAAATTTACTGATGTTGTTTATCAGGTCTAGGAGTATTTTAGAGGATCTTTAGAGTTCTCTAGGTATAGGACCATGTGGCATATAATTTGACTGCTTCACTTCTCATTAGGATGACATTTATTTATTTATTTATTTATTTAGTCTTGCCCAATTGCCCTGGCTAGGGCTTCCAGTACTGTGTTGAATTAGAGTGGTGAAAGTGGACATCCCTATCTCGCGCCAGTTTTTAGGAGAAATTCTTTCAACTTAAGTCTGTTCAATATGATGCTCACTGTGAGTTTGTCAAAATAATAATTATTATCTGAGGTATGTTCCTTTGATGCCTAGTTTGCTGAAGGTTTTTTATCATGAAGACATGTAGATTTTATTGAAGGCTTTTTCTGTGTACATGGAGATGATCATACTTTTTTGTTTTTAATTCTGTTTATGTGGTGAATCATACCTATTGATTCATGTCTGCTGAATCATCCATGCATTCCAGGAATAAAGCTCACTTTGTCATGATGAATTATATTTTTGATATGCTGTTGGATTCACTTTGATAGTATATGTTGAAGATTTTTGTGTATATGTGCATCAGGGATACTGGGCTGTAGTTTTCTTTTTTGTTGTATCATTACCAGATTTTGTTGATACCTGTTTTGTGGAATGAGTTAGGGAGGAATCCCTCCTTGAATTTTTGGGAATAGTTTCCATTAGATTGATACCACTCTTTGTATGTCTGGTAAGATTTGGCTGTAAATCCATCTGGTCCAGGACTTTTTTGTTTGGTAGATTTTTTATTACTTATTCAATTTTATAATTTGCTCTTGGACTATTCAGGATTTCAGCTTCTTCCTGGTCCAATCTTGGGAGAATTTATCCATTTTCTCTAGGTTTTTTGGTTTGTGTACATAGACAGGTTCATAGTTGTCTCTGAGGATCTTTTGTATTTCTGTGGTATAAGTTGTAATGTCACCTTTGTCATTTCTGATTGTGTTTGAATATTCTCTCTTTTTTTATTGGCTATTATAGCTAATGATCTGTCAATTTTATTTATCCTGTCAAAGAAAGAACCAACTTTCATTTCATTACTCCTTTGTATGATTTCTTTTGGTCTCAATTTCATTTAGTTCTGTTCTGATCTTTGTTATTTCTTTTCTGTTGGTAGCTTGGGGTTTCATTTGTACTCATTTTTCTAGCTCCTTTAGGTGTGATATTAGGTTCTTAATTTGAGATTTTTTTTTGATGTAGGTGTTTAGTGCTATAAACTTTCCTCTTAACACTGCTTTTACTGTACCCCAGAGTTTTTGTTATGTTGTGTCTCTATTTTCATTTGTTTCAAAATTTTTTTTTTTTTATTTCTGTCTTAGTTTTTGTTTACCCAAAAGTCAGCCAGGGGCAAATTGTTTAGTTTCTATGTACTCATGTGATTTTTGGAGTTCTTCTTGGTGTTGATTTTTAATTTTATTCCACTGTGGTCTGAGAAGATGTTTGATGTAGTTTTTATTTCTTCGAATTTATTCAGACTTTCTTTACAACCAAGCATATGGCCAATTTTAGAGAATGTTCCACGTGCAGAGAGAAAAATGTATATTTTGCTGTTATTGGGTGGAGTGTTCTATAGATGTCTACTAGGTCCATTTGGTCAAGAGTCCAACTTTAGTATAGAGTTTCTTTGTTAGTTTTCTGACCCAATCATCTGTCTAGTGCCGTCAGTGAAGTGTTGAAGTTGAAGTCCTCAACTATTATTGTGTGGCTATCTCTTTTTTTTTAGGTCTAGTAGTACCTGTCTTTTAAATCTGAATGCTCTGATGTTGGATGCATATATTTCTATTTCTAGGATGGTTAAATCTTGTTGTGTTGAATCCTTTATCATTGTATAATGCCCTCTTTATCTTTGAAAATAATATTTTTTTTTCTTAATGTTATGGAGGCTGGGAAGTCGAATTGAGGGACTACATTTGGTGAAGGTTGTCTTGCTGGTGGGGACCCTGCAGAGTCCTAAGGTAGGCATCTCATGGCAAGGGTTCTGCATATGGTAACTTAGGTCTCTCTTCCTTTTCTTAAAAAGCCACCAGTCCCACTTCTCTGATTACTCATTAATCCATGAATGAATTAGTTAATTAGTTCATTAATGAAAGCTGACTCCTCATGACACAATTACCTCTTTTATTATTATTATTATTATTATTATTATTATTATTATTTTCAACAGAGTCTCACTCTGTCACCCAGGCTGGAGGGCAGTGGAGTGATCTTGGCTCACTGCAACCTCGGCCTCCCATGTTCAAGAGATTCTCATGCCTCAGCCTCCCGATTAACTGGAACTACAGGCACCCACCACCACACCCAGCTAATTTTTTTGTAATTTTAGTAGAGGTGGAATTTTCCCATGTCATCCTGGCTGGTCTTGAAACCCTGAGCTCAGGCAGTCTTCCCGCCTCAGCCTCCCAAAATGCTAGGATTACAGGCCTGAGCCACCACCCGGCCAAAATTACCTCTTAAAGTCCCCATCTCTCACTTCTGCCACTTTGGGAATTAAGTTTAATTATGAGTTTTTGAGGGGACAAATATTCATGAATTTTGGAGGAGACAAATATAACCATAATACTTTCCTCTTTAAAAATTGTTTAATCACCTGTGTTGCCATATGAAATGTTTTTTATTCTATTTTTATAGTTGTATTATTTTCCTTTGTGTAAATATATAAAAACTTACTTTTCTATTTTCCTGTTGGTGGACTTTTAGGTAGGGCTGTTATGAATAAGGTTCTTATGGACATCTTGTATATCTCTCTGTGTTTTCACTTGTAGATTCTTTCCAGGATTTTTTTTTTTTTTATGTTGAATGGGCAATACATTTGTGCTGTACAGTAGAAGGTGAAATTGTAATATCCTTCTCACATCATTTTTTTTTTTCTTAACTCTAAAAGATTTTATAAAGCATGCTATAGAAGACAAGTTTCACTAAATGTACTTTCAAAATGTGTCCCATGGTCAGATAACATTGATAAGTACTCTATTCTATATACTTCCTTTGGGAAGCTACAATAAATTTATCATATCAATGCCTCTGAGAAGTCCTGTAATATAGAAAATATCTACTTTATTGAACTGAGTGTTTCTCATGCTTTTTAATCATAAAATCCTTTTTGTTCATCACATTCACTAATACTCCATTGAACATATTTTGACATGCACTGATATATTGCATCAACATTGTATCTGTCTTTGTGTTGTGTCTTTTTGATACATCAATGAAATTTGCTGTATCACCTGTGTCCTAGAATAGGCAGGAAATATCCATGGAACAGTAGAAAATTATGGGAAAAATATAAATTCTTACCTAAAATCAAGAATTCTGTCTTAATATGTAATAATGATGGTTGACTGTAATGCACTACCTTGTCCTAGCCCTATTCCCACTTTGTAGCAGGATGACCAATTCTCATTCTAGGAACATGGAGGAACTTTGAAAATAGTCTAGAGACAATCCTTGTCCAATGTCCTGCCTGAGTTTGAAAATAAACCCTGGCCTACTTATCCCTAGGAGGAAAAATATCAAGACTTGTTCAGTGATCCCGGCTTATCTATCAATCTGCCATGCCAGAGACTGGTATGTTTCCTAGATCTAGATATGTACTCTTAGGGCCATGTTCCTGATTACATTAAGACTTCGGCCTTCTAGAAAAAGTCACAGTTGCTCTACTCTCACTGGCACAGATAGTAACTGTTCTATATTGTACTGTCTTCTAGTCAAAATCTTTTAATTCATATCTACTTCCTCTTTCACTTAGTTTTTGGATTCTCCTCTATTTTAACTCATCAGATTTTTGGCTTATTTTTATGGTATGTCCAACATTGAGACATTGTTTCAACATTTCCTTAGAATTTGTCCCTAGGGATTTTCTTTTCCACTTCTTGCAAGCTGTTTAATAGCACTTGGGGAAGTGAAACCTCATCTCTGAATTTCTTGGAGCTGAAAATTCTAAGATGCTACAAACTATCTTATGCTCAGCTTCCAAAGTCCACTTAGCTAAGGAATTGAGTACCAAGTTTTAGGATTTCTTTGTCGTCTTTCTACCCTTACAGTCCCTAGTAACTGTTAAGAGTATAAAATCCTACATTCCATCCAACTGGCTAAGGCCTGTTTTCCTACTTTATCTAATTTGCCATACTTAGGATCTGTTCTGATTCTCCCCTTTCTTACATTTTGTGGATTTTCCAGAATGACTCTTTTCTCTTTACCCTGTGGTATATACTGCAGTGTCCCACAGCAGCTTCCAGTGTATTTTTGAAAACATATATGAGGCTTCAATTTCATTGTCTTACAAATCATTGTGATAGGCTATTTTAGGTGATACAAATGGTTTCCACAGTTTCTAGTCTTTGCCTATAAGTTTGTGAAACACTCTCTTGAGTAAGTTTTCTCTGTGCATCTATACTACTATACTATACTAATCTATAGATCATTGAATCTTCAAATACAGCATGGATGTAGTGGTTTGGTCAGAGACACATGTGTTTGAAGTAGATTTTGTACCCTGCAGAACATGCTGCAAGTCTCTCTTCCTGATAATGTTGGCAGTATTCATGTAGGCAGACATTTCTCATAACTATGCCCAATATGGATGGATTTTCACTGCTACCTTTTAATTCCTTCTGACTCTGCTGAGTTCCTCTTGTCCTTTCCCCACCAATTATTCACAATTCTACCTCATTCTTAATTTAACTTCCATTCTAACCATTCTAGTTGGGTAATCTTATCATTTCCTTCATCATGAAATCTAAATGTAGTCATTCTGAACCTCTTGCTCTTTCCACCTATGAACTTAAAGAAACATATAGCCAACCTTTCCACCTATTTCTTTATCTGATAAGATGAGCAGTTCTCCTTCATCCAAGTAGAATTCATCCCTTTGGTCCCTACACTCCTTCCTCCTAGGGACTTGTCCTGCCAGTCACTACCTCTCTCTACTATACTTTCTAGGCATTCAGGTCAAGATGTTTCTTAGTCAGTTCAGGCTCTTATTACAAAACACCTTAAACTGTGTAATTTACAAACAATAGAAATTTATTGTTCATCATTCTGGAGACTGAGAGGTCCAAGATCAAGGTACCAGCAGATTTGGTGTCTGGTGAAGGCCCATTCCTCATAGGTGGTGCTTTATTTCCATCCTCATGTGGTGGAAGGGGCAAACAATCTACCTTCAGCCTCCTTTATAATGTCACTCATCCTGTTCATGAGGGCAGTTGCAGAGCTCTTGTGACCTCCCAAAGACATTACCTCTTAATACCACCATATTGGGGATTCAGTCTCAACATACGAATTTTGAGGAGATGCAAACATTCACGCCATAACAAGGCTTAAATGCAACTTCATCAGAAAAGTCTTCCCTGTTTGTAAAACTAGAGTAGCCCAGCTGGTACTCGCTTTACATCACCCAATTTTATTGGTCTTTTTTTTTTTTTTTTTTTTTTTTTTTTTTTTTTATGGCACTTATCATCATCTAGTGTATCTTTTGTGTTATCTGTTGATTCTATCTTTTTTGATGTCCTTAGGACCTTGTCTATCATGTTTATTCCCAAAGTCTCAATGCCTAGAATAATGCTTGGAACACAGTATAAGTTCAGTAAATATTGATAAATAAAAGACTAGGTGCATTCTTTAATTTTCCTGACAGTTAATTTTCACTGACTCTTTTTTCTAGCTTATAAATATGTACATTACTTTCCCACTTTAGAAACAGCAAAAGGAAACAAAAGGAAAAAAAAAAAAAACCTTTCCTTAATCCTTATTGCAATTGTCTAATCCAGGGATTGGCACTTTATGACTTTGACCAGCAGGCCACCTGTTCTTACAAGTAAAGTCATGGGAAGACCTATGAACATTCATGTATATATTGTCTATGGCCACTTTTTGCTCTACAATATAACAGTTGTGTAATTGCCACAGAGACCATAGGCCCATAATCCTAAAATATTTACTATTTGACTTTTTCTGAAAATGTTTGTTAACCTCTGGATCTGTGCAGTTTCTTGCATTCTTTCAAATGTCATTTCTTCTTTATCTTCCTTTAATTGGATTCCATCTTCAGTGCTACACTATAACTGCTTTCTCTAAAGTTAAAAATGATGCCCTAATTACAAAATATAATATGCTCTTTTGTCTTTATATTTTTGGACTACTGTTCCTCATCTGACTTGGGATTCTCAAATCCTCTTAAAATTTTCTCTCTTTGGCTTTCCCAATACTCACTGTTTTCCCTTCTCACACTTCCTTAACTATATCTTTTCTGTTCTTAAAGAGAACTTCTTCTTTGGCATAGTCTTATTTATTACTATTATTATTTTGAGACAGGATCTCTCTTTTTAACCCAGGCTGGAGTGCAGAGACACAAACATGGCTCACTGCAGCCTCCACCTCCCGGGCTTAAGTGATCTCACCTCAGCCTTCTGAGTAACTGGGACTACAGGTACATGCCACCATGCTTGGATAATTTTTCTATTTTTTGTAGAGACGGGGCTTTACCCTGTTGCCCAGGCTGGCCTTGAACTCCTGAGCTCAAACCATCCACCCACCTTGGCCTCCCAAAGTGCTGGGATTACAGGTATGAGCCACTGTGCCTAGCCTCGCCTCTTCTTAAGAATTTGTATATAACCCCAGGGTTCTGTCCTAAGCCAAAAGTCCCCAATCTACATACGTCTCCTATGTAAACTCTGTCCACCTGAATGGTTTCAATCCCCCTAATCAGGTTTAGGACCCATCATGTCTCCACTTGATCTTTGCTGCAGCCTCCTGACTGGTCCTCTTATATTTAACCTTACCCCATCAAAGTAACCAGAATGTTAATTTAAGTTAGTGGTTCCCAAACTTTTCTGTACATCAGATCCACTTGGAGGACTGTTAAAATACAAATTGCTGGGCTCTACTCCTGGAGTTTGGACTTAGTACATCTCATGTGGGACTGAGAATTTGCATTTATTTGTTCTTGGGTGATGCTGATGTTGCTTTTATAGACTTCATGATGAAATACAGTGATTTAAAAAGAAGTTTGACTTGCCC
Source organism: Rhinopithecus roxellana (assembly GCF_007565055.1). Taxonomy (NCBI): domain Eukaryota; kingdom Metazoa; phylum Chordata; class Mammalia; order Primates; family Cercopithecidae; genus Rhinopithecus; species Rhinopithecus roxellana. The sequence continues at coordinate 79,266,012 of NC_044551.1, forward strand.
ACTTTTTTCTTAAGACTATGCAGTGATTTTTCCATAATTGACAGGATTACATATAAGTTATTATATCACATAATACCCTCCAAGATCTTACTCTTTCTCTCCTACCGGAATTCTCTCTTTCATTCTTTGACTCCCCTTTGACTCTCTTATGACCCCAGACTGCAAATTGCAACATGTGTCCCTCATTGATTACACACCTCTTTGCCCTTGCTTATACCTATAATTTGTGTGCCCTCTCTACACACCTTTCCCTTCTTTGCCCTTTAATGAGGTATCTCAAGCGCTGTTCTACTTTCCAAGCTTCCACAATAGCCAGGGCACATTTCTCTCACTACATACTTTCTCTGTCCATTCTCTATCCACAATAGTGTTTTACTGACAGTTATTTGTATTTATTTTGCCCCTTCTAAACTGTGAGCCCCTAGCAGAGTGCATAGATTCTATGACTCTTTTCACTCAATTTCTCTCTTTTTGTCTTTCTCGTATTACAAAATGAAGGCTCACTTTAAGTTATCGATTTAGAAATGTATTTCTCACCGAGGGTGAGAGCACAGAGAAATTACTGTTCCCATACATTACTGATCACACTGTAAATTGACCCCATACTTTCAGAAAGCAATTTGGCAAACTCGTTGATAAAAAAAAAATCTTTCATCTTCTTGGACTAATCATTCCACTTCTGGGAATATGGTCTAAGACAATAATTCAGAATATGCACAGAGACGCATGTCACACATTGCTTATAATAGCAGAACAATTGGAAACACTAAATGCTCAACATTAGGCAGTGATTAAGATGCACCTAAATGATGAAATATTGCATATTTAAATGATGATTTTAAAGCTTATATGGTAAACATAAAATTATATTGTGTTTCAAAGTTAAGCAAAAAATAAGGGTACCAAACGTTAATATAAATTTTAATCCTAATTATAACCTTTAAAGAAAAAGACTGAAAGGAAATGCACTTAAATTCTAAGTTGAGAAATGCATGATATGACTTTATAATGTGGTTACATGTTAAAATAAACAAAAATAAAACTTATTTTAAGCATCTATGCTGTTTAAAGTTATGTAGTTGTCTTTAAAATTACAAGGATGAGTCAGTCATGGTTACACAGGCAATGCTTAGTTGAGCCTTCAATAAATAGCTATTCTTGTATCTGTTCCTTTCTTAATCACCACAGGATACAATTTTAGGAACTCAAAAATATTAAGAACCTTGACATTGAATAGTACTTTGACACATTTAACCTAAGTTGCATGCAACAGTTAAGGGTAAGATGACTTTTGTAAGAAGAGGAAGTTGAATATAACATGAAGATACCAAGTTACAAACCAAAGCATGAGTCACCAGTGAATTACATGGATTAAGGCAAACGTTATGGCATAGATTAGGGGTTAATGTGGAGTCAGTATACTATGGTTGTTACAGTTCTCATTTTAAAACCACACTCTAGATTAGAATGCAATTTTGCCTCTTACCAATTAGGTGACTTTCTGCAAGTTTTTAACTTCTTGGAGTCTGTTTCCTCATCTGTGATACAAGGATAGAAGGTTTGCCTCTGGGAGGCACTACTAATTGCCTACCCACTGCCATCGTAATGCTCTCTTGGCTTGCCTCCCTCCACACACTGCATATGCTTGGTCTTGCTTTTACACACATATACATGCACGTGCTGTAAAAATCTGCCTCTAATTCTAGAGGCTCCACATATCAGTTCCTATCTCAACCTCTCTTGAGTCAGATCAGGGCCATATGACCCAGGCCTGGTCACTTGGATCCAGGGAAATACCGCTGAACTCCTCCTGGGAAAGTTTCTTTCTTCATTAAAATATATTCATGGACAAAAAGGCCATCTTTCCCTAGTATGTTCATTCTCAAGTGTGATGTCCGAAATTGCTTTAGTCCTCTGACCTTGAGGAGAGGCATCACTGACCTCCAGAGTATAGCAGAGTGGAAAGATGGACAGTCTGCATCCTTGATTACATCACTACCTCGAAGACTTTCTTTATGTGATATAGTACAGATGCTTATCATTTAAGTCAGTTTGAATGAGCTATTCCAGCACTTGCACTTAAAACCACCATAATATTTTGTGTTAAATGAGAAAATAGGTGAAGTGCTTAATAAGGAAGTGGAGCATAGTGATCAAGAGTAGAGGCATTGGGGCCAGCCTTGAGTTTTAATCTAGTACTTGCAATGTAACAATGCACAAACTGCTTAAACTCTGCAATGTCATATATTGGGAGGACAGAAAAAGCTGATTTTGTTTGCTTGTTTGTTTTGTTTTGAAACAGAGTTTCACTCTTGTTGCCTAGGCTGGAGTGCAATGGTGCAATCTCAGCTCCCTGCAACCTCCGCCTCCCAGGTTCAAGCGATTCTCCTGTCTCAGCCTCCCAAGTAGCTGGGATTACAGGCATGAACCACCACGGCCCAGCTAGTTTTGTATTTTTAGTAGAGTCAGGGTTTCTCCATGTTGGTCAGGCTGGTCTCAAACTCCCGACCTCAGGTGATCTGCCCACCTTGGCCTCCCACAGTGCTGGGATTACAGGTGTGAGGCACTGCACCGAGCCAAGAACAAGTTTTCATCTCACAACTTAATAGGTATAAGTCAAGGTATGAAGATAATAATACAAGGAAATATGTTAGAGGATGACTGGGCAATGTAGTTGGCAACTTTAGATGAGGTGATCAACTGTTGTCTGAAACCTAAATGATGAGAAAGGCCATACCTGTGGTTTTCCAGTGGAGGTAGGGGTGGAAGAGTAATAATTTGGGGAAACTGTTGAAAAGTCTGAAGGTAGGAGCTAATTTGGCATAATCCAACCAACCACTCAACTAACCAACCAACCAACCAACAAAAATCAGAAAGAAGATTGAAATGCCTGAAGCGTCACTAAGAAAGAGGGAAATAGTTTTCATTGAAGTTGGTGCAGTGGATGAGGGCCAGGTCATACAAATCCTAGGTGGTGTGGAAAGAACTTTAAATTTTTCTCTAAGAACAATTAGAAAGCTTTGGTATCTTATTCATGCAATAAATGAATAATCATATGTAAGGTGTTGAGTACTTACCATATTGATACTGTTTGAATATTTTACATGAATTATTCATTTAATATTTATAACAAACTTTTGAGGAAACTGAGGTAAACGTATGTTGAGTAATTTTCCCAAACCTATACAGCTAAATGTGAGAGAGCCAGAATTTGAAGCTGGGAAGTCTAGCTTCATAATTCTTGCTTACTCCATTAAACTTACAGATTCCTTTTTATGACTGTGTGAATATAACATGCTAAGGAAGGTGATGAAATAGAATTTGTTTCTCCTACTCAAAGCTAAGCACAACCTTATCTCACCTGTAATTTAATTCAATTTAGTCTAACAATAACTTATTGATGTCTTACTCAATGCATGATACTGGCTAAAGTTCTGGGGTATGGAAATGTAGTTACCGCTATTCTCCTGAACTCACAGTTTAGCAAAAGGAGACAAGTGAATATGTAAATATATTTGATATAGTAAGTCTCTCTGATACTTAATATGAGTGCTCACTGATACCCAGTCATCCTCTTTTTTGAAGGCACATTTGCATTAAGCTAGATAATGTGACTAATTTTGCATATAGATTCTCAGCAAGTCACTTTTGAGTCATTAAAAGCCGCCACACAGGTCTTCAGTTTCTTCTGTCCTCCTGAGGTGATTAAGGAAGCCTCATGTTTCTGTAGCAGAGACACAACTTGGAAGCAGCCTGTGGACCAATGAAGTCATTTCATAGAGAACAGCTCTGGGAAGGTGCCAGACCTATCTAAATTTTCTACGAGCAAGAAATAAGCTTTGTTGGATTCAATTGTTGAAATTTTAGGCTTTAGTTGTTGCCACAGGAAGATATAGACTCTACTGTGTTTTCTGCTATAAATGAAGTATATGTGAAGCACTCTGAGACACAAGAGAAAAAAAGGAAATTAATTCTCAATGATAAAATGTGGATGTTTCCATGGAAGTGCTAACATTTTAATTATGTATAAAAGATGAGGAAGACTTCAACAGTTAGAAAGAGAAGTAGATGGACTTGAAGAGTGACCAGAAAGGGTATCAGGGGAAAATGTATTAAGTGAATAAATAGCATTATGTGAAAGTAAAAATAAAATACATTTGAAAGACAGAAAATGAGGCCATGTAGCTGAAATATCTGATAATTACTAGTAAAGTGATAGACAGATATAAGGCTAATGGTAGAGAGATGTGAATAAAGAGAGAGATTAGGGGCCACTTGGGTTCTGATAAACCTAAAGTTCTTGAACTTGAGTTTGTACAATCTGGGAGAGCTGTTAGAAGCTTTTGATAGAGATGTGTGCTGACAGCCACGAATAGACATATATTGAATAGACCATAGTCATGATGATGTAGTCCCTGGCCTGTGTTGGTTGCAAACTATGATAGGAGATATTAGATTATTTTGAAATAATTTGTTTAGGTGGCACTAAGTGTAAATTCCATAAGATAAAACACTTCTAGAGAAACCAAGGTAACTGACAGTGGAAGTTACATTTTCTCTGGGTCTTCAGTATTCACAAGGTCATTAAGACTTGAAGTGGGAAGTGAGAAGGAAAAGGTAGAGGGGAAGGCCTCATGTAAGGTAAGAGTTGGGCTCTGTTATAGCCTGCAGTCTGTGCTCAGGAAAAACAACTCAGGCAGCAATATGACCATTGACTCTAGCATTATCCGGGTGTGAAAATGTGAAGAGCTCAACTGGAACAGTAGTAGCAGGCATAACTTGTGTTAGATTAAATGGGTCAAGAGACCTCGCCAAGGTGCCTATCTCAGGTAAACAAAAGATGCATATCATTAGTTGAAATTGAGAAGGTAAGAGAGGTAGAACATTGAGGAGCCATAAAGCACCAGCTGCTTCACCTCAGCCTGGGTCTGTAGGAGATGTAGTAGAGCCAGCTGAGTGTAGGAGATGTAGTAGAGCCAGCTGAGTGAGAAAACAGCACTGCTTCCTACCATAATACTCAGGTGTGTGTTGAATCCTCTTTGAACACATGAAGAATTTTTATTTTATACATTTATTCTTAATTTTTATGGATACACGTGAAGGATCTTAAGATAAAAATGAGCCCTCTGGAAAACAGTACTGGTGTTCTCAAGAGGGAAAAGGAAAAGTAATGAGAAGAGAGTTATTTATTTGATAATACTTACAAATTCCTATGGGTACAAATCTCATGATTATGGACTAAACATCTTTTTTCAAGTATATGTAGATGTTGATATTGTAGATAAAATATAAATCATTAAAAAATGATACTGGATACTTAGTAACCTCTTATCATTATAATTCTTAATCACCTTATAATAAAAATACAACTGTTACCACCAGCAGGGTCTGCAAAGCTTTTGATATTAAAAAGAAAATCCTGGCCAGGCACTGTGGCTCATGACTCTAATTCCAGCAATTTGGGAGGCTGAGGTTGGCAGATCACCTGAAGTCAGGAGTTTGAGACCAGCTTGACCAATATGGTGAAACCCCATCTCTACTAAAAATACAAAAATTAGCCAGGCATGGTGGCAGGCACCTGGAATCCCAGCTACTCGGTGGGGCTGAGGCAGGAGAATCACTTGAACCTGGGAGGCAGAGGGTGCAGTGAGCCAAGATTGCACCACTGCACTCCAGCCTGGGGGACAGAGTGAGAAAATCCTGTTCTTGGAAAGCCTGAGAATCTGTGCTGTGTTTTCTGGAGAATTACTTATATCACTGGCATATTAAATTACATATCTGAAGGAACCTGAAATTAATAAAATAGAAATTCATTCTTTTACTTTGAATGTAAAGCAAAAGGATCAGAGGTGGATAGTTTTCATTTGATATAGTTGATAATATAAAGTTTGCACATCCGGACAGGAAAAATGTTACCAGGAGTTCTGAAGAAGCTCCTAGAACAATATCAAGTCTTAGTCATCAGTTCTAGCAATTTTTAAGGATTTCAATGTTTTGTATGTAAGTGTGTGGGGGTGGGGTTAAAAGGATTAGAACATATGTACACGTGCTGCCGTGGGCTTCTCAGCCTGAAACTCTTGGGGAAACCAGGAAGTTTGCCAGCTGTTCACCTTATTTTCAGACAAGTTTTTCATTTGAAACCTGTGGATTCTATGCTTCATTGTTCTTGCGAAAGCATCTCACAAATTATGGTGAAAATTGTTACTTTTTCCCTATATGGGACTTTGATTCTTTATGAGAAATTAGTTTACCAAAAATATAGAATGACTTTGCTGAAAGCATTTTGTTCAACTCAAGTACCAGAAGGTGATGCCCTTTACTGTTATTTCAGTGAAAAGTCAAGGAGGGTTTAAGTAAATGTTTTCCTAATAAGTTGTATGGGGAATATGTAACTCTACTCAGTGGAAAAATCTAAAAGCAATTAGCAAAGGCACTGTTTGTTATGAACGACATTTTCCTGGAAGTCAGTTGTTACTATCAGCATGAAAGTTTTCCTACTACTTGTCCCCCTCTCTTTTGACTTGGAAATCAGTTAACACCAAGTAGCTTCCGATTTCATTTTGCAAAGCTTTCTTTGTTAACAACTCCAGATATTATATAAGGCTTTCCATTGGCATCGAAATTTAATTAAGTATTGTGAGTTTGCCTTCACTTTGACTATGATTATTTGAATTTCAACTGCCTTTAGGGAGGAAAATACGGAAGTGTATTACTCACCACTTCACATCTGTTGCAGTTTAAAAGACTCGGTTGCCAAGAATTGTATGAAGCATCACTTAGTAATGATTCAGGAAATGATTAGTCAGTGCATCTTATGCTCAAAAAATGAAGGGCACCCTCTGTTGTCCATCTTGCTATGATAGGGCCTTGATATTTTCCAAGATACAGAATGAAGCGATAAATTTACAATTTCTTCTCAGCTGAATATTGATAAATACATAGCGATAAATGACACACATAAGACAGTCTTTCAATATTCTAGTTAAAGTGTTCAAGAATAGAGACAGGATGCCCCCAAAATAGACCCTGATACTGATAATGAAACAACAGCAAAATGGATTCATTTTCTTCTTCCACCAATTAACTAAGATTTCCATAGTCATTTGATATCGCTGTGTGTCAATCTTCTCCTTTAGAAAATGAAGATGTTAATAACTACACAATGTATGTTGCAAATATTTTATTTTTGCAGTTGTGATTTAAATTTGAAGTGTGAATGAAGTTTCCAGCTTTTTTGTGTTTGTTTTGTAATTTTATGATGCAATTATTGTTGCAATTACACTGTGAAAAGGCCAGGGAAGTGATGACTGTCTTGTACATTTAAGTCTTTGGCTGAAAACTAATACTTCAAGAAGTTGCTTCTCTAAACTTTGTCCTTATATGACTCCCAATATTTTATTACCTCTTCTAAACATCTCTCACTTCTCTAAATGTTGTGATGGATATTTATTATTATTTATTCATGCTTTGATTCTTGATTTCTAATGGTCAGACCTCTTCTATTTTTCTTAAAATATTGAATAACACTTGAATGTTTATTTTTGTTTTCCTATACCTTCAGCATCATATTTTCAGTTCTTATGCTGTTCCATTTGTGTAACACAGGATGTCAAAGTCAAACTTGTCGTCTTTATCCAAAATCTACCTTAGATTTGATAGTTTTAGCAAGACCACACAATGGTAATCTGTTTGTTCTTTGGTGGGAATATAATATTTGGTTTACTCATTGCAGTTCTGTTGGTCATCATTTCTAGATCTTTTCAATGGACAGAGCTAAGGTTTTCAGAGTTGATCTTTTTCAGTGGACAGAACTAATGCATTGTGTGTGTGTGTCTGTGTGTGCATGCTCATGTGTGCATATATAAAAATATACACATATATGCATATTTTGTATTTAATAAGTTCATATCAAAGATAAAATACCTCATAAACTCACATTGGTACTTCCCATACAAATTTTGGAGTACCAAGGTTTTACTGAATTTGTTTTATATTACATCTGTATCTCTTCTCTTTCACATTAAGAAACTCGGTTCTCAAGGACACAGGGGATAATATAATTAGCATTTCTGAAAATTTCTCATTTCCTTTATCCCACGTCACCTGCATAATGGTCTCAGGATAACAATTCTATTACCATCAATATTATTTAGAAAAAACAATTTTTTTGTTTGCTCTCCCCACTCTCATCTTTTTTTAAAAAAACATAATTGTCTTACATTGTCCTATATCTACATTTAATATTAAACACTATAATCTCTCCTTTTTAGCTCTCTTTTAGTTTTAATTTTACAAGTAATTTTGTATTTAGTGTTCACCACTAGTTTTACGTCAATGTTTCTCTAGTCATTTTGATTTTGTGAAGTTTGCTCTCTGGTAGGTTTCTCAAGAAGGCCTCATGGAAACAGTATTTTTAGAGTTCTTGCACGTTGATAACTTGCAAATTTGCCTTTTCTTCCTTTTTTTCCTAACCACTAGACCACCAGGAATGCTTTTTATTCTTGAAAGTCCCTTTGCTAGATATGAAATCTTTGCCCTACATTTTTACTCTTGATTATCTTAATTGTATTAATCCATTTACATCTGCAATAAAGTGTTGCTGTAGAAAAATGCAGTGATTACCCACTTTTCTTTCCTTCTAAGTCTCTTGTCCAAAAAAGCTTGCCTTTTTTAATCTCAAAAAATTTTTAAAATATGTCTTGAAGTTGGTCATTCTGGGTTGTCATAAGTTGGATAAAAGCATATAAAATATGCTTTTTTGATATATGATTTTGAATCTTTTTTATTTCAGGGTTTTATTATAGGATTTAGCATTTTTTTTCCCCTTGCATTGATTTTCTTATTCACTGCCTCCTATTATGGATATATTTAGTCATCTTTGCTTGTCTTCAATATTTGTCACTTTTTTGGTTCTTTTTATAGCCTTCTTTACTCAATTGAAAATTTTCCTTTTTCACCTTTAGTTTCTCTTAAACCTTTATTATTATGTTTATTTTCTTTCATGCTTCTTGTAATATATACTTCATTTCTGAAATTTTTTATTCGTATGTTTTTCCTGAGTACTTTTCCTTATTTCCAAGTTTTTATAATTCTTAATGTATTTGCTTCTTTAAAATCTTGTATCATTTTCTTCATTTTTTAAGGTTGCTTTGAAATAGTAGGTGACCGTTGATATATTTTGTGGACTCATCTTTCTATTATGCATTTATTGTCTATAGGGAGGTTGTTTTGCTCATTGTTCTCCTTTCTTCTTATAACTTGCATGAGATTTGACATTGACATTTTTCTGTTGCTTATTTGTATGTATTTTTTTGGAATTTTTAGAAGAAGATGTGGCTCACGACATATAACTTCATATATTTCTCTCTCTTGTCTTTTTTTCTAAAAGTGCTAAAAATATGTTGTCATACTTTCTGAGATTCGTGGGTCTATTCTTTTCCTATACTTATTTTTATCCTATGAAGAACTTTTCTTTCTTAATCTTTATTCTCCATGGCCTGCTGAAATTTGATTCTCTTCCACATTTTTTCTCAAGTTGGGCCTATATTGGTTGACTTTTGGATGACTGACATCAAGAGATGACATGATATAGTCTGTCCCAGTCCCTTCAGACATTACTGTGGGATTCTTGCAGTCACTTGTTATTAGATTGGACAAAATCTTCGTAGTTCCAACAATAATTTTTAAATTGGTCAACCATGCTTTCCAGTGAGTATCAGTTGGCTGTTGTGTTAGTCAAGGCTCTCCAGAGAAATAGAACCAATAGGATGCGTTCATGTGTGCACAGCTCTCTCTCAACATCTATCTTTATTTATTTTAAGGTATTAACTTACGTGATTGTGGCGCTGACAAGTATTAGATCTGCAGGGCACACTGGGAAACTGGAAAGTTTTGCAAAAATCAGTGTTGAAGTCTTGAGTCCAAAGGCTGGAAATTGAGGCAGAACTTCTATGTGCAGTCTGGAGGTAGAATTCCTTCCTTTTTGGAAGAGCTCCATTTTTTTTTTTCTTACAGCCTCTGACTGATTGGATGAGGCCAACTTGCATTATGAAGTGTAATCTGCTTTACTGAAAATCTACTGCTTTAAATGTTAATCACATTTAAAATCATGCCTTCCTAGCAACATCTAAGCCAGGGCACAATGATCTGGCCCAAGTTAACACAAAAAAATCAACCAAGATTGCTATTGAGAAATGTTCTTATTCCTAAGTCCGTCAGACTCCCTGGTACTTTCCTTTACTTCCTCCCAGCCAGGAGGTGATGCTTCACAGTTCTTGTGGTTGTCAGTCATTTATTTCTACCTACTTGTATTTTGAAATTCATGGGGATAATGTGTCACCTATTTTTGTTGTATGTGTTTTTTGTGTGTTTTGAGTTTTGATATTTAGTTGTTCTACCAGTTTTTACAGGGACATTTATGAAGATTTAGCCACTTTGTTACTGGCATTTTCTCAGAATTATTCTTGTTTTTGAAAAAAATTTGCTGAAGTTCCCTTTTTTATTTTTTTCCTTGAAATTTAATTCTTATAGGAACTTGTCTACTTAACAATCTCTTCAACTTTAGAAGAGGGCACCTTTAAGATATAAATTGATATGCAAGTACAGATTTTGGAGTTACCAAAATATGAATATATAACTGAATTTATATTATAAAAGTGTTTGGAAGTAGCAAAATGGAAAGAACAGTGAAATGTTCTTTCACTGGGGAAATGTACATTGTCATTGCCAGTTCTTTCACTGGAGAGATATACATTGTCATTGTGAATCTAAAATATTAAATAATACCTTCATAATTAAGCTAATATATAGACTGAGTAGAATTATTAATATGTACATAAGAAAAATTTAATAAATATTAGCTACTATTGACGTGGTGATCATTTTGATGAAGAAGATTATGATTTTGTTTATTTATTTAAATGGACAGGGAAAAATATATGTACTTACCATGTACAACATGATGTTTTAAAGCAATGACTCAACAATGGGGATGTATTCTGAGAAATGTGTCAGGTAATTTTTTTGTTGTGTTAATATCATAAAGCACACTTGCACAAACCTAGATGATATAGCCTACTAATTTCTTGGGTCATATGCTGTAGCATTTCTCAGAACATATATGTAGTCCTTGTATCTACTGTTCATCTTTACCAAAACATTATTATGTGGCCCATGACTATATACATGCATTTTGGAATAACTAAATCTCGTTAATTAATGCATGCATTACCTCACATTTTTGTGGCGAAAACACCTTAGATCCACTCTCAGAAATTTTCAAGCATATAATATATTATTAACTACATTATTATTTTGTACAGTGGATCTCTTGTATTTATTCCTCTTATCTGACATTTTGTATTCTTTGACCAACGTCTTCCAAACACTTTCTCCCCCTAACCACTCCAGTCTCCATTCTTCTCTCTACTTTTATGAGATCAACTTTTTAAGTTTCCATATATGAGTGAGATCATGTGGTGTTTGTCTCTTGTGCTTGTCTTATTTCAATTAACATAGTGTCCTTTGCTTCATCCGTGTTGTAAATGACAGGATTTTCTTCTTTTTGTATGACTGAATACTATTCCATTGTGTGTGTATACTGTATTTTCTTCATTCATACATTGATGGACACTTAAGTTGATTCCATATCTTGGCTATTGTGAATAGTGCTATAATCAAGATGGGATGCAACTGTCTCTTCAACATACTGATTTCATTTTCTGTAGCTATATATCCAGTAATGGGATTGATGGATCATATGATAGTTCTACTTTTAATTTTTTGAGGAACTTCCATACTGTATTTCATAATGGCTATATTGATTTTCATTCTCAACAACCATATACGAGGGTTCCCTTTTCTCCACATTCTTACTAACATTCATAATCTTTTGCCATTTTGATAAATAACCATTCTAACAGGTAAGAGGTGATATTTGGTGATTTTAATTTGCATTTCCTTGATGATTAGTGATGTTGAGAACTTTTTAATATACTGTTGGTCTGCATACCTAATATTCCTGTATGTCTTCTTTTGAGAAATGTATATTTTGCCCATTTTTCAATTGTGTTATTTGTTTCTTGCTATTGAGTTATTTGAGCTCTTACATATTTTAGATATTATCCTCTTATAAGATATAGAGTTTGCAGATATTTTATTTCATTCTGTAGGTTGTCTCTTCATCTGTTGATTGTTTCTTTTGCTATGCAGATGCTTTTGGTTTGATGTAATCTCATTTATCTGTATTTGTTTTTGTTACCCATGAGTTTGAAATTTTATTCGAAAAACCCTTGCCTAGACCAGTGCCATGAAGCTCTTTTCCTAAGTTTTCTTCCAATAGTTTCATAGTTTTGGGTCTTTAATTTAAGTCTTTAATCAATTTTTGAGTTATTTCTTGTATGTGGCGAGAAAGAAGAGTCTAGTTTCATTCCTCTGCCTATGGAAATTGTTTCCCTATAGCATTTATTGAAGAGACTGTTCTTTCCCCATTGTGTGTACTTGATGCCTTTTTCTGAAAATCAGTTTGCTTTATATGCATGGATTTATTTCTGGTCTCTCTTATCCTATTCAATTGGTCTACGTGTCTGTTTTTATGCCAGTACCATGTGGTTTGGTTACCATAGCTGTGTAGTATGTTTTAAAGTCAGATAGTGTAATGCCACTAGCTTTATTCTTTTTGCTCAAGATTGCTTTGGCTATTTGGAGCCTTTTGTGGTCTACATAAACTTTAGGACTGTTTTATCTATTTCTGTGAAGAATGTCATCAGTATTTTGAGAGGTAATGCACTGGATCAATAGATCACTTTCGGCAGTATAAACACTTCAACAGTATTAATTCTTCCAATCCGTAAGTACAGGCTGTCTTCTCATCTGCTTTTGTCTTCTTCAATTTCTTTAATCAAAATTTCATAGTTTTCAGGGTACAGGTCTTTTACCTCCTTGGTTAAATTTATTTATTTTTTGTTCTTTTGTAACTATTGTTAATGTGAAAACACAAAAAATAGCAGTTTTTTGATGGCATCTTTAGAATTTTCTATATCTAAAATCCTATCATATGTAAACAGGGACAATTTATTTTATTTTATTTTATTTATTTATTTATTTATTTATTTATTTATTTATTTATTTTAGAGATGAAGTCTCACTCTCTCACCCAGGCTGGAGTGCAATAGTGCAATCTCAGCTCACTGCAACCTCCGCCTCCCTGTTTTAAGCTATTCTCCTGCCTCACCCTCCCAAGTAGCTGGAACTACAGGCACCCGCTACCACGCCAAGCTAATTTTTTGTATTTTAGTAGAGACGGTGTTTCACCATGCTGGCCAGGCTGGTCTCGAACTCCTGACCTCAGGTGATACCCCCTGCCCCGACTTCCCAAAGTGCTGGGATTACAGGTGTGAGCCACTGTGCCCGGCCCAGGACAATTTTATTAATACTTCCTCCTTTCCAATTTTGATGCCATTTATTTCTTTCTCTTGCCTAATTTCTCTGGCTAGGGACTGTCAATACTATATTGAATAGAAGTGATGAGAGGGGGCATCCTTGTCTTGTTCTAGATCTTAGAGAAAAAACTTTCAACTTTTCCCTGATGAATATGATGTTAGTTATGGGTTTATAATATATGATCTTATTGTATCGAGGAACATTTTTTCTATACAAAATTTGTTGAGAGTTTTCTCAAGGAAGGATGTTGATATTTTTCAAGTGATGTTTCTGTATCTGTGGATGATTATTGTCCTTCATTCTACTAATTTGATGTAGCACATTTATTGCTCTATATATTTTGAACCATACTTGTACCCCTGGGATGAATGCCACTTGATCATGATGAGTGATCTTTTTAATGTGCTGTTGAATTTGGTTTTCTGGTTTTTTTTGAGGATTTTTGTATCTGTGTTCATCAATGCTATTGGCCTCTAGTTCTTCTTTGGTACTGCCTTTGTCTGGCTTTGATATCATGGTAATACTGGCCTCATAGTATAATTTGAAAGTATTCCCCCGTTTCCTTTTTTTTTTTGGAATAATCAGAGAATAATTGGTATTAGTACTTCAAATGTTTGAAGGATTCAACAGTGAAGCCATTAGGTCCTTGGCTTTTCTTTAATGAGAGACTTAAATACTAATTCAATATCCTCACTTGTTAATATTCTGTTAATTTCCTATTTCTTCATAATGCAGTCTTGATAGATGCATGGATCAAGAATTTTATCAATGTCTTCTAGGTTATTCAATTTATTGGCATGTAATTGTTTATAATAGTCTCTTGTGATTCTTTTACTTGCTATTGTATCAGTTGTAATGTCTCCTTTTTCATTTCTGATTTTATTCATTTGAGCCTTTTTATTCTTAGTCTAGCTAAAGGTATATTGTTGTTTATCTTTTCAGAAAACAACTCCTACTTTCATTGATCTTTTCTAGATTTTTTTTCTAGTCTCCATTTATTTCTGCTCTGATCTTTGGACTTAATTTGTTCTTGTTTTTCTAGTTTTTTTGAGATGCAACATTAAGATTTTTATTTGAAATCTTTCTTATTTTTTTGATGTAGGCATTTATTGCTATAATCATCTCCCTTAGAATTGTTTTTGCTGCATCTCATAGGTTTTGGTATGTTGTGTTTCAATTTTTATTAATCTCAAGACAATTTTTAAATTTTTCTTTTAATTTTTTAATTGACCCATTGATTGTCAATGAACCATGTTGTCTAATTTCCATTAAATGAACGTGTTTAATTTCCATGTATTTGTGAATTTTCTGAAGTTTCTCTTGTTACTGATTTCTAGTTTCACACCATTGCAGTAAGAAAAGATACTTGATATAATCTTCTTCAATTGTTAAGACTTGGTTTATGTCTTAACATATATTGTATTCTAAAGAATGTTCCATGTGCAGTTGGGAAAAATGCACATTCTGTAGCTATTGCATGGAATGTTCTGTAAGTCTGAGAAGCCTATTTGATTTCGAGTGTAGCTTATATCCAATGTTTCCTTATTGATTTTCTATCTGGATGACCTGTTCATTTGTAAAAGTGTGGCATTTAAGTCCACTATTATTATTGTACTGCAGTATCTCTCTCTTCAGATCTATTAATATTTGCTTCATGTGTATATAGGTGCTCCGGTGGTAGGTACATATATGTTTATAATTGTTACATCCTTTTGCTGAATTGACCCTTTTATCGTTATATAATGGCTTCTTTGTCTCTTTTTATAGTGTTTGGCTTAAAGGTTATATTATCTAAGTATAGCACCTCCTGCTCTCTTTTGGTTTTCATTTACATGAAATATCATTTTACATATCATCATTTTCAGTCTATGTGTGTCTTTACAGATAAACTTAGTATTTTGTAGGCAGCATGTAGTTGTGTCTTGTGTTTTGATCAATTCAGCCACTGTATCTGTATTTTGATGGAAGAATTTGATCCAATCACATCCCAGGTGCCCATTAATAGATAAGAATTTGCTATTGCCATTTTGTCAATTTCCTTTGTTCCTTTCTTCCTCTCTTGCTGTCTTCCTTTCTGACTAACTGATTTTTCCCTTGTGATATGTTTTTATTCTTTGTCTTTTACTTTTTGTGTATCTTTTATAGGTTGTTGCTTCGTGGTTACCAAGTGGCTTGCAAGAAACATTTAATAGTTATAACAGATTACTTTAAGTTAATAACAACTTTGATCACATGCACAAAAAATTTCATACGTTTACTCCATTCCGTCCCCTAAATTTTGAGTTTTTGATATCACATTGTTTAATAGTGGATATTCCTTAACACATTATGGTAGTTATTTTTTAATAGTTTAATTTTTTAGCCTTCATAATAAATATATCTATATTTTATACATCACCATTAAAGTATTAACGTATTTTGAATTTGACTTTGTCTTTATTCTTACCTTAAATACTTTAAGGTACTTACTGTTACTATGACAGGTGCAACACTGTGGCAGGCCAGAACCTTTGGGCAGATGCAGCAGGGCATGGAGCTGGGGCATGAGAGAAGCTCAGGACCACGGAGGGCTACTTGTCATTCAAGGCTGTCAGAAGCCCAGGGCCACTGAAGTCAGCCTAGTGTTGGTACAAGACATAGATGAAGTCCACCACACAAGCCTGAAGTCTGGAGCTATGTTGTCCCACTGATGCCAGAGCAAGTCTAGAGGCTTAGTCCTGGGTACCAGCCTGGAATATGGGGCTCTGGAGGTCTGCATGATGCTGATTTTTACTGTAACAGGCCCAGTGTTGGAGTTAAGGCAAAGTCCTGTGCTCACTTCTCTCTCTTTCCCCGTGTGGATAGTATCTTTCATTACGCTGTGCTCCCTGGGGCTGTCAAAGGGTGATGTGTGGGTAATGTAAAACTAACCTTCTTACCCTGTTTAATGCATCTTTTAAAAATCATTGCACTAGAACTAGGTACTGTGATTTCTTACCTGGTTTTCTTAGCCCATGTGGAGGTATTTTTGTGTGTGAGTAGTTTTTAAAATTGATCTTTCTGTGGGGACATGATTGCTAAAGAGTCCTATTCTACCATCTTGCCCCATCCTAACAGCCTATCTTTATAAGCCAGGGAGGCAAGCCTGAATCTTTGCCCTCCTTTCCTTCTTGATCATTCTTTCTTTTGTCCTGGGAGGCTTACACAGAGCCCAGAGAACGTCCATATGCATAATTTCAGAAAGAAATAAACTAGATGATTTTAAGGATTTCTTCCATCTTTGAAAGTGTAGTGTTTTAAACTGTTAAAAATTTTAAAGTTAAAAAAAAAAAACTTAAAAGCTTTTCTTAAAAATATTGAAACAATGATATAAAATTAAATGTATTTTAGCTTTTTTTTTTTTTTTTTGGCCCACAATTTTAACAGTCTCACCATCAATGCCTTAGTTTTCTCGTTAGAACCGTTTGACTATTTCTCAGAATTATAATGCAGACATACACTTGTAGACTGGAGATAAGCCATAATAAATAGTTATAGATATACAGATATGTACACTCAGGCAAAAAAGTTTTCTCCAATTTCTTCAAATGAGCCAGTAAATTTTGAAAACTTGTCTTTAGAGATCTGTAAGACACAGTGAGAAGCTCATCAAATGTTTATCTTAAACCATTTGTGCCAATGATTTTATCTTGTTTAGACCAACTTCACTTTACTTTCTATACCTAGGAAATAATATATATTTTATTTTCTATACCTTGTAAAACATTTACATATTTATTAAAGATGCTAAATTAAAAAAAAATAAAGTTTGTTTATTCAATGGGTTTCATTTGCAGATATTTCTACTAGGAGAGGGCAACCATTTTAAAATTGTTAGCTGCATAATGCTTCTCCTCTACTTGTCAGTTTTCAATCAGTAGAGGGTTTGAGAAGGGTGCACATGGAACAATGAAAGGAGACCAGGTTTACCAGTCAGATCAGCTAAGTCTTCCAGGGAAAGTACTGGAGACAGATAGTCTTGTATCAAATTGGGCAGATTCAAGAACATCCTCAATTTCTACAAATGTGTCTCATTCCCTGGGGAAAAATGTTGAGTTATTTATTGATCATAATTACACCTGTTAGTCTGTAAGTGTAACCTTTAATCTATATCTGCCTTAATTACTCCTGTTTTGCCTTTAGGAAGCACTAAAACATTTTTAATGGCTGCTTTTAAAAAAGGCATTTGTAAAGGAAACAGATAATCAGAAGATAGAGTGATAACATAAGCACAAGCTATTAATTTGTTAAATCACTGATTGACATTAGCCAGTTCTTATACAGTATCCAAAAGAACGTGCATATAAATGTCTGTAATAATTTTTTTTTTCTGTTGAGGGGAATGGAGTCTCACTCTGTCACTCAGGCTGGAGTGCAGTGGCACAATCTCAGCTCACTGCAACCTCTGCCTCCTGGGTTCAAGTGATTCTCCTACCTCAGCCTCTTGAGTTGCTGGGATTACAGGTGTGCAATAATTCAGTTTTATGCAGAAGTACACATTCATTTTTTATATAAGAATATTTTCAATTATTGGAATTAACTTCTATGTGTTCAGGTGCAACTGAAAAGGCCATTGGCAAGTGACAGAGTATAATATACCAAATATCATCCAAAAGTAGATATTTTATTAATTTATAAATGTTTTTCCACTATAGAAATACCGAGACAAGTTTAATGAGATAAAATTTTCTACTCAAAGTTCATTAAGTATAGACTTTGCTAACTCATTTCCACCTGCAACAACCAATACTAAAATACTATTGTGAAAATATAGCGTATTTCCCTTCAGCAATTCATTCTTCAGATTTACTTCAGAATTATATGTCTCAAAAAGCATAATTATATAGGCTGGGCATGGTGGCTCATGCTTGTGATCCTAGCACTTTGGGAGGCCAAGGTGAGTAGATAACTTGAGGTCAGGAGTTCGAAAACAGCCTGGCCAACATGGTGAAACCCCGTCTCTACTGAAAATTTAAAAAATTAGCCAACCGTGGTGGCAGGCACCTGTAATCCCAGCTACTTGAGAGGAAGAGGCAGGAGAATTGCTTGAACGTGGGAGGCGGAGGTTGCAGTGAGCCAAGATCACGTCATTGCACTCTGGCCTAGGCAACAGAGTGAGAGTGTCTCAAAAAAAAAAAAAAAAAAAAATGTAATTATATAGATAGTTACATAGTTTTACTACATAGACATTAAAATAAGAAGGCGCCTCAGTTTCTCAGCATGTAAATATAAAAGAAGATTTAATTTGAAACCATTGACCTCATATAAATTCTCCAGTAGTTTCAACAAGAATGAAATGTAGATATTCAGCACTAAAATACTTTTTTTCCTGTTCACATAAGTTCTATAGTGAATATATAGGAAAATGAGAGAAATATCTCTGCTTTCTCTTTGGTTGTTTATTTTTTTGAAACATGCCATGATTCAACCATTTATTTTCTGATTTTTAGATTGAAAAAATGGATTTAAAAAAGAGGAAAAAGCTATTCATGGTGTTCAATAAAAAGTTGCTATTTTATAATATATAAATTTTTTGAAAAGCAATATTTATTATTCTTCACCAGTTACAGGCACTGTTCTTGGTGTCTACTGATGTGCATGCTATGGAACAACTTCCCCCTGAGGAGCAGTGGTATCCACCTCAGTCATTCCACTGAGATACAACTTGAATTACTATCTTAGAAAGTCTTCTTGAGTGGTTTGGCTTTTGTTTTTATAATATGATAATGCATAAAAATAAAATTCTCATATAAATAAAAATTTAAAAATATGGGCTTTGCAACCAAGTAGATTTGGATTTCAATAATGCAAAAAGCAGATATTTAATAATATATGTTGAATTAATGAAAAAATCAATCATTCAGTCATTTAATGAAGCCTTGCTATATTTCTTATAGGTTAAATTAATGAAAGAATCAATAAACCATTTAATCATTTGATGAATCCTAGTTCTATTCCTTATAGATTGTACAATATTGGGCAAGTTATTTGGGAAACTGAAACATGGAAAGTTTATTTATAAGACAGGGAATAGTTCACGGATTTGGAGTGAAGACAAATGGCATTTTGTTTACATCTGAAAAAATGTCTAGAGCATAATAATTGGTCAATAAAAGTTTATGTCTTTTATTTTTCTTGAAGACTTTTCAGCTCTTTGCAGCAATATGCTGTCACAGATCTGTCAAGTAATATGCAATTTTACATAAGGGTACTTATTTATGCAATACCATAGAACCGGGCTTTCAACCAGATAAAGGTACTCACACTATCCAAGACTTAATCTGGAAAATAGCTTGGAGTTTATTGGAATCAGTACCGTAAAGTTGCTTGGAGAATTTTAGGACTCTTAAGTGTATATCCAGAAAGACATTTCTTGAACATCTTGAATAAAACATAATTTGAAATGTTTTAAGAGAACCCATATTAGAAAATTTACATGAATAAGGCTGGGCGCGGTGGCTCAAGCCTGTAATCCCAGCACTTTGGGAGGCCGAGACGGGTGGATCACGAGGTCAGGAGATCGAGACCATCCTGGCTAACACGGTGAAACCCCGTCTCTACTAAAAAATATACAAAAAACTAGCCGGGTGAGGTGGCGGGCGCCTGTAGTCCCAGCTACTCAGGAGGCTGAGGCAGGAGAATGGCGTAAACCCGGGAGGCGGAGCTTGCAGTGAGCTGAGATCCGGCCTCTGCACTCCAGCCTGGGCGACAGAGCGAGACTCCATCTCAAAAAAAAAAAAAAAGAAAAGAAAAGAAAAAGAAAAAAGAAAATTTACATGAATAAAGATGACTTTTTCCATTGGATAGGCTTTTATGCATATATGTGCTGAACCAGTTTGATTAATCTTTTTTTCTGGGTTTTGGCATTTGTACTTCTTACGTTTGACAAAATCAGATCAGTGTAGGGGATTTTTAATGGCAGGTGATTTTTTTAATAGAAAGAATAAAACATATCATGCCTATTATCTTTTACTCAGCATATTGGTGTTCCATCTTTATTTTCAGCTATCTTTTGTGGCCAAACATGGTTCCCACTTTCCCCCTACTTTCTCCACTATTACAAGGTAGCATTAAAAAGCATTACTTATTTTTATATTAAACCCAGTGTCCTCTTCTTGTTCTTTAATCTTAAACTTTCTACAGATTTTGCCTCTATTGTATTTCTCTTCCTTCTTGAATCTTGGTTTCCAAAGCGTACCTGTATCTCAGTATTCCTCATAAATCTTCAGAAACTTTTGCTGTTTCATTCTTCCCTATTCAGATTCTTCAATATAGTTTTCCTGCAATATTTTGTGCTTACTCATCCTAGTGGATGTGTGGTGTACCACCAAGAGCACAGGAAAGAAGCAATTAATACCCCTGCTGCTGGGTATACTGCCAGAAGAAAACTCTCAACTGTCAGCACATCTCAGGAGTTACCTCAGATGGGGGAGAAAGAGTCACCTAGCCAAAAAGAATGCTTTCTTTGCAAGGCAGCTGCTTCCCATGGCTGATTGGCCTAGAGCCCAGTCTCTACGTCAATTTGAGACAGCTCTAAAGGATCATACTATCTATAGAACATCCTGTAGGACTAGCTGAACCTCCCATTGAGACTGCATTTCTCCTTGACTTCTCACTTTGCCCAATCTGTTGATTCCAAGCATATTCCATAGTAATCATCATGCTCACTAATCTTCGTTTTAGAGCCTGCTTCCTTGGGAACTCAATTTGTGATGGTCAACTTTTTTTCTCTTGTATACTCCTTCTTGATGTAATCTCAACACTCTTTGTACCTCAACTTGCATCAGATAATTCCCAACTCTTTCTCTTCCTCTGAGCTCCTTTGGAGCCCTCAGTACTTGATATGGTTTGGCTGTGTCCTCATCCAAATCTCTTCTTGAATTCCCACATCTTATGGGGTGGACCCAGTGGGAGGTAATTGAATCATGGGCACAGGTCTTTTCCGTGCTGTTTTTGTGATAGTGAGTAAGTCTCATGAGATTTGATGGCTTTAAAAAGCGAAGTTTCCCTGCACAAGCTCTCTTTCTCTTGTTTGCCACTATGTGAGATGTGCTTTTCACCTTAGGCCAAGATTGAGAGCCCTCCCTAGCCACATGGAACTATAAGTCCATTAAACCTCTTTCTTTTGTAAATTGCCCAGTCTTGGGTATGCCTTTATCAGCAGCATGAAAATGGACTAATACAGTAAATTGGTACCGGTACAGTGAGGCATTGCTGAAAAGATACCTGAAAATGTGGAAGCAACTTTGGAACTGAGTAACAAGCAGAAGTTGGAACAATTTGAAGGGCTCAGAAAAAGGCAGGAAAATGTGGGAACGTTTGGAACTTCTTAGAGACTTGTTGAATGGCTTTGACAGAAATGCTGGTAGTGATATGAACAATAAGGTCCAGGCTGAGGTGGTCTCATATGGAGACAAGGAACTTGTTGAGAACTGGAGCAAAGGTGACTCTGGTTATGTTTTAGCAAAGAGACTGAGAGCATTTTGCCCTTGCCCTAGAGATTTGTGGATTTTTAAACTTGAAAGAGATGATTTAGGGTATCTGGTGGAAGAAATTTCTAAGCAGCAAAGCATTCAAGAGGTGATTTGGGTGCTGTTAAAGGCATTCAATTTTATAAGGAAAGCAGAACATAAAAGTTTGGAAAATTTGCAGCTGGACAATGTGATAGGAAAAAAAATCCCATTTTCTGAGGAGAAATTCAAGCTGGCTGTGGAAATTAGCATAAGTAACTAGGAGCCGAATGTTAATCCCCAAAACAATAGGGAAAATGTCTCTAGGGCATGTCAGAGGTTTTCATGGCAGCTCCTCCCGTCATAAGCCCTGAGGCTTAGGAGGAAAATATTTTCATGGGTTGGGCCCAGAGTCCCCATGTTGTGTGCAATCTAGGGACTTGGTCCCCTGTGTCCCACCCAGTCTAGCCATGTCTAAAAGGGACCAAGGTACAGCTCAGCTGTGGTTTCAGAGGGTGCAAGTCCTAAGTCTTGGCAGCTTACACGTGGTATTGAACCTGCAAGTGCACAGAAGTCAAGACTTGAGGTTTGGGAACTTCTGCCTAGATTTCAGAGGATGTATAGAAATGCCTGGGTATCCAGATAGAAGTTTTCTGTAGTGGTGGGGCCCTTATGGAGAACCTCTGCTAGGGCAATGGGGAAGGGAAATGTGGGATTCAAGCCCGACACAGAGTCCCTACTGGAGCACTGCCTAGTGGAGCTGTAAAAAGAGGACCACCGTCTTCCAGACCCCAGAATGGAAGATCCACTGACAGCTTGCACCGTGCACCTGGAAAAGCCACAGACACTCAACACCAACATGTGAAAGCAGCCAGGAGGGAGGCTGCACCCTGCAAAGCCACAGGGATGGAGCTGCCCAAGACCATGGGAACCCACCTCTTACATTAATGTGACCTTCATGTGAGACAAAGGAGATCATTTCAGAGCTTTAAGACTTGACTGCTATGATGGATTTCAAATTTGGATGGGGCCTATAGCCCTTTCATTTTGGCCAAATTCTCCCATCTGGAATGGCTGTATTTACCTAATGCCTATACACCCATTGTATCTAGGAAGTAACTAACTTCCTTTTGATGTTATAGGCTCATAGGTGGAAGGGACTTGCCTTGTCTCAGATGAGACACTGGACTATGGACTTTTGAGTTAACACTAAAATGAGTTAAGGCTTTGCTGGACTATTGGGAAGGCATGATTGGTTTTGATATGTGAGGACATGAGATTTGGGAGGGGATGGGATGAAATGATATGGTTTGCCTGTGTCCCCACCCAAATCTCATCTTGAATTCCCATATGTTGTGGGAGGGACCCAGTAGAGTATAACTGAATCATGGAGGCAGGCCTTTCCCATACTGGCAACAGATGTGATAGAGAATAAGTCTCAGAAGATCTGATGGTTTTAAAAAGGGGAGTTTCCCTGAACAAGCTTTCTTTCTCTTGTCTACCACCAGGTGAGACATGTCTTTCACTTTCTGCCATGATTGTGAGGCATCCCTAGCCAAGTGGAACTGTAAGTCCATTAAACCTCTTTCTTTTGTAAGTTGCTCAATCTTGGGTATGTCTTTATCAGCAGTGTGAAAATGGACTAATACAGTACTATTTACACTTATGTATGATACATCTTTATAAAGGTATTAGCTCAAACTCACTAGTGTCATGCATGTCCCTGTGAAGAGACCACCAAACAGGCTTTGTGTGAGCAATAAAGCTTTTTAATCACCTGGCTGCAGGCGGACTGAGTCCGAAAAAGGAGTCAGCAAAGAGAGATACGGGTAGGGCAGTTTTATAGGATTTGGGTAGGTAGTTGAAAATCATAGTTAAAGGGGGTTGTTCTCTTGCAGGCAGGGGTGGGGGTCACAAGGTACTTGATGAGGGAGCTCCTGAGATTCATTGTCCAGGAGAAGGAATGTCACAAGTTTAATTGATCAATTAGGGTGGGGCAGGAACAAATCACAATGGTGGAATATCATCAGTTAAGGCAGGAACTGACTATTTTCACTTCTTTTGTGGTTCTTCAGTTGCTTCAGGCCATCTGGATGTATATGTGCAGGTCACAGGGAATATGAGGGAATGTCACAGAGGCCTGACATTCCTGTCTTTTTTTTTTTCTTTTTTATTTTAAGATGGAGCCTTGCTCTGTCACCCAGGCTGGAGTGCAGTTGTGTGATTTCAGCTCACTGCAAGCTCCACCTCCCGGGTTCATGCCATTCTCCTGCCTCAGCTCCTGAGTAGCTGGGACTACAGGTGCCCACTACCACACTCGCTAATTTTTTGTATTTTTAGTAGCCATGGGGTTTCACTGTATTAGTCAGGACAGTCACGATCTCCTGACCTCGTGATTCACCTGCCTTGGCCTCCAAAGTGCTGGGATTACAGGTGCAAGCCTCCGTGCCCAGCCCCTGTCTTCTTATATTAATAAGCAGACAAAACAAAATAGTGGTGAAGTGTTGGGGTAGCGAAAATTTTTGAAGGTGGTATGGAGAGATAATGGGCGATGTTTCTCAGGGCTGCTTCAAGCAGGATTAGAGGTGGTGTGGGAACCTAGGGTGGGAGAGATTAAATTGAAGAAAGATTTTGGGATAAGGGGTGATATTGTGGGGTTGTTAGAAGGAGCATTTGTCATATAGAATGATTGGTGATGGACTGGATGCGGTTTTGTATGAATTGAGAAACTAAACGGAAGACACGAGGTCCAAATAAGAAAAGGAAAAAAACAGGTATTAGAGGACTAAGAATTGGGAGGAGCCAGGACATCCAATTAGAAAGTGCCCAGGGAGGTCCATCATAATTATTTGCTTGGTTGGCGAGTTTTGGGGCTCTATCTTTGAGTTTTTATGTTGTCATATACCAGGCCAGATTGACTTAGGTAAAACAACACTCTTCATTTAAAAATGTGCAGAGTCCTCCTTTTTCAGCAGTGAATAAGTTGAGGCCTATTCCTGCCTTCTTATATTAATAAGAAAAATAAAACAAAATAGTGGTGAAGTGTTGGTGTCATGAGGAGAACAGGGAGCTGTTGGGTCTCATTTGCAAATTGATTTTTGGAGGTAAGGAAAACTAGTGTACATGTGCCTGTCCAATTAATAGGTAGATACATGTAGGTGGAGGAGCCACAGAGGAAGAATAGACCTTTGTAAGGCAAAACTGGAAATGTAAAGTGAAAAGATGAGAGGGAGCACAAAAAGAGGTGTCCTGCACCCAGACTCTTAGGGATATAGTGGGGGCAGCAGCCATTAGAGGTTGCAGCAGGGATTGATGGGGCAGCTGGATAGAGAGGGAAGTTCGATTTTTATGGTATATGAGAAAGCACATAGTGTCTACAAGCAACCTTTCATTGCTATTCATGGGGTTGGGTATAAGTAAACAAGAAGGGGGTCTTGGAGGAGAGTCCGAAGAACAAGGGGCAAATGTCTTAAAGGAAATGAGAGGTTCCAAGAAGCAGACTAGTGACTTGTAACCCACATGGAAGAGGTTATGAAAGGATGATAGAATGGAATGAACCTGTGACGCTGGAAGGAGGAATATTTCTTGGTTCAAGAACCATTTGCCTTGTGTGGGAAGAGATCGATAGGTGGAAGTTTCAGTGGGAGAATAGGTGGGAGTGACTGATGAGAATGAGAAAAACTGGCCATGAGGGACAGAAGTTGGAACGTTAGCTGCTTCTTTAGCTACCTTATCAGCATAAGTGTTGCCCTGAGCAATAGGATCTGATGCCTTTTGATTGCCCTTGCAGTGAATGACCCCAGCTTCCTTGGAAGTAGAGCAGCTTTAAGTAGCGTTTTTATTAAGGGGGCATTAATGATGGAAGATTCTTGTGTAATGAAGAAACCTCTTCCGGCCCATATAACAGCATGGTGGTGAAGGATGTGGAAGACATACTTGGAATTGGTATAAATATTGACACATAGTCCTTTTGCAAGAATGAGGGCTTGAGTTAAGGCAATGAGTTCGGCTTGCTGAGAGGTAGTTGGAGGGGGCAGAGTAGTAGCCTCAATGATAGATGTGGAAGACACTATAACATAGCCTGCGTTTGCCGGTGATTGGCGATTGGGCCTGGAAGAACCACCATCAATAAACCAAGTGTGGTCTGGGTGGGGAACAGGAAAGAGGGAAATATGGGGAAATGGGGAGAATGCCATGTGGATTAGAGTGATGCAGTCATGGGGTTTAGATGTAGTATCAGGAATAAGATGAGAGAACGGATTGAAGTCTGGGCCAGGAACAGTGGCAATTGTGGGAGATTTAACAAATAGTGAGTACAGTTGAAGGAGCCAGGGGGCAGAAAGTATATGCATCAAGTATGAGGAGGAAAATAGATTTTGAAAGTTATGAGAACTGTAGAGAGTAAGTGGAGCGTAGCTTGTGATTTGGAGGGCCTTTAGAAGTATTAAAGTGGCAGCAGCTGCAGCACACAGATATGAGGGCCAGCCTAAAACAGTAAGGTCAAGTTATTTGGAGAGGGCACGGTCCCAAATCTTGTGTAAAAATTCCGACTGCACAGCCCTGTACTTTGGCTGTGTGTAATGAAAAGGGTTGGGATGAGTTAGAGAGAGCTAGTGTGGGAGCAACTTCTAGGGCTGTTTTTAAAGAACGGAAAGAGGAGTGGGGAAAGGATCTAGGACCTATGGGGTCAGCTAGGTTTCTTTTGTAAGTTTATATAATGGTTTAGTCACGATGGTAAAACCAAGTTTTCAAAGGCAAAAGTACCTAACCATGCCAAGGAAGCAAAGGAGTTGTTGCTTTGTAGAAGGAGTTGGGGTTTGGGAGATTAGCTGGACATGATCAGCAGGGAGAGCACGTGTGTTTTTATGAAGAATTACGCTGAGATAAGTAGTGGATAAGGAAGAAATTTGGGCTTTGGAGGGTGATATGTGATATCCTTTTGAGAATAGATGTTGGAGGAGCAGGAGGGTGTCCTGTTGGGAAGATTTGTAGGAGAGACTATAAAATAGAAGGTCATTAAAATATTGAATAAGGTGAGAAGAAGATGGATGGAAATAAAGTAAATCATGAGAAAGGGCTTGACTGAAGTAATGGGGGCTGTCCCTGAAGCCTTACGGCAGTACAGCCCAGGTAAGTTGTTGAGACCAACGAGTGTCAGGATCAGTCCAAGTGAAAGCAAAGAGAGACTGAAATGAAGGGTATAAATGAATAGCAGAGAAAACATCTTTGAGATCCAGAACGAAATAATGGGTTGTGGAGGGAGGTATTGAGGATAGGAGAGCATATGGGTTTGGCACCATGGGGTGGATAGGCAGGACAATTTGGTTGATAAGGCAAAGATCCTAGACCAACCTGTAAGACTTGTCCAGTTTTTGGACAGGTAGGATAGGAGAGTTGTAAGGAGAGTTTATAGGCTTTAAAAGACCCTGTTGTAACAGGTGGGTGATAACAGGCTTTAACCCTTTTAAAGTGTGCTGTGGGATGGGGTATTAGCTTTGAATGGGGTAACGGTGGTTAAGTTTTAATGGGATAGTAATGGGCATTTTAATGGGATAGTAATTGGTTGCTAGGGAGGGAGGAGAGGTGTCCCGTACTTCTGAGTTAAGGTTGGGGGATACAAAAGGAAGATGTGAAGAAGGCTTTGAACTGGGGAAAATGGTGTCAATGAGCTGTGGCTATAGTCTAGGAATAGTCAGGGAAGCAGGTAATTTAGTTAAAATATCTCAACCTAATAAGGGAGCTGGGCAGGTGTGGATAACTAAAAATGAGTGCATAAAAGAATGTTGTCCAAGTTGGCACCAGAGTTGGGGAGTTTTAAGATATTTAGAAGCCTGGCCCTCAATACCCACAACAGTTATGGAGTCAAGGAAAACAGACCCTTGAAAAGAAGGTAATGTGGAGTGGGTAACCTCCATATTGATTAAGAAGGAGATGGACTTACCCTCCACTGTAAGAGTTACCCAAAGCATCTGTGATGGTCCAGGAGGCTTCTGAGGTGACTGGGCAGTGTCCGTCTTCAGCTGCTAAGCTGAGAAGATCTGGGAAGCAGTCAGTCAGAGAGCCTTGGGCCAGAGTTCTGGGGGCTCTGGGAGTGGCTATGGGGCAAGTTGGACAGTCCAATATCCAGTGGGGTCCTGCACAGATGGGACTTGGCATAGGAAGAATCCTGGGCTGTGGGCATTCCTTGGCCCAGTAGCCAGATTTCTGGCACTTGAAGCAAGATCCTGGGGGAGGAGGTCCTGGAGGAATGCCTGACTGCTGCGGTTTAAGCGTTTTGAAGTTCTTATGTGCTGGAGATGTGGCTGGGGTTTCTCTTACAGGAGAGGCAAGTAACTGCAACTCAGAAATACATTGTCGCTTGGCTGCCTCTTCTCTATTATTGTTTGAAGGTAGGGTTAAGTCCTGTTGTGGAGTTTGAGGGCCAGAATCCAATTTTTGGAGCTTTTTCTAATGTCAGGAGCAGACTGGGTAATAAAAT
Source organism: Rhinopithecus roxellana (assembly GCF_007565055.1). Lineage (NCBI taxonomy): Eukaryota > Metazoa > Chordata > Mammalia > Primates > Cercopithecidae > Rhinopithecus > Rhinopithecus roxellana. The sequence goes on from NC_044551.1 coordinate 79,294,398, forward strand.
GCATATTGAGAATAAAATGGCTTTCTGGCCCCTCTGGGTCTAGGGCGGTAAAGCATTTAAGGGTTTTTGCCAGATGGGCTATGAACTGGGTTGGGTTTTATATTTGATGAAAAAGAGCCTAAACACTAACTGATTTGGGAGAGGTTGGATAAAGAAAAAGGATCATTGGCCAGGTGCGGTGGCTCATGCCTGTAATACCAGTGCTTTGGGAGGCTGAGGTGGGTGGATCATGAGGTCGGGAGATCAAGACCATCCTGGCTAACATGGTGAAACCCCGCCTCTACTAAAAAAAAAAAAAAAAAAATTAGCCACGTGTGGTGGTGGGTGCCTGTAGCCCCAGCAACTTGGGAGCCTGAGGCAAGAGAATGGGGTGAACCTGGGAGGCAGAACTTGCAGTGAGCCGAGATTGCGCTACTGCACTCCAGCCTGGGTGACAGAATGAGACTCTGTCTCAAAAAAGAGAAAGAAGAAGAAGAAGGAGAAGGAGAAGGGGAAGAAGAGGAAGAAGAGGAAGAAGAAGAGGAAGAAAAGGAAGAAGAAGAAGAAAAGAAGAAAAGAAGAAGGAAGAAGAGGAAGAAGAAGAAGGAGAAGGAGAAGGAGAAGGAGAAGGAGAAGGAGAAGGAGAAGAAGAAGAAGGAAAGAAGAAGAAGGGGAGGAGAAGAAGAAGAAGAAGGGGAGGAGAAGAAGAAGAAAAGAAGAAGAAGAAGAAGAACAGAAGAAGAAGAGAAGAAGAAAGAAGAAGAAGAGGAAGAAGAAGAAGGGGAAGAAGAAGAAGAAGAGAGGAGGAGGAGGAGGAGGAGGAGGAGGAGGAGGAGAAGGAGAAGGAGAAGAAAGAAGAAGCATTAACCTTGAATATGTCTTCAACTCCAACCAACTCTCTAAGGGGAAATTGTTGGGCAGGTGAGGGAGAGGTAATCACAGAACGAAATTGTAAGCCAGACCAGGTGTGAGGAGGGGAGGTGATAGAAGGATTATAGGGTGTGGGAGCAGAGACTGAGGAAGAATTGGGACCTGGCTTGGCCTGGTGAGGAGCAGCCCGGGGAGGAGGGAGAGGTCAGATGAGTCCGTAGAAAAGAAGGATTCATAGGACTCAGAGCTCGGGGTGGAGACTGAAGGAAGAGCCAGGAGAGAAAGAAGAAAGATTTGGGACAAGTCACATTGGGAGCAGAGACTAGGGAATGACCGATGTGTAAAAGAATGCCTGGACATCAGGCACCTCAGACCATTTGCCCATTTTTCGACACAAATCATCCAGGTCTTGTAAGATGCAGAAATCAAAAGTGCTGTTTTCTGGCCATTTAGAATCATGGTCGAGTTTGTATTGGGGCCAAGCGACATTGCAGAAGAAAATAAGTTGTTTAGGGTTTAGGTCGGGTGTAAGTTGAAGAGTTTTTAAGTTCTTGAGAACACAAGCTAAGAGAGAAGATGGGGGAATGGAGGGTGGAAGATTGCACATAGTGAAGGAGGTGAGTTTTAAAAGAAAGGTAGAGACAGGGAGAAGGGGGTGGTGAGCAGCCCTGGGCAGTAATGTGGGTGAGCAGCCAAAGCAGGCATCCTCACAATTGACTTGCCACCAAGGGAGTGTGGGTGAATGACCAAGGCAGGCATCCCCACGGTATCAGACACCAATGCAATGTGGGTGAATGATCAGGGCAGGCATCCCCGCAACAATCAGACACCAAGGAAAGACTGTCTTGGTGAGTCTGTGACTGGCACCAGAGTTTTGGGTCCATGGATAAAATGTGTCTCCTTTGTCTCTGCTAGAGAGAAAAAGAACTGGAATTGGAAGGACAGGGAGATTGAAGGGTAGTGAGAGAGACTGGAGAAGAGAGTGAATAAATGGCTTACCCAATTTGAAATTAGTGAGATCTTCCTTGGGCTGGTCTGAGGACCCAAGGTCATAGGTGGATCTCCTCATGGAGTGAGGGTGAGGACAGGGATTGGTCTCCCAAAAGGAGACCCTGTCCCGGGTCTTCGGCACCAATTGTCACTCGCCTCCATGTGAAGAGACCACCAAACAGGCTTTGTGTGAGCAATAAAGCTTTTTAATCACCTGGGTGCAGGATTTAGTCTGAAAAGGCAGTCAGCAAAGGGAGATAGGGGTGGGGTAGTTTTATAGGATTTGGGTAGGTAGTGGAAAATTACAGTTAAAGGGGGTTGTTCTTTTGTGGGCAGGGGTGGGGCTCACAAGGTGTTTGGTGGAGGACCTCCTGAGATTCATTGTCCAGGAGAAGGAATGTCACAAGGTTAATTGATCAGTTAGGGTGGGGCAGGAACAAATCACAAAGGTGGAATGTCATCAGTTAGGACAGGAATTGGCTATTTTCACTTCTTTTGTGGTTCTTCAGTTGCTTCAGGCCATCTAGATTTGTACCTGCAGGTCACAGGGGATATGATGGCTTAGCTTGGGCTCAGAGGCCTGACAATTATGATATCAAATATTCTCAACCTCTTATCCTCTCATTATTTTGGTAGCATTTCTTCACAGCACCTGGCATTTTCAGAACTGCACTTTTTCTCAGTTATATTCATTTTTTAAACTTGGATTTAAAAGAAAGCCTTGAAGCTAGTAAGCCAAAACAGACTGTTTTTTATACTATGTTTGGTAGTAAACAAGGCAACTGGGCACATGAGTCTTTCTTTTTTTGATTTCTCTTGTGGTGAAGGAGTTTCTGAGATCATCTTAGTGGTCAACTTTTAGCTCTTAGTCAGGTTAGGTATACTCATTTGAGTAAATGGCTTTATTTCATTTTTTTGAGCTAGCTCTGATGTTTTCTACGTATTTGGAGTGACATTGTTTTTTGAAATGAAATAATAAAATACAGAAATACATAGAAAAATATCGTATTCTGTGTGAACAAAATGGTGACCCTGGCCAAGGAAGGCTTTCCAATTCTTCAGAACAGTCCATTCATTTAATGACAATTTTAATTTACTGAAATTTTACAAAATTTTAACTTACTGAAAGCTTATTATTTATCAGCTCCTTCATATGTTTTATGTTATTTAATCCTGTGAACAGCACAGGGAATTTGGAATTATTAATATTATCATTTCTAAAGATGACTAATGCTAAGAGAGGTTAAATAACATTCCTAAGTTGACACAATTTATGAGTCATCAGTGAGACTCAAACTATTTTTTTGAGTATTAACTTGCTTTATTTATTTTCTTCTTAGTTTTTTTTTTTTTTACCTTTTTAAAATTGAGGTGCATTATACTTATAAAATTTACCATCTTCACCATTTCTAAGGGTAGAGTTCAGTGAAGATTCAAATTTGAATTTAATTCTCAAATTTGTATTTGTAATTCCTATATTATTTTACAGTGAATCCAGATGATAAAACAACTGAAAAAAACCTCAAATAGAACAAAATAAGAGTCAATTTTTATATAATAAAACCAAAGATGAATCAATGTTAGTAAAATTATGAATGTGCTACGTTATCTCAGAAAATTCAAAGAATTGTATGAGATAAATAGATGATAAACATAGTCAGTCATCTTTGTATAATACCAGTTATACAATTTCTTATGGAAAATTAATTGCACACCTTTTTTTTTTTTTTTTCCGTATGGCACTGAACTCTATTTTTTTTAAAAAATCCATTTGCGAAGCTCTGCTTTGGAGCCTGGAATATTAAACTGTCATCTCACAACCAAAAAAGGACAAGAGTAAAATGAAAATGGATCCCATCCCAAATAACTAAAAGTTTTTTTGGCATTGTTTAATATTTGGAGGGAAATAAGTGAGCTGTAATATAACAGAGCAGAAAGCTCCTTGCTGTCATGATTTGACTACTGCTTTTAACCCCAGAATTAAACAGAACAGACAAAACACATTTCCTACAGCCCACAGTGAAGTAATATTCAGTTTTGCAGCACCATTTTTGGAGTCAAGTACACTATCTTTAAATCTACTCTTTTTTGTCAAAACCCCTAAGCAGGAGACCTCATCCAGTGTGGTCACAGAACAGTCATTCTGTTATTTAAAGAATATTTCTTTTGCATTGGTGGACCCCAAGTGCCTACTCTGTTGAAATTAGAGAGTGAAATGTTCTTAAGGCTTATTCTATTTGGTAAATCAATGTTTTAAAAGAAAGAATTTAGAGTAATGTTTCAAAAGATGGAATTTAGAGAGTTGTAGCTGAATGCCATCTACATGGAACATACTTAGCCACCTGCTGCTGTAAAGAGATGTTTTACCCATCCATTTGCAAGTTGTTTTTTTTAATTTAAAGAAATTGCTGCTGAATAAGACACTCTCCTGTCTTTCATGCCACATTCTCTTTCCTTTTTTCTCCTTAGTTTGCATTTTAAGAGACATTTGCATGAGAACAAGTCATCTTCATTTGAAGCTTTAGCTGTCTGAACTTCTGATGGATTGACCTCCGGTCGTAATTATTGATGGGGAAGCTTCAAAAGGCTGCAATACCCCGTCCTTTATCTTAGGCTCCATTCCCTTTATCTGATACATTCCTTGCTGTTAACCTCAATGGCAGTCCTACCTTTCACTGACTCTAGGAAATCCTCAGCTCCCTTTCCCCTTCTTTTGACCTTTGGTCAGTGGCCTCATAATTCACCTGAAATGGTTAGCTTTTCACTTCAAAATGTTTGGTAACAGTCATTTTGCTGGCCTGCTCCTAGTTATTGCTGCCTTCAGACGTGCCTTCATATAAGGCCACAGGCTTCCTAGTGTGGCAGCAGTTTCACATTTCCAGTGTACGATGGCACCTGCTAACTTATAACCATTGTTGAAAAATTAAGTTGTTTTAGTTGAGACGCTTCCTTGACGCTTCTAACTTGGGCAGGTATCTTTGCCTTGCACTACCACTGCATCTTGTGCTTCTACCATCATAAGGCTCATCACATTGCTGCAATTGCCTTATTTAAATTTCTGTAAACTCCATAGACTTAAAGATTACATTAAGTTTATTTATATCCTCAACCTGCTAACACAGTGCCTCATGTTTAGTAAGTGATTAATAAATATTTACTGAACAAATGAATATTGATAAACTATTATGTGTGTGGCACTTTATCAGGCTCCATTGGGGAAGTCCACTAAAAGCAGAAACATGGGTTCAATTTTTTGCAAGTAGTTATTTGTATGTCTGGAGCTGTACAGCTCATAATATTTATCTGTTCCACAAATAAACAATGAGGGAGATGTGGGGGCAAAGAGATGGGGGTAGGTATTTCAGAAGAATAAACTCATACACAAAGACACAGAGGTAGGGAAATGAGAAAGAACAGGTAAGAGGTCTGAGGTGGCTTCCAAGCCACTCAGCCCTAAACAAATTTTGTTTTTCCTGCTATTCCAGGCCTATGGAAGTCTACGAGTTTCACCTCAAATTCACTTATTACAGGATGTTTTTCATGTATTCTAAAAAGCTATATTCTTTGAGTCCCTTTAGAGTTTGTACAACTTTCACGGAACTGAGCTATTTTGGATTGTAATCACTTGTGTGCATACTATTGCATCTTACCTGATCAACTGTCAACTCTGAGTTGAGAGTCTGTCTCTTACTCATCTCTGCATCTTCTGCTCAACATAGAAATTGACCACATTGTAGGTACACATTGTTATTATATTACTCTTTAATTTTAGGGTGAACATTCTTATTAGTGTTTTATAGCTGAAAGAAATGAAGAATGCTCCCTTCTTTAGGTTTAGTCCACCAAACATCCTTCTCTGCAACTATTTGACTTTATGGACCAACATATCTAGCCATTGGTAATTTAGCCATGGGCTTGCTTGAAGGCTTGTGTATGAAGTTTCAATACTGTGAGAAGCAAAGTGGTATCTCCTGTTATTTTAAAACCAACAACAAATAGGTAAAAAAAAAAAAATTAAATATGATTTTTAAGCTAGAGGTGAAAACTGTGTTTGAATTAGGAAGTGAATATGTTAACCACAGAAATAGATTTTTGTTCCTTCTTCTTTACAATTTCTTCAACTGGAGAAAGTTGGGGTAGTTATGAAGGATACTTGTAATATCTGAAAGCATCAGCTTACCATTGACATGGTGCAACTAGACTGTGCCTTTAGCTATGTGCTGGCAAGAATCCTATACTGCTTCTGCAACATGAAACAGTTAAGAAGCTAGGAGATTTCTATTTCTCATAGCTTAGCTGTGTGATCTTCAGTGTCAGGTAATTCGTACAGACCTTATTCCCATAATTTTTTAAAGAATGCATTTCAATTAGATGATCTTTAGGATCCCTTCCAGCTTCAGATTTCTAGATTTTTCTGATATTGTAGGAAAAACAAGGATAAAGATGGTTGACACAACTTTTCTTTCCATATTATGCTTGTAGTTAGTCTTACTGCAATGGGACCTATTATGGCTGAGCTTTCCATAATATGAAAAGGAAGAAAATTCATAGTCATTATTTCCCTTTAAGCATTTACTTTGTTCTACAGGGTAAGGGTTTTCCAAGTTCTGTACATTGCATATATTGCCCAGAAATGGTGCATATGGCGTAATAAAGGTGAGAGTCAAAAGGTCCAGGTGAGTTCTTTCTTCTCTCAAAAAGACATTAGACTCAATTGTAATTTTCAGCACATTTTGAAATAGCTTAAACTTAATTCCTTAATTTGTTTCATTGAGTTACACTTTTTTTTTCAAAGGAGGAGCACACAAAGAATGTATAATTTGTTTGGGTTTCTAATACCACCAGTTATCTCTTCATTTCTAATGACACTGAATGATAACAATGTATCTCAGAAAGTGGGGAGAGAGTATGAATTGTCTTTGTTCCGAAATGAAGAGATTCCTTCAGATAACTGAGGATACCAAAGAGGGATATGAAAATGGAAATGAAAACCCACTCTCTTCTGCTTATAGAAAAACATTTAGGCACTAAGAGTGGGTGAACAAGTGGAGAGAGAAATTTTTTTAAAAGGGAGAAGATGAGAGAGACGTTTGTTAGTATTGTTATCTTAAAATTTTTGAAAATAAGTACATTGAATTTTGTTTTGCAAAGTAGGTGATTTTATTGAGTCTTTAAAATATAGCATCTCATTTTGAGTAATTTTAAATTTTAAAGCTTTTAGAAGATTTCAAATTTCAATTCTGTTAAGCAGAATTCAATTTAAAATATATATTTAATTCCATATGTAAATGCTAAAACTGAAATGATGTTGATTTTTTTCATAACACCAGAGATTAAATAATTAATTTCCATTTACTAATTTAAACACTTTTTGTAGAGCTCTTAATCCATTCGTTTCTCCATTTCCACAAGTTAAAAGAAAAATATCACCTAGTACATTTTACCTATTGTTTATTTTTCTCTATATGTGCTTGCTTATATGATACCAACCTAAAACTCTTTGGTACACAATTCTTCAAAGTTTAGTTCCATTGTTTTACATCACCACCGTTTTGCTCCATGAATCCCTCATAAAAAATTTGTCAAAGTGTATAATTTGTAACATTGAATAATTTTACTTCAATCCAAGAGTAGCTTTTCCCTGTAGAACACTCTATTTTGTGTCAAAAAAAAGCATGTAATAGGACCAAATGAACAAGTTTGACACCATTCGGAAATCCTGCTCTTAAGTTTAACTCCCTTCATTTCATACTGTATGGGGTCCACTTTGTACTGTATTTGGCCCTGTAGGCACTTTAACTTAAAGATCTGATTTAGCTTAACTCTTAAATATGCCCCTAAGTCACATCTTCAAATAATACATTTCCCTTTTGAGAGACTATGGGAAAAAAGAGAACTTATTGTACTCTGGCAAGAGTTACATATAGAGGAAAGCAGGGCAAGACCAAGCAGATAGGTAAGTGTAGAACAGCACTTGAAATGCTTTAAAACTTCCAGAAACTGTCTTCTTGAGCAGAAATTGTTTTAGGGTAGAAGCCTTCAGGGCCTCAAAGGCACAGTCTTCAAGCCATTTTCTGCCAGGTCAAAGGGTTGATCACAGTTGGGAAAAGACATTTTCATTTTCAACCGCAAAATTGCTCTTCATTTCTGTAAAACAACATGGAAAGTGAAACTGGAAGCAAGCCAGGCACTTTGCTGGTTTTGCTTTGGGTGTGAGTTTGTTCACATAGCTCTAAGTTCAGAACCTAATGTTATGCTCTAGAAATGCCATAGTGTATTGTTAGAGGATGTAATGTCACACTGAGGACCATTTATTTCACAAAAGGAATGTTAGTTGCTAAAATGCAACCAAATACTATATGTGTGTATGTGTGTGTGTGCATGCGTGTGTTTACATTACATGTACATGAAAATACTCTGAAGTTTTTATTTAAAGACGTGAAAAGATAGCATCTTAAACAGCCACAGAACTAGAAAGCTAAATTCCTTCACTTTTTATTTAGAGGTGGATTTCTCTGAAGACCTAATTTAGCTCTAGAGTAGGAGAGAAGAGTATGGATTGCTCTTGGTGAATTCTTCCTCCTGCTATAATTATTGAGATCAATCACTGCATGAAATGCCCCTATGTTTGCAACAAAGCCTGCATTTCTGAGCTCAGAGAATAACATGAATATTTTATCAAAAATAATTGAAATGATGTAGTCTCTAGTTTTTTAATACCTGATACATTTGTCCATGTATTATTAATGTCTCCCAGACCTACATATGCAGATTCTCAGCAATATACTTAACATGATTGCCTTTTTTGCACTTTTTCAGAGCATTGAGTTTGGAGAGAGGAGCTTCAGTGCAAAGTAATGGAGCTTAACACCCTGATTTGAGTTGGGACTCCTTCGTAGCACCCTTGTGCCATTTCATTACTATAGGTTTGCTCTTCTCAGCTGAGTTGCAGATTATTCCTGTGATGAACTTGTTTTTTTGTCTTTTGTTTTTTATCTCTTCCATACTTTTTCATAGCACTCAGGATATCTGCACACAGTATACATTGAAGTATATGCTTAATAATTAAGAACATATTTTCAGTGTTGGTAGAGTAAATATTATAATCCAATCATTCTGGAAGGCTGGAAATTCTTTCGTTTGTTTGGCTGGCTCCTGCTAAAAAGGCTTCTGGGTGCTTGGGGCCCTCAGGTTCCACTAGGTCCTGGAGGAGACAACTCTATCCTGTGGTACTTAGCCGTGAGACTAGCTGAACTCATTTTTGGACTACCAGCCCCAGAATTCAGCAACCCAGTCAAAACCAATGAATTTGGTCTTCTTAACCCTTAAAAAAAAAAAAAAGAAAAACGCTAGAAAAATGACATTTTGATTTTAAAATGCATTTCCCACAACACTTCATGGGTGAAGTCTCGAAGAAAGAATTATCTTGTTCCTGTTTTAAAAGCAAACAAACTCCTGTTGTATTTGACAATAGAGCACTTCTTAGCTCCAGCATGTCCTCTGGCTTCTCACCTGTAAAGCAAGCTGTCTCTGACCTGGGTTAACAGACTTAACAAATGCGGAGAGGGAAGGCCCTTTCTTGGACTTCAAGCTGGGTGGTGGAAAAGAGAAAAGCATGCAATTTCTAATTGGGGGTGTGGAGAGGTCCTGGTGAAGATTACATGTAAATGACATTGAGGAAATTTTCTCAAAGGCTCTTCATAAGAATACCTTTGGAAAGTACATTAAAAAGTAGATAGATTCATCTATTTTCTTAATGTAAGTTCAAGATATTTTTTCCACAGGTGATTCATAAACAACTTCATCAATTTAAAAAATGTCTGTTGGTATTTCTCCCTTCCTTCCTTCCTTCCTTCCTTCCTTCCTTCCTTCCTTCCTTCCTTCCTTCCTTCCTTCCTTCCATCCATCCATCCATCCATCAGAACAGGGTCTTCCTGTCTCCCAGACTGACATGCCGTGGCTCAATCAAGGCTCACTGCAGCCTCAAGCTCCTGGGGTCAAGTGATCCTCCTGCCTCAGCCTCCCAAAAAGCTGGGACAGCATGTGTACACCACCATGCTCTGCTAATTTTTTTTTTTAATGTTTTGTAGAGACAGGGTCTCCCTATGTTGCCTAGCCTGGTCTCAAACTCCTGGGCCTAAGCTAACCTCCTGCCTTGGCCTCTCAAAGTGTTGGGATTGCAGGCACATGCCCTGCACCTGGCCGATATTTTCTTTATGTTTCTAGGTTCATCAGCTTTTACATTAAATGTCATAAAACACTTTGCAGTTCCTCAATTTCATATTTCCACAGTTCCTACTTTTGGAATGTAACCTAAAATATTCAGCAAAGCCTCACTCAGTGAGTACAGTGCAATAGTACATTCAAAGCTAATTAAGAGAGAGAATGAATCTGTTGTTTTTATCCATGAATAAGGACAGCTGCACTGATAGGTGTAATCCATTCATCAACCAACCCAAGTGCTTGTCTTATGCACAGCTGGCAGTGTTGTTCTGCAAGGTTCTTAAATCTCTCTTTTGTTGGTAGAAAAATCAAAGGAGTGTGATTTTCAGAAGGCACTGGGGCTATAGCTTAGCCAATCTGTTTTGCTGATCCAAGACAAATTTTTAATGCAAATTAATTCACCACTACACATTCCAAAAGCTGACATCAGGTTTAATTTAGATGGGGTCCTTTTTGTATCTTGGGGTCACTGTAGTATAGATACTAAACAGGCATCTAAAAATATTTGGGCTTTTACAATTGGGAAATACCAGGTGGAGAAATCTAAAGGTGATATTTATGGAGTTCCTACAGGAAATTTTGGCATAGTGGTCAAGACTAGAGTTTCTCAAACTTTAGTGTGGGTCTGAATGGTCTGAAAAGCTTATTAAAACAGATTAATAAATCTCAATCTCAGAGTATCTGATTCGGAAGGCAAGGTCTAAAGAATCTGTGTTTCTAACAAGTTCCCAGGTGTTGCTGCTGCTGCTGGTCTTGGACTGCACTGTGAGACCCATTGGTCTATATCCCACTATACCCCAGTATATTTTAACCCCACTAAAGATTCCTGCCAGTCTCCTGGCAGATTTGGAAAAGTTGAAAGAAATGGGTGATAGAGTTAAACAGGATGAAGAGGTGCAGAGATGCTCTGGGCTGATTGGTAGGCCACACACAGAAATGAAGGAAACTATAAAATCTAAAGACCTCTTTCTTTGCTACTGAGATTTATCTCTGCTTAGCTCTATAAAAGAAAGCAAAGTTGACATTTATGTGATGGCAAACTGTAAGGCACCCACTGCCAGCACGAGCAGTTCTGACTACCCACGGTTATTTTTAAATGTTTCGGACACCCTGGGAGAGAGTGCAAAAAAACAGACTCTTGATCTAAACAATATGAGAAAAAGGATTCCACATACTACATTTCATACAAAGGCTTTTTTTCCCCACTAATGCAGGTTAGAAGACACTGTAATATAGCAGCAATTATTTTAGCGAGGGAAAAAAGACATAAAGGGCCTTTTCATAAAGATTTTCAGACCTAAATATTTTACCACTATTTACCAATGAAGTTGAAATGTGGGTTATTTTATTTGGGAACCTTTCTTGCTCATCAAGAAAAGGTAAGAAATGCTGTGTACAACATGTGGTTTTTATAAAAAGGTACCTTTGTTCAAAATATCTAAACAATTTGTGCCCACCCCCACAGACCTTCAGCAACTAAGGATGATGGTCTTTGTACCCAAGGTAAGGTGCACATATGAACATTTTGGTTGCATTTTCTGGGTACCATAAGTCCAAAAGGAGAACTCTGATTTACAGTCAACAGCTCCAACAAGTGACCCTTGGCAGAAAGGGTCTGCTTTTTCAGCTGGTGCTGTTGTTGAAGTTCAGAGGAATAGCTCATCTGTCTCTATTTCAGGCATCTGGCAAATGGAGAACTGTTTCAGCATTCTCCATTCCACTAAACGCTTACAGATGACTTCCATATTCTGGAGCATCTGCTGGTTATCTCATTTTGAGTTATTTTTCCTGTTGTGTTTTGAAAAGACTCTCTCTCTAGCTTTTATTTTGTAAACCCATTATTGTTGCTGTCTTGGTGTTTGGGGAGATCAACAGATGTCCCTGGTGTTACCTCAGGAGATAGGCCAAACCTGTGGATAATCTGAAAAGAGAAATGGTGATTTTGTTAAAAAAGAAACAAAAAAATAAATTAATGAAAAACCAAGCTGAATCAGAATTGTAAAATATATTCAGGAAATGATTCATGGGCCAAAAGTAAATGGTCATCAATAATTTTAGGATCTTTTTTTGAAAGTTCTTAAAAACAGTACTCAAAGAACTTCTACATAATTATACAGTTGCTATATGTGATGCATGTACATGATATAAGTGTTATTTTGAATTTATTATTGTAAGTGAATGCACTCATTTTTATTCCTTACCGATGCTTGCCAGGTTGAGTGCTTTGCTCTATACCTTGTAAAATATCAAAACGGCCAAATATCTGGGTTCTTCTCAAGGGAATTTTTCTTCATTTTCATAAAAGATAGACACATATAATTCATAATATATCCGAGCGCCTTCATTTGCCTTTTAGAGCACGTGAATGGTGTTCTGCATTTATTAAGGCTTTTCTTACTTCCAGTTAATCAGATATATGGGGCACTTACACATGAATTTGAATATTAATGTGTTTTTAAAAGCAGGGTGACTAGTACCATTAAAATCATGATTTTGAATTGATTAATGCCCAATGAAGATTTCTTTGATGCAAGCTACTAATTGGACAACAAGGAAGGGTGTTCTAATTGCAATCATTTTCTTCAGAAAGAGAAAGCACAATGGGCATGTGATTAGCTAATAGTCTTGTTTCCTTAAATTTTGGAGATCTCCAAATGCAGAAAAGATTAAATAACAACATAAAGACACCCATAATAGCATAATATTTAAAACTTACCACTTAGTCATATTTGCCTTATCATTTTTTAAAGAGACAAACATTACAGGTTTAGCCAAAGTCTCCATAACCACGTTTCACCATTCTATTATTTATGTTGTCTTCCCAGAGACAACATCTATCATGAGGTTAATGCACTTGGTTTCCAGTCCATTTCTTATACTTATACATACATATTCTACATATTTATCCAAGGCCATATTTCTTGACCAATATATTTTTAAAAACTTTAAAAAAACCCTGTATATACAAATTATCTTGTATCTGTTATTTCCAAAAGAATTAGACATCTTCTATTACTAAAGCCACAGAAAACCCAAAACTCCTGAGAAGTCATAGCTTTTCTTACCTGTGCAATCTTTAATAGAATATATGACAGTGATAATCACAGGAACATCTGTCCGGTCTTCCTTGGGACTTCTCATTGGATGCAAAGATTAATTTAAGGTGTTGGACTGTTACTTGGACACAGACTAGAGGACAAAGCATGAAGGCCAGTCACATTCAAGAGTGTTGTCAGGGAAACAAAACCATCATGTTATTTGTGAAAATTAAGTAAAATAGATTTTACTAGCAGCTTGAAAAAACATTTTTGCCATCTTCAGAAGGGGTTGGGTTATTATATTGACATTATCTCCCACTAAGAGAAATGTCAATTTCTGCCCTTTGTTTCAGAAGATACCACCACTGATGGTAATCTCTGTCTTTGTGTAGGGTGAACTTTAAAACACTAAAGTGAGGCTGAGTGTCCTTGCCATATCCGGGGAAAAGACTGTCTTTTTTTGGCAGCAGTCAGAGGTTGTCTGTAGCTTACATGTAGCCTAACCAAAAAGAGCCTCTGCATTTCCGATTGCTCTGTGTCTTACTCATTACCTGTATTCTGAGTATTTCAGGGAATTAACACTTTTGCTAAAAATGATAAACAATGTCTCAGTTCATCTAATACAGGGGTCCCAACCCCGAGGCCATGGACAAGTATCAGTCCGTGGCCTGTTAAGAACTGGACTGTACAGCAGGAGGGGAGTGTCAGGTGAGCAAGCAAAGCTTCATATGTATTTGAAGCTGCTTCCCATCCCTCGCATTACTGCCTGAGCTCAGCCTCCTGTCAGATCAGTGGCAGCATTAGACTTTAATAGTAGCATGAATCCTATTGTGAACTGTATATGTGCAGCATCTAGGTTGCACACTCCTTATGAGAATCTAATGCCTGATGATCTGTCACTGTCTCCTGTCACCCCCAGAAGGAACTATCTAGTTGCAGAAAAACAAGCTCAGGGCTCCCACTGATTCTACATTTTGTGCATAATTATTTACTTATATATTACAATGTAATAATAGTAGAAATAAAGTGCACAATAAATGTAATATGCTTGAATCCATCCTGAAACCATCCCTCTGCACTCCCCGCAAACCATGGAAAAATTACCTTCTACAAAACCAGTCCCTGGTGCTAAAAAGGTTGGGGACTACTAATCTAGTAGAACTCCTTATGCAGGGGCTGTGAGTTAACGTGGAGATTTCTGTGATCATAACTGCTTGGCCAATGGACTTCCAGCCTCCCAATATCTCTTTTGGTAGTGATCTTGTCTCAGTAGTAAGTATGGGTTGTATGAGTGATAGGAAAAAAAAAAAAAAAAAAACCCAGAAAGCTTTATAGGAATAGATCAGGAATAAAAAGCAAATACCTCATGTGAGCCAATACCCAACAAGAAGCTTACTTATTCAATCATCCAGCTTGCTATTTTAGAACACCCAAAGAAATAAAAAAGTGTCTTTATTTCCTCTACGAATAATGCTAATAGTTAAAAGCTTGCTTTTGACCACTCAATTCCGTTAGCTATAAAAAAGTCACCGTAAATTTTATGTATACGTGTTTATATAATCCTGTATTGTGTTCTAACAATTCAAACATGAAGAAAGCACCATGTCAATAGATTATAGGTACATAGACAATTTAGATTTGAAAAATTCCATTATGAGTATTTGATAACAATTCTAGGTCTATAATTTACTGATATATTTCAAAGGTGTATTTACATATATCAATCAGAGAAACCAAAACAGAACCCTATTTTTAAATGTAAGACAATAAGCCACCAAAAGAGTGGTGAAGTGGAGAGAATGTGTGACTATGTTCTAAATCCCCTTGTGAAGAAACTTACCTACTCATTTATATGATTCTTTTTCTCTAACTGTGTTGAATTCAACTTGCTAGGCATGCTTTAAAACATTACGTGGAGGTGTGATGTTACAGAATAAATATTTTTAAAAGGCTATAACTTTGGATTTTTTTGATACTTCATGGTTGAAAATTTCAATATACTGCTTTTTGGTCCTGAGTTTTTATTTATATTAAGCCTTCCTTTGCCCAGCTTAATAAATGATCACCTCTTGTCTGATTTGTAGTCTCATTATAGTTGTGTGACATCGTTAATCTTGTGGTCCGAAACACCTGGAAGTTGAACTTCTTGGAAAACTCTTAAATGAAGACACTCTTGGGTTTTTAAATTTAATTTTTTTTTTTGTTTATTACCAAGGAAAACTGAGCAAGAACCCCAAATCCCAGAACTGTAATTCCTGATTGAATACCCTGCTGATGTAGACTACTGCCTTCTGACATTTCAGATGATCATAGATCTGGTCATTCCATGAGATTCTCCACTGTTCTTGATGATGCCTGGAATTTCAGTTTTGTTTTGAAATGCAGGCTTCTTGAATGTAACATCTTTACATCATCACTCATTTATTCCAAATATAAAACATGGCACAACCTGACTTAGAGGTTTTGACTAGTTTGAATTTAATTGGGTAATTGGAAGAATTTGGAGATTGAGGGCCCAAGGATAAATATTTGCATAATATACTTAGTCCTAGGTTTGGGTTCATGGGTTTAGGGGATTTCATTTAAAGATCTGCTAATTTTTCTGAATTGTTAGAATATATGTACCGTATTGTATTCAATTTTAGTGATAGCTGTCTTAAGGTATCTCACTTTTCACCTACAGATTTTCTCAAGGGTGTCCTCAGTTTCAACACAATTTTAAAACTCCCTCTTCATTAGTGGTTTAAACAAACCATTTAGCATGGGTGTAGGGAAGCTTCAACCCTGGGCACATATTACACTCAATGAAAGTTTTGAGAAAAAAACCAACAAACAAAAAAACAACACTCTAGTTTTCCATTGTAGTCCAATTAAATCAGAATTGAGGTGGGATGGATGAGGCCTGTGCATTTTATTTAAATGAAAATGCTTCTGATGATTCTAAAATGCAGCTAGGCTTGAGAACTCCTGTCTAAGTACTTAAGCATCATTGTATTATTTATACATTGTAGTTACTATTCCACCTTAAAATATGACCTTATGATATATTTGCATATCTGACTCCACCACTATAGAAAAATAATCTTAAGACATAAAATAGAGCTTACTGTATTTCATATTTGCTCTAGTGTCTGGGTCTCAAAAAATGTTTGAATGAACAAATGAATTACAGTGCAAGCCATATGACCCTGTTTTCATTTGCATGAACTAATCAATAAAAGTTGTTTAAATGAGTGAATGGAAGGAAAAAAAAGCAGATCTTCATTTTTAACAGTGTGGCACAGATCTCCTGGACTATATTATTAGTAAACACCAGATAATATTTCCGTTGTTTGTGTATGAATCTATCTCTGTAAATTTAAGTATTTTAAAAGATAAAAAAGACTCCGATTATTTGATTGAGTTTACTGCTTTTTATAGTTTTTTGAAATGCCTAACATCAAGGACTATTGAATGTGTATTGTTACTGGCTAAAATAGATTAAAATAAGTAAATTTGATTTTCCCATATTAAAAAAATTTTTAATCTACACTTTTTTTTTAACTTGCAAGAACATTCTTTCACTCCCAGAACCTTAAAAATCAATGAGTAAATTCCTTTATTACTTGACTTGGGTATAAATCTTTTTCTATATTATGAAGGGTCTGTCAAGACACCGAAAAGTAACAAGAATGCAGCAATTTTTGCATAGTAATTCAAACATTACCAATTCTAATTCTCTACTGAATTTCATTTTTCTACTTCATGTGGGTAAAAGGAAGTTTATCTGCTTCACTGTGATATCCCACGTAACTAGGATTCAAATAACTGTGCAGTGAATGGTGAATGTTACACCTTGTACTTACAGAACTTCACTCTGACAAACTCAAAGAGCTTTAAAACGTGATTGTGTTAATCTTCACAATATCCCTTCTAGGAAGTAACATGACATTTTCATGTAAGAAAATCCAGGTGCAGTGTGAAAAATGCCAACCTGCTTTCTGGAGGGAATGTTTTAAAGATTTAAGATCTCTTTCAAGAGTTTTTTTTGTTTATATATTTCAGACCTTAGGCTTTTCAGTGCTATGTTTTGTACCTAGTAAGTTTGAAATGATCCAGATGGTATTTTCAACCCAAAGGACACTTGTTTTTCTTTTAACAGAGACTTCACTACACATGTATTTTTTTTTAATTTCCTTAAAATTATTGTGTACAGATGGTTTGACTACAGGCGTAACCCGACTGACTTTTGGGATTTTTGCTAATTAATTTCACTGCTTTAACAAAGATGTGGCTTTCCAATGTGCAAAGACCAGTATAAGTTATAATGACAATGAAAATCATCATACTGCATAATTCTGCACCCCATTTTATTGGTTCAATAATGTTATTTTTCTCTTTGCCTTCAGTTTAATCATATTCCAGTCCATTGTCAACACTACTGTATGAATGCTGTTTCCAAAATGCTTGAATACTTTCAGGATGGCCTTGCATGCCAGAGTGTTGTGCTGAAGACACCCACACACTCACTGTCACCTGCCTTCAGGTAGTTATTCTTCCACCCACAAACCTATACTCAAATACCTCATTGTTTATCAATTTCAGATATAGTCACTGCTACTTGAATACATCATTTAATTGCATTCTTCCATGCATTCAAACTGTTTCCTCTCCCTGCAATGCACATGCACCTTTTCTTCATCTAGCTAAATTCTACTCAGCGTTCAAGATTCAAATTAAGAGACACCATACTATAATCAATGGACTATATAGTAATTGTTGAGTTATTTACTCCAATAGACACTGGCTTCTTGAGGAAAGAAACAACATATTATATGTTTCAATGTCAGTATCTAGTATAATAACTTCCATATAGTAGACATACTAAAAAATGTATCTGTTAAATGAATCATTTTCTTCTTATTATGTATATGCTTAAATAAAGTTTCAAGTGTTTATTACCAATATTACCCATCTAATTTTTATATTAATGGTAATACTTAAAACAATTGAGAGATAATATTTTGACATAGTGATTTTCTTCATGATAGTAGAATTATCATGTGGTAGAAGTTGATGTTACGCAAGCAATACAGAAATGTTGAGCTCTTTACCATATTGTAGACCTTATTCACTGAATGCAAGTGATATTAATTAAGATAAATCACATTTTGGACTTTAATTAAAAGATAATGCCTTAGGGCTCAATTACTTTTTAAATTCTATGCAGATTTTCTAGTAAAATCTTGACCATTTTCACAGGTCTTCCTTTAGTCCACCTCCATTTGAAGGTGGGAGGTCTACTCTTCAAATAGTAATCTTTTGTAATATTCTTAAAAGGATGTCACCATGACTTCCAACTTGGCATAAAATCAGATTGTATTCATCTGCCCCTAACTGGCAATGTGAAACATCTTATGAAACATTTAGGGGTAAGAACTAATGCTTATGGAGTGCTGCTTGAAATATTTGAAGTCATCTAGTCTTAGTTTAGATGCTAACTGGGAATCAAGCCATGCTACTGGGATGCTATGTTATTTTCAATTTGGGGTTATTACAAATAAAGCAGCAGTGAACATCTGTGTACAGTATCTGTGGGGTATTAGTTCCAGGACCCCCTTGGATATTGTTTTAGGCCCTCATAGATTTGTTATCTTGTGCTTTGGCATGATTCCTTCAGCTTGCAATAAGAGGCATTGTAGAAAATTGTTGTGTAGAACCTGCTGTCATCTTGACTGCCAAGATGGGGGGATTTCAAATATGACTGCTCATGACAACCACTTGGGGAGATCCCCATGCTCCACTTTAGACCTGCTGAATTAGAATCTCTGGGAGTAGTCCTGGAGATTAGTATTTTGTTCTTAAACTTTTTATCTTGAAATAATTTAGACTAACATGGAATTTTCAAAAATAGTATAGAGAGTTCTTTCATTCCAGTCTTCCAGCTTTACCCAATGATAACGTCTTAATAACTTTAATAGAATAATACAGAAAACTGACAATGGTATAATACTATTAACTACAGACCTTAATTTGGATTTCAGGAGTTTTTATTGGAGCCATTTTTCACATATTATTTTATAAAATTTTATCACATTTGTAGATTTTTGTAACTACCACCACAATCAAGAAACAGAATGGTTTCAACCCCCAAAACTCCCTTGTGTTAGCTTTTATACTTACACTCTATTCTCCTTGGTGGCCACTAATCCTTGGTGGCCACTAATCTCTTGTCTAGTTCCATAGTTTTGTCATATCAAGAATGCTATATAAATAGAATCATAAATTATGTAATCTTTTGGGATAGGCTTTTTTTTTACTCAGCATAATCCCATTGAGATCTATCCAAGTTATTGTATCTAACAAAACTTTGCACCTTTTATTGCTGAGTAGTATTCTGTTGTATGAATGTACCACAATTTGTTTATCTATTCACCCATTGAAGTTTATTTATTTCCAGTTTGGTATCATTACAAATACAGCAGCAGTGAACATTTGTGTACAGTAGTTCCTCAGTATCTATGGGGGATTAGTTCCAGGAAAAAATGAAGAAATCACATAGCAAAGTAATTGGTTAGTCAATCTAGATGTAATTATTGGAAGAAATTGCTAAAAGTAGACCCACTGAAAAATAACTACAATTAGCAGACATTTGTGCCTTTAAGGTGATAGGTGAGACAGACCGTGAATTTTTAAAACATGGAATGAAATAATAACTTTTGTACTTTTATGATATGCTGAACACACACCATCCTGGCAACTTGCAAAATATTAAGATGCTAGTTTCTTGGGTAGGTGAAGTATAATAGAGTTTAGATGATTACAAATCATCTCACTTGTGATTTGGCACTTACTTCTCAGATTAACAAATCATGTAAAAATGATTCAACCATTGCATATTAAAAGCTTGGAGATAAAGTTAATTGTATGTATTTCACTGAGTTTAAAAAGATTTTCTATAACTCTTCACACTGTCCTGCAACATTACACACAATTTTAATAAGTTATTGTGAAAATATAAGGTAAAGGCTTATTTCATTAATACATTATTGGAGAAAACATGAAAATTGATTTAAAATGCTACTCTTGTTCAGGCATGATCTGACTTAGTTGTTAATTTCTAACAAATTAGTTGTTAGAAATTGTGGTCATTCTCATTTTTAAAGAATACCAGTGAGTCATATTTTTGCAAGTTGATCTCAAAGAATTTGTCTAAGAGACTAAAAAGTATATATTACATTGGTTATTTAGAACTTTATTTGATTATTTAGTAGAGTTGGCTGTGTTTTATAGAATATCATTATAAAAGAATAGATAATAATAATAATAATAATAATAGATAACTATTAGTTTCTATGTTCCATCTTCTCTTCATTCAAGCCTCTCAAACACATTGAACATGATGGTTCTAGCTAAGTAACTAAAAGTCAATTTTAAAAGTTTCCTATTTAGCAATATTTCTATCAAAATAGTAGGCTACCTCCTAGAACATTAAAAAAGTTGGCTAATTATTGAAATAAGCAGCTCTTAAATGTCAGAATCTTATTTCAGTGAAGATTTGTTGCTTGCTCACATCACATAGTCCATGGCAGTCTGGCATCTCTCTTCAAAGTAGTGATGCAGAAGCTAATCCTCTCCCTTCATCTTTTGGTGCCTGTTCAACACATGACCTTCATGCTTGCCTCAGAAATGGAAAGAGAGTGGAGGATTGCTTGTGGGAGATTTAAGGGGCCAGGCATTGAAATGGCACCTATTCTGTCGACCAAAGTGAAGTCTTATGGCCCCACCACCTTTAAGGAGGATGGGAAATATAGTGCTCAGGAGAGGCAGGAAAAAGAAATGGGTTTAGTAAGAAAATAGCAGCATTTCAGTTTCACTCTTTAATTAAGTCAAAGTAGTAATACTCACACTATGTTGGCCATGGAAGTAGGCCACTCAAATCTCCTTCAAGAGGACCTGATGAGGGGAGCATAGTTGGTTTACAGCCCCAACCATTACACATTTGAGTCAATAGATCAAGCTGCGGTGAGTCAATGATTGAGCTTAGTGGGAATGTAAGAAACAGACCATTAATGCTCAAAGTGAGATTTCTCCAAGAGCAACTGGTTCTTAGAATCCACCATTGACCTGGCCTGGCCAAGACATTCTTGGAACCGCACTGTTTTCAGAGATTGCTTCTAACCATTTTTTTCTTCCCTCTCTTCTTTCATAAATGTCAGACCTATAGGATGGTCTAAAGGCTCTTCTTGTCACTGTTACTCCCACTTTTATCTTTCACAGAACCACCACAATAAACCTCTTGACTGTCTAATTCTATTTTGATTTTTCCTTACTGGAGGACCTATACTGACAAAAATGGAGCTAGGATTGATTTATTTAGAAAATAAGACAAGATGAGTTTTGAGAATGTGTCACTCCCTACCTGGCTAACAAAGATGAGCTTGTTTTAAGGGGAATGTGCAGCATGGATAATCCCCATCACAAAATAATGGCCTAATTCCTGAAGAGCCCTGGGAAAATGTCCTGGTATAGAGAAATAATTTTGCTGGTGCAATGTTTCAGGTATTTAAGGGATATGTGGAGAACAACTCCTTTTTAAGGACTGTGGAGTTGCCTAGTTACTACTAGCTTGTATTAACACTGAGGGTAATTAACAGACAGTTAAATACTTTGGTAGCTTATAAAAATCCCCTCCTCTTCTGTGGAAAGACCAGCCTGGAGTCATGTATTAATCATTCAAGGCTGTCATAATAGAATGCCACAGGCTGCATGACTTAAACAACAGAAATTTATTTCTCAAATTCTAATGACTGGAAGTTCAAGTTCAGGGAGCCGGTGGAATTGGTGTCTGATGAGAGCTCTCTTCTTGGCCTGCAGATGACCAACCACTTTTTTTCTGTGTCCTCATATGGCCTTCCCTCTCTGCATGGTCAGAGATTAATTTTAGATTAGATTAGAGGTTTTTTTGATCAAGGGGAGCAGAATATAAGGCAGGATAATTGAAAATTCATTTACTTGGTGGTACTTTCTCAGGAGATGTGATTTAGTAGCTTGCAAGGACTGAAGAGAATGAGGAAAACTTACTGCTGAGGTGACCATTCAGTGTATGGAAAATCAAAGGGCCATGCTGAGTAAAGTAGAAATTCATTAATTTTCTTGCTATATTGTAGAAAAAGGAATAAAATGTTTCAGGGATGTGGACATACTGGAATGGATATATTGTGCAAGGCCAGAAGGCCCACCAGATAATTACATTCCATCACTAAGGCCATGAGGAATGTTCTGGTGGGAGGGTCATTGGCATCACTGAGAAGTTCAGCAGTGTATCTTCTCTTTAGGTTAGGGCTGATAGCAGGTGAGGGGCCCACAGAGCTGGGCTCTTTAATAACCATGTGGATGACGAGGCACCAAAATAATAAACACCAGGGGGTGGCATTTAAAATCAGAAGCCAGGAGGTTACAATTACTATAACAATCAGAAAGTTCAGCGGACAGTCAAGATTCAGGGAGACAGTTAACAGAGGATGGCTATAGTGGAAAAATAGATGGGCAGCCAACAAGGGTGTTGCCTAATATCTAGAACCAGAACATGGTAAGAATGGAAGAGCAGGAGGCTGCAGGGAGACACTTCAATAAGCAATCATAATTCCTTGCTCAGTTTCCAGATCTAAGCCAATTTTCAAATATAGCAGCTACTGACAGAAGCAGCTGGATTTTCTAGAGGAAAGAGCTGCCAGTATGTACTGCAATGACTCTCCCAGTTCAACTTCAAAAGAGCCCATGATCACTTCAGTGCCTTCGTACTGGAGAAGGGGTCACGCCTGGACATTTTTAGAATTATTTTACAGAGAATTCAAGTTGATATTCATACTAGGAGACTCAAAGATTATTATGGTCCCCCTGAGAGAGTAGGGAGTAACAAGGGCCAAGTAATATATAGAGTTCTGGCTAAAAGTTAAGCTATTGGGTTCCTGGGTAGAAGCACCTAATTATTATTTCCCTGGTCTTTGAGTGCATAATAGGAAATGATATTCTTGGCAGTTGGATAACATCCATCTGAGTCTTTGACCTGTGGAGTAAGAATTATCACAGTGAATACCAGTGCCAAGTGGAAAACTTTGAAAATGCTATTCACAGCCCCCTGACCAAGATATTAAATTGAAAAATATTATAACACCTTGCAGGAAATGGTTGGTTGGGATTAGTGCTTCAGTTACAGATAGAGAAGTTATTGAGATGGTGGTCCTTATTATATCACCATTTAATTTCCCAGCATTTATCCATTTTATGTAGGGGTCTGATAGTCAAATTAAATGGTGATTTACTTTGTTCAACTTGTAGACTATCACAAACTCGATAAAGTAACATTCCATTTACAGCTTCCATGCTGACTGTGGTATTATTGCTAGAACAGATTAATAAGTATTAAGTATATGGAATTCAGCCATTGACTTGGGGAATGCCTTCCTTTTTATTTCTACTAGAAAGAAAGATTAGAAAAAGTTCAAGTTTGTGTAGAATGAACACCAATATTCACTTATAGGTTTGCTCCAGAGTTATGTCAGTGCTTGTCCTCTGTGACATAATATATTCCAAAGAAATATGCATTCTCTGACATCTCACAGAATGTCACATTGATCCATTATATTGATGACATCATGCTGACTGGACTAGGTAAGCAGGAATGGTTAGTGCCCTGGAGGCCTTGGTAAGATACATGAACTCCAGAGGAAGGGAGACAAGTCCTGTAAGATCCAGGGCCAAGTCATCGGCAACAGAAAATTATATAGCTTTTCAGAAACAGTACCTGACAATGTTTGTGTTTCTTTTAAATTGAATGTTAACTTGGCCTGGTATATGTTATTGCAGAGGTTAGAAAACTTTTTCTGTAAAAGGCCAGACAGTAAACCTTTCAGCTTTGTGAGCTATATGGTCTTATTTGCACCTACACAGTTCTGCTGTCATAGTTCAAAAGGCATTATAGACAATTTGTAAACAAATACACATAGTTGTATTCCAATAAAATTTTATCTATCAAAACAGGTGGTGGCCACATTTGGCCTATGAGTTGTGATCTGTTGTCCAATATATTGTTAAATCACATTATCCTTCATAATTTTTTGAACTTTTTGTTCAGCAAATATATATTGAATACATACTGTGTGTCAACTCCTGTAGGGACACATTGGTGGACAAAATAGACAATCAAAGAAAGCTTTCTGCCTTGATAAACAAACAAACAATAAATAAGTGCACATAAAAAGAAAGAAAAGAGAAAGAACAGAAAAAAGAAAAAGAAATAGAGAATGCAAAAGATGTACAAGCAAATAAGCAAGAAAAAATAATAAGAAATAAAAGGCGGCAGTGGTGGAGGGATGAGATAGAGAAATCAGATGGTAGGACAGGCCACATTTGATAGCGTTGCCAGCAAATACTTTTCCACGTTCGGTAATAATTGAGAATGTTTCAACATCTGGGAAAAATATTCCAATAATGGGACAAAGCAAATTCAAAGTCTCTGTGGTGTGATTGAGATGAGAGTGAAGTGCAGTGTTGTCAAATAAATTGACTTAAAGAGAGAGCGGTAGGACTTGACGTGGGAGAGGAAAGTGTGAGAATTGTAAAGCATTTTAATTTTATTTTAAATTCAATGAGAAGACACTGGAGAGTTCTAAGTGAGAAATTACATTTCTGATTTATGTTTTTAAATAGATAACTTTGGTTCTATTTGAACGGTGGATTTTGGGGGAAAACTAAGATGGGAGAGCATTTAGAAGACTATTGCTGTAATTCTGGAAAGA
This sequence comes from Rhinopithecus roxellana, assembly GCF_007565055.1. Lineage (NCBI taxonomy): Eukaryota > Metazoa > Chordata > Mammalia > Primates > Cercopithecidae > Rhinopithecus > Rhinopithecus roxellana. The sequence goes on from NC_044551.1 coordinate 79,319,278, forward strand.
ACTGATTTACTCTTTTATAAGAATAGGCTTATAAACCTATTGTTGACCCTCCCAGTTCAACTTCAAAAGGGCCCATGATCACTTGAGTGCCTTCACACCGGAGAAAGGGTCATGCCTGGACATTTTAAGAATTATTTTACACAGAATTCAAGCGATACCACTTGTGATATAATTCAAGTGATATCATTCAAGTGATTCTTTATAATAAAGAATAAGTTTATAAGCCTTTTCTTTATAAGCCTACAAACCTTATTCTTTTATAAGATAACCCCCACCACCCACCTATCTTCATCAATCGTTGATTGTTTTCAACTAACCACAAAGATAAGGGAATACCGTACCTGTTATTCGGCACATGATTGGGGATAGTTGGCACCGCCTTAAGCCTTCTAATTCAAGCAGAACTAGGCCAAAGAGGAGCTCTGCTAGGAGATGATCAGATCTGTAATGTTATTGTTACCGCCCACTCATTCGTTACAATCTTTACCGTGATACCAATCATAATTGGGGGTTTTGGCAACTGGCTAGTCCCTCTTATAATTGGTGCACCCGATATGGCATTCCCCCAGATAAATAATATGAGCTTCTGATTCCTCTCTCCATCTTTTCTACTCCTACTTGCGTCTTCAATAGTAGAAGCTGGCGCTGGAACCGGCTGGACAGTTTATCCCCCTTTAGCAGGAAACTCAGCACATGCAGGACACTCTGTGGACCTGACCATCTTCTCACTCCACTTGGCAGGTGTCTCTTCTATTTTAAGGGCCATTAACTTTATTACCACAATTATTAACATAAAACCCCCAGCTGTATCCCAGTATCAAACACCCCTTTTCGTTTGATCAATCCTCATTACGGCAGTCCTTCTATGCCTTTCCCTCCTAGTCCTAGCCGCCGGCATTACTACACTGTTGCTACACTACTAACTGACCGTAACCGCAACACTACTTTTTTTGACTCTGCTGGTGGGGGTGACCCTATTTTGTACCAACATTTATTCTGATTTTTTGGTCACCCTGAAGTCTATGTCCTTATCCTACCAGGCTCTGGGATAATCTCCCACATCATAACATATTCGTCTGGAAAAAAAGGAACAATTTGGATACATGGGCTTAGTATGAGCCATGATATCAATTGACTTCTCAGGGTTTATCACATGGGCTCACCATATATTTACAGTAGGAACAGACGTGGACACACAAGCATACTTCACTTCTGCTACCATAATTATTGTTATCCCTACTGGCATCAAGGTCTTTAGCTGATTAGCTACCCTGACAGGCAGTAACATCAAATGATCTTCTGCAATATTCTGAGCCCTAGGATTCATTTTCCTTTTCATAGTAGGAGGTTTAACCAGCATTGTATTAGCTAATTCATCATTAGATATTGTCTTACATGACACATACTATGTTGTAGCCCATTTCCACTATGTTCTATCAGTAGGAGTGGTATTTGCCATTATAGGAGGCTTTGTCCACTGATTCCCCTATTTTCAGTTTATACACTTAATCAGACCTATGCGAAAATCCACTTCACCTTTATATTCGTAGGTGTTAATTTAACCTTTTTTTCACAGCACTTCCTCTGCCTATCCAGTATGCCTCGACATTATTCTGATTATTCCGATGCGTACACTACGTGAAATATTATCTCATCTGTAGGCCCATTTATCTCACTAACAGCAGTTATGCTAATAATCTTTATGATCTGAGAAGCCTTTGTTTCAAAGCAAAAAGTACTAACAATTGAACAACCATCTACTAATTTAGAGTGTCCGCCACTTTACCACACATTCGAAGAGCCAGCCTATGTGAAAACCTAAATGAGAAAGGAAGGAATTGAACTCCCTGAAACTGGTTTCAAGCCAATCCCATAACCTCTGTGGCCCTCTTGATAAGATATTAGTAAGATTTTTACATAACTTTGTTAAAGTTAATTTATAGGTTAAACCCTATGTGCCTTATTGGCTCATCCGGTTCAATTAGGCCTTCAAGATGCTACATCCCCGATTATAGAAGAACTACTCACTTTCCATGACCACACTCTTATAATTATTTTCCTAATTAGTTCCCTAGTCCTATACATTATTTCCCTAATGCTCACGACAAAATTAACTCATTTTAGCACCATAGATGCCCCCAAAATCGAGACTGTGTGAACTATTTTACCCGCCATTATCTTAATTTTAATTGCCCTCCCATCTATGTATTCTGTACATAACAGATGAGGTTAACAACCCTTCTCTTACTGTCAAAGCAATTGGCCACCAATGGTATTGAAGCTATCAACATACAGACTATGAAGATTTAGGCTTCTATTCTTATATGATTCCAACAACTGACTTAAAGCCAGGAGAATTTCAACTCTTTGCAGTTGATAACCTTATAAGAATAAGGTTTATTCTTTTATAATTGTTCAGATAAAGGAGATAGCAGAGGCTTTGGAGAGAAGTGTATTGACAGAAGGTATATTCAGTAGTACTCTACATTAATCCTTACTGATAGTAATAAATGAGTGAAGAAGAGAACAGGATAACTAATGCCTGCTTGGTTTTTAGCTTAATACATTTGACATTTACTCTTACCAAGATGGGAAAGACTGAGGGAATAACAGTCTTTTTAGAATCTATGTGCCAGTTTGGTAAGCAAAATACATGAATATAAGAAAGCAGTAAAATATGCAAGCCTGAAATTTGAGATTAAGCCAGAGATGGAGGTCATTAATTTGTAGAAAGTATGTGGTGACACTTAGGGAAAACGTCATACAAAAGAGAAGAGAGCACAGGAATGTACACTGTGCCATGTCAACATTTACAGCAAAGTAAAGTAAGATCATGGTAGTTGTGGTGCTAGAGATGGAGGAAGCAAAGTAGAAAGAGGAAGACTAATTAGAAAAGAAAAAAGAGAAGGCACTTCAGCTGGGTATGAGGAAGGAGAGGAGAGTACAATGGTAAAGTTAAAAGACAGCATTACAAGAAGGAGGTTAACAGGCAAGTAAAGAAAGAAACTACAATCAGAAGGCAGCATATGTAACAATGACCTAGTAGTTACTTTCTTAAAAAATAGTAAGAACCCATGTAGGGGTTTGAAATTTTCGATGAAGTCAGAGATGGGGGTCAGTAATTTATAGAAAATATGTGACACTTAGGGAAAATGCCATAGAAAGGAGAAGAGATCTCAGAGAATACCAATGTATTCCCTGATTCATGTAAAGGTTTTTTAGTGACTAATTTTTTTTCTTTATTTTTTTTCATTATTATACTTTAACTTCTAGGGCACATGTGCACAATGTGCAGGATTGTTACGTATGTATACATGTGCCATGTTGGTGTGCTGCACCCGTTAACTCATCATTTACATTAGGTATATCTCCTAATGCTATCTTTCCTCCCTCCCCCTCTCCACAATAGGACTCGGTGTGTGATGTTCCCCTTCCTGTGTCCAAGTGATCTCATTGTTCAATTCCCACCTATGAGTGAGAACATGCGGCATTTGGTTTTCTGTTCTTGCGATAGTTTGCTGAGAATGATGGTTTCCAGCTGCATCCATGTCCCTACAAAGGACACGAACTCATCCTTTTTTATGACTGCACAGTATTCCATGGTGTATATGTGCCACATTTTCTTAATCCAGTCTGTCACAGATGGACATTTGGGTTGATTCCAAGTCTTTGCTATTGTGAATAGTGCCGCAGTAAACATACGTGTGCATGTGTCTTTATAGCAGCATGACTTATAATCCTTTGGGTATATCCCCAGTAATGGGATGGCTGGGTCAAATGGTATTTCTAGTTCTAGATCCTTGAGGATTTGCCATACTGTTTTCCACAATGGTTGAACTAGTTTACAGTCCCACCAACAGTGTAAAAGTGTTCCTATTTCTCCACATCCTCTCCAGCACCTGTTGTTTCCTGACTTTTTAATGATTGCCATTCTAACTGATGTGAGATGGCATCTCATTGCGGTTTTGATTTGTATTTCTCTGATGGCAAGTGATGATGAGCATTTTTTCATGTGTCTGTTGGCTGCATGAATGTCTTCTTTTGAGAAATGTCTGTTCATATCCTTTGCCCACTTTTTGATGGGGTTGTTTGTTTTTTTCTTGTAAAGTTGAGTTTTTTGTAGATTCTGGATATTAACCCTTTGTCAGATGAGTAGATTGCAAAAATTTTCTCCCATTCTGTAGGTTGCCTGTTCACTATGATGGTAATTTCTTTTGCTGTGCAGAAGCTCTTTAGTTTAATTAGATCCCATTTGTCAATTTTGGCTTTTGTTGCCACTGCTTTTGGTGTTTTAGACATGAAGTCTTTGCCCATGCCTATGTCCTGAATGGTATTACCTAGGTTTTCTTCTAGGGTTTTTATGGTTTTAGGTCTAACATTTAAGTCTGTAATCCATCTTGAATTAATTTTCGTATAAGGAGTAAGGAAAGGATCCAATTTCAGCTTTCTACTTATGGCAAGCCAGTTTTCCCAGCACCATTTATTAAATAGGGAATCCTTTCCCCATTTCTTGTTTCTCTCAGGTTTGTCAAAGATCAGATGGCTGTAGATGTGTGGTATTATTTCTGAGGACTCTGTTCTGTTCCATTGGTCTATATCTCTGTTTTGGTACCAGTACCATGCTGTTTTGGTTACTGTAGCCTTGCAGTATAGTTTGAAGTCAAGTAGTGACTATTTTTTAAGAAAGTAACTACTAGGTAATGGTTACATATGCTACCTTCTGATTCTAGTGTCTCCCTTCCCTATGTAATAGAGGAAAGAAGGCTAGTCTGGCCAGTGAGATTACAATGAACTAGGGAGGAAACCAAAAGAGAGAGTGTCTCATGTGATATGTGGGATATCAAAACCTGGTGAGCCAGGAAAGCTGAAACCAGCCAGATCTGAAACTAGAGTCTGAGACGTCAGAAGGGGGCATCTGGATGATTACCAAGCTCAAGGCAGCAGAATCAGATATCAAAGCTGAGTTATGGAGCCAGGAAAGCAGAAACTACAAAGACTAGAACAAGCACAAGCAAGGTGAGAATAGAAGGGAGGTATCTAGAATTTCCTCCCAGATCAGGATCTTTTAAAAAATGTAACAGCCCAGGTGTAGCCACATTGGGTCAGGCTCAGCAGAATAACAGATGCTGGTTCCATCATCTATAGGCTCTCTTCTCCAGTTGGAGTGTGCCAAGGCTTCTTGTGGATTGTTGAGAAGAAAGGCTTCTCGTGTTCTGGTGGATTCTTGGTGAAAATTCCTAATTTGGGCAGTGGGAAATGATTTCCCATAATCAGGGCTGCTTCCTGTGTGTGCAGCCTGTGTAGCTGCACAGGGCCCTGTGCTTAGAAGTGCCCCATGTTCTGTTTAATGCTCTGCTGTCACCACCTTGACATTCTTATAATTTTTGAACCCCCACGTTGGGCCCCCACGTTGTTAGTTTACACCGGACCCATAAATGATGTAGCCAGTCCTGCAATAATTGCTTTTCTAGCCACATAGTTTGCATTTCTTTCTGACCATGGGGTTAGCTTGAGTGGATGCTCTTTCAGCCACGTGTTTGGGTTAACTTTCTGCATCTGGCTGTAGATTTGTATCTAAACGTTAGCAGATAGAAGAATACAAAAGCTAAAGAATTCAAACAATGCTTTTAATAGTAGTTTTTAAACTGAGAGTCATAGTAATAGCCCAGGTGTCTGAATGGCACACAGAAGAAGGAGACTTCCTTGGTGAACAGTGTAGCAGTGGCTAGATCAGAAGGAGGCAAGGTGTGGGATAAGGGGCAGCATGTTGATGAATGGCTCACCACCACCCAGATGCCAGCAAGTCATGGAGGAGAGGCAAATTCTCCGCACAAATCCTATTGTATTAGTCTGTTCTCATGCTGCTAATAAACTCATACCTGAGACTGAGTAATTTATAAAGAAAAAAAAAGAGGTTTAGTGGACTACAGTTCCACATGACTGGGGAGGTCTCACAGTCATGCTAGAAGGTGAAAGGCATGTCTTACATGGCAGCAGGCGAGAGAGGTTGTGCAGGGAAACTCCCCTTTATAAAACCATTAGATCTCATGAGACTTATTCACTATCACAGGAACAGCATGAGAAAGACCTGCCCCAATGATTCAGTTACCTCCCATCAGGTCCCTCACATGACACGTGGGAATCATGGGAGCTACAATTCAAGATGAGATTTGGTTGGGGATACAGCTAAACCATATCACCTGGGAACAAGCAGTTTCAGCAAGAAGTTTTGTTAGCCCTTGTGCTTTCACCTGTGTCCTTGGCCAGGATGGCAAGCAGCCACAATATTCCATGGATATTATATTGAGAAAATGGGGACTGTAGGGCAACCTCTTCCACTCTGTTTTGTCTCTTGTGAAACTTTGCTTTTCCCTGATGGTTTATGCAGTCTGACCCATAAATAATTTGAGAGCAGAAGTATTTAAAAATCATTCCCATCTTACCCAATAGGGGACTCAGTGTGTCTGCCCTTGCCTCAGTACTCGAGGCTGCAGTGATAAGATTGTGCCACCATGAAAGACCATCTGAATTTCATGTCTCAAAGTTAGCTCTAATGACCAGAAACTCTTTCTTTCTCATAAGGCAGTTGTCCATGTCTGAGACCAACATCTTGAAGATGCAGGCCCAATGTTTACCTCCACCAGTGAGGAGATAGGATGGCCTCCACTCTGATGTTGGGGCAAACAGTTTCATCTTGTGTGTCCTGGATTGGATCAGAGTAGAATAAAATCACGGTGAGGCAGACAGGGATTCCAGTTACTCAAATATTTTGTCTTTGTGTAAATACATAATAAATCTCTTTCCTTTCAGAAGAACCTGTGAGCTGCATGATAAATTGAGCGCTTAAGGTGGTCACTTAATGCAAATCCAAGAACCACTGGATATCCTTGATTGTTTGGTGTTTTAACATTCAGAACTGTTAGTAACTTGTCCACAAGCATGTAAATCTCTACGCTAACACTGCAAGGCAGAAATTCAATTTTCATAGTCCTGAATATACATGTCTCAGTACCTAGCTTGAGTGAGTGAGTGGCCTGAACAAGGGATTTGAGGGAGGTGAAATCAATCCACTTTGTTAAAATGTCATTTAAGTTTTAGATGTGGCCATGGACCAGGAGGTAAGATAGTATTTCATTCGTTTAAAGTTATCTGGAGGTTACATGAAAACTGTATGAAAATCTACTCAAAGTACATGGGAAAAATCTGTAAGAGTGTCTTCTTTATTTTGATGGTTTTGCAAGTCTGAACTGTTTTATTCAATATAGTTGTTTCATGTGTTGCTGGGCTCTATAGGCTCAGGTGCTGGGACTCATGGGGACCATGAGGACTCTCCCTTGGTTATCTCATTGGGCTGTGGTTATTTTGCATAGATGAAGCTCTCTAGGTTTTGAAGAACTGAAGTGACAGAGTGCCTGAGACCCCTTCGCAGTTGTGTCTGCAGAGGGTAGAGCTATGTGTCTTCAGAGGTCCTTGAATCTGGCCAAAAAACAAACAAAAAAAGTCTGTATCACTATTAGGTCTATCATGTGATTACTCTCCAGATATAGGGGGAGTGGGAGTATGTGAACATATCCCCTGGGAGGCAGCACATCTGCCCTGCAATGGGCTGGTCAAAGAAGAGAAGAACTGGGGATGGCATTCCTCCAGAGTTGCAGGCAGTGTTGACAGCAACGCTCAAAGAATTTTAGCTTGTGGGTCCTTCAGGTGAGGATGATGTCATGGTTGTCTAGTATGGAGATATTGAGGACCAGGGAAAATGTGGAAAACTCTTGGTGGACAGGCATTATGGCCCTCTGAGTCCAGCCTCATGTGGGCACTTACATGGGGACAGGTCCTTCTGAAGGTAGGTGCTGTTGGCAGAGACTTGAGTTTAATATGGTTGATTGTGGGAGGTTGTGGAGTCACCAGGGGCTTCTCCTTACCCTTGAAGACTAAGGAATAGAGTGCCGTGGGATTCAGGACAAGGCTCTGCCAGATTCTTTGTTGAGCATTAAATTACAGAAATCTTTTTTAGTTTATATAGTGGTCTTCATGCTGGGAATGTTCACTTGGAGTGCCCGCCCTGCCACAGAATAGGCACAGCAGCCCTCCCTGCCAGTGAGCCCCTCTTTGGGGTCAACTAGAAGAAGGGGTAGGCAGCTGGAGGCACTGTACACATCACTACTTTTAGCTTTTATACTTTTTTTGCCTAATGAGCCCTGAGTCTTTTCCTCAGTGAAGCCTCCCAAGCCAAGCCACTGAAACCCAATTATGATCTGAAAATGCCCTCTGCCTACCAGCATCACTCCCCAGTAGTTAGTGGCATTCCTCCAATGAGCTATCATACACTTTCATTTCTGAGATTTTTACAAAGTCCCCTTGACGGCTTCCTTTTTTGTAAGAAAGAGGTCTGCCAACTCTTCATCTCCCATGCACAAGTGGTTCTTTAAATGCTATAGTAAAATGTCTTCTAAATAAAACAAAGCCACAGTGGCTAGCAATATGTTAAACCTTTGTCTCATAAATTAGTTTTGATTCTGAAACTATATGGAATATTTGTGGGAGAGGTATACATATTTTGTAAAATAAGTACTTTTGTCTTACAAGTAACTCTCTCTAACATGAGCTCTAAGAACCTTGTTTGAAATTTCATTTCATGGTCAATTCAGCATGAAATTAAAAGTTCAGGGAAGGATTGGAGTGCTTAACTTGGGCCATGGGAGACACAGATATGCTTCATATTTCTTAATTTATATATCTTTGTAGAAATGGGTGAATAATCCTAATTTTCTGCAGGAATAGAGCCACCATATAATCTTCCAAAAAAAAAAAAAAAAAAATCCATGGGTTGCTATGGAAACAATGATGCCTGCAGTCCCTGGGCTCTGCCCACTGGGGATCCCAGGAATAGTTGCTGCCAGGGTTTCTCCCCTTCTGTGTCCCTTGGTAGAGGATCTGTACCCCAGCTGATGCTCAGGCTGTGCTCCCAGCCCCACCTCCACTTGGAAGAGGGAGAGGTCTTCTTGAGGAGGAATGCCCTCTTAGTCTAGCTCTTCCATCATGTGGAAATGATGCTTCTCTCTGTATTTGGAGAACTGGGTTGGCTACATGTTTGTTATAAAAGCTTCAAGACATTTCACCTATCATGGAATACTTCTAAAAATGCTGACAGACTCATCACTATGTCTTTTATAATTATATTAGTTTCCTATTACTGCTGTAATGAGTTAGTACAAATTACCTGGAGGCTTAAAACAACATAAATTTAGTCTCTTACAATTTTGGAGGCCAGAAGTTCAAAATCAGTGTCACTGGACCGAAGTCAGGGTGTTAGCAAGGCTGGTTCCTTCTGGAGGCTCTAGGAGAGAATCCATCTACTTGCCTTCTCTAGCAAGTAGAAATACTCTGGAGGCCAGAGTATTTCCTGACTGTGACTCCTTTCCTCCATCTTCAAAGTCAGCAGTACTTCATCTCCAAATCTCTTTCTCTCTGTCCCTCTGCTTGTGTCACCACCTGGTCATCTTTCTCACTCTGAGACACCTCTCTCTCTTTTTCTTCTTCTTTTTTTTTGAGTTAGAGTCTCACTCTGTCGCCCAGGCTGGAGTGCAGTGGCACGATCTCAGCTCACTGCAACCTCCGCCTCCTGGGTTCAAGCTATTCTCCTGCCTCAGTGTCCCAAGTAGCTGGGATTACAGGTGCATACCACCATGCCCAGCTAATTTTTGTATTTTTAGTAGAGTGGGGGTCTCATCATGTTGGTCAGTCTGGTCTTGAACTCCTGGCCTCATGATCTGCCCAACTTGGCCTCCCAAAGTGCTGGGATTACAGGCATAAGCCACCACGCCCGGCCACACCTCTTTCTCTTATAAAGACCCTTGTGATTACACTGGGCCTATTCAGATAATCCAGAATAATCTCCCCACCCAAAGACCCTTAATTTGATCATATCTACAGCCTCTTTTACCATGTAAGGCCACCTATTAATTGTAGGTATTCCATATAAGGCCACAGATCCCAAGGATTACAATGTGACATCTCTGGGGTTGGGGGGGTGGGTATTATTCAGCTTACAACAATAAAGAATGACTGTAGAAATAAGAAGTTGGTGGCCTTATTTGCAGTATGTCTTTATGCAAAGCCTTTTACAAATCATTTCCAGGAAAGTCCTTAGTTCTGGCAGAGACCTTTTATATAAAAATCATTTCAGTATAAAATTGTCCTATTTTGCCACTGCCAAGTTAACAAGCAGTTTAGCCACAGGCTGTTTTGCAAACGTGATTTTAAACAGTCAATTACTTTGGATATATTTATTATTTTGTGTTCAGTGTAATGGCAATGAATTAATATTCACATAGTTGTCACATGCCATTTCTAAAGAGTTCTCCTTGAGCCCAATACTCATTAGAATTTCCTAATAAACACTATAAAATGACTCTACCCTGAAATATTGTTAGATTACAATGGAAAAAATCACATACACAAAATCCATGTAACCAGACATAGGAATTCTGAGCATCTCCTTCCTTCTCTTTCTTTCTCTTTGTGTGTCTCTCTGTTTCTGTCTCTCTCTCTCTCTCTCTCTCTCCGTCTGTATCTGTCTCTCCCTCTTTCTCTATCTGTCTCTGTTTTTTTGAGTCCTTACTCTGAGGGAAGCCAGTTACCATGTTGTGAGCAACTCTTACGGGGAGACTGATTTGAGGAAGAACTGGTGTTTTCAGTCTAGAGTCAACAATGACCTGAGCGTGAGGTTTGAAAAAAAAAATTCTGAAAACATTTATCCAAATTAAAGCTACTGAGAAATATAAGGAATAAATAAGAGCTTCTTGGTACCCAAGAAATTGAAGATTACAGAATGTCCTTTGTTAGTCTTAAGAATGAGGGGGAAAATGAAAATGCCCTTTCTCAGTACAAAGAATCAGTGAAGAGACTATTAAATTTGACATGAATTATAAAGTAGAAAAATCTGCTTGATTTATTAATTTTATGATATATGTAATCAATATCTAATTTGGCATAACACTGTAAATGTTTTTTTCTATAAAGGTCTCTGAATTGACTTTGGAGTTAACTTCATCCCTGGCCAACACCTTGATTGCAGCCTCATGGGAGGTTCTGAGATAGACCCAGCTAGCTAAGCTGCTCCCACGTGCCTGACTCACAGAGCCTGTGAGATAACAAACCCTTGTTGTTTGCAGTCATGACATTTTGGGGTAATTTGTGATGCAGCAATAGATAACTAATACGCCAGCCTTGAGCATCTTAAAGTCTCATAAAAAAATTAGTAACCTACTCAAGACTGTACCTTCAACCAAGTGTTGGATTTTGAGTACTTCGTGGAAGTTAGCAAAGGCAGAGGTGGAGGAAGGGGAGAGCTGAGCATAAGGCAAAACTCTGTTCACCCTAAAAGTTGGACTGTGTATATCTATGACACTGATAAAGTGAACATGCTGAGAATACATTTGCATGGAACACTTAAAAACATCCTGGGAATAAACTCTTCCTAAAAAGATTTGTTACATTTGTCAGGTCCTAGTGTTAGAGAAGGAGTGAAAACAGCTTGATGCTGTACTTAAATGGACTGTTTATCCTGGACAAACAGGAATGTGGAGAAAGCTGCTTTGAGAAAAATGAAGTTTTCTAGAAAAGACAAACATTACCAAAATTTCTGGAAGATGATCTACTGACCACAAAGCAGCTCTGCTTTGTGCTCCCAGGGTGTAACTTTGTTATGAGGAAGAGGGGCTTCCCTGGGTGGTTGGAGCATTAAGAGTACCTTGGACTGCAGAGGGCATAAGTGTGAAATGGCACTACCTTCCCTGCCTATGGAGAGGGGCCTGGAAGGGGTTTCACAGACAGAAGCCATCTAGGCTACCACAGTGTGTCAGAGCCAAAGTAGGAAAGGAGGGACTGACAGAGGCAATGTGAGAGCTCAGAAGTTTCTGTGTGTGGGCACCAAGGAAAAGGAAGCCTGCAAATTCCAGTCATGAAATGGAGCCAAATTAGAGAAATAATATACTGCCATTATGATTTTTCTTAATCGTCAGGCTGGTGTGCTCTGTGAAACAGAAATTATATTCCTTGGGTTTCTCTGGGTAATTAGTAATTCTAGTATAGCATCTATTCATAGCATGGACTAATTGCTACCCAAAGATGAGAACTAACTGCCTTGTATTAAACAGATAATAGCATGAGCATAGAGAAAATGTGTACTGCCAGAGATTATTTATATATCTCCAAGCCTGGGCATAGCAAGAGAAAACTGGGTTAGAAATATTGTTGCAGCTAGTAGAAAAGGCTGTTTAGTTTCCAAGGGAAGAGTGATGGTCTTCCCTGGAGACTAGAGGGTCCCTGCCAGCATTAGTCAAAGAACGTTTTGACCCTAGCAGGAACTTTCCACCAAGGCATTATGTAAAAGGAATAGGGATGGAAAATAGAAAGAACAGTGTGTTGATTGAACCCTACAGGACCCATAGGAAATAATATCTGCTCTATCAGGGCAAAGAATGTCTTACAATTGTGGGGGAATGCTTGGTGATGGGTACATAGGTGTTTTAAACCAAGGAAAAAGCCCCATGACCATATGGATTCCTTTCTTAAAGATATATCAGACTGTAGGACATTTGTGCCTGTAATTGTGGAAAAAAAGCTTTTTTATTGACAGTAATAGAAGTAGTAGGTGAGATGAGGTTCACTCTAAGCAAATGGTTGCTAGAGTAAAATATTTTAATGGTGGCTAGGATAAAAGGAAAGAAAGTATGATTCCCACACTTAATACAAATTGATAGAGGAGGAGAAATAGAAAATCATTTACAGCATAAAGATGGGCAAAACCCAAGATGGGAAAGCACTAATCATTGGAACAGCTACCAAGTTATCTAGCATTTCACTATCCTAGAATTAACTTTGAGGTGACCCAAACTAGTGGCTGATCATTAAGTTCTTCCCAAATATTGTGTGTAAGAAACATATAGAACTGTAAATTGGAACAATCAATCATTTCTTTACAGTTTCATTAATACCATTTTTTCTTGTGGCACACAACCACAGCAAAAGCAAAATTTTAGTAATGTTAAAGTCCAGTTTTACTTGGTAAGCCATGTCAAGCCTAGCTTTGCTGGTCTTTTAAACATGAGGCTTAATTAATGATGGTTTGATACGATGGCTCCCAAACATTTTGTGCAGTCAGGTGGTGCTACCCAAAGTTTGGATCCAAGCTCCCTGAACATCAATCACCTCAGAAGTGTGTTGAGAAAAAAACCACACACATATATATGTTTATGTGCATGTTATATATATATACACACACACTTGTATGTTTTATATATATGTATATATGTGTGTGTATATGTGTGTATATATATGTGTATATATATGTGTGTGTATATATATGTGTATATACATATATATGTAGAGAGAGAGAGAGAGAGAGAGATTTGGGGGTGGGGCCTGGGAATCTTAACTTCAACTATTATGCTTTCCTTCTTGAAGTGGTAAGCACTGTAGGGACCGTACTTTGAGAACCATAGTTCCAGAGAGATTTTGATTGATGAATTCTGAGGAAAGGCAGGGGGAGGAAGACAACCACCAAGAAGGAAAGTCCAGAGCAGGGAATGTAGTCAGAAACTCCATGAATTTGCCTTTCAAATTGATTTCAAATTTGATATTAACAATAGAGTTTTGTCTATTCCAAATCCCATAATAAAGACTAGAAGTAAGTTGAGATTCAATCTCCCACTTGCTTGTGCCCTGAAGATCCAAAATTAAAATTTGACTCTGGGGACAAAGAGGGTACTGTTGATGGTATGACCTGGAAAATCAGCTACAGGCTGGACCTCAGTCCACTATTAGCCCCAAAGCTACAAAAGGGAGTTTTACAGAATGATGAGAAGTCTTGTTATGGGACATTATCAGTAATTATTAGGATGTTAATGATAATAGTGAACGTTCCTATCATTTATTTTTAAACACAGACTTGAACAGTCTTAGGTAATTTTTATGATAACCATATAATATCAGATGAGGAAAATTAGACTTAGTAACTTACCAAATATATTTTGCTGCTATGTGGATAAACTGGGCTTTTAATTTCAACCTTTTTTTTTCTTCAAAACCTATGAAGTATATAACTAGTCTCTTTGCCTCCTTAAGTGATACTGTGAGGGAACGGATAAAGCTATTCTAAATTAACTTTCCACAAGAGATGTGAAATCAACGTTGTTACACTACTTCTGTCATTAGAGCCTCTGGAAAGTCTTTACACAGGTGGCTCTTGGCTATTTGTTATCTTGATAACAGCATCCCTCAGAGTCAAGCCTAGGAAAAGATTCTGTTTATTCCAATAAAAAGATTGTGCATTTCTGAGACTAGCGACCTCTTAAGAATATTAGCAGGAGGAGTGTAGTTGGAGTCCCAACTGAACCTAAATTGAATGGACTTTAGGACTCGTAGAGACAGATTTTTATGAGAAAGCAAACCTCTTGGGAAATAATGATTACAAGGGAGAAAGAAATTTGGCACATAGCTATGCCATAATATGATAGGTACTGGAAGTGAAGAGCTGTTTTTAATATAGAATAATGCCTATCACTCAGCTCATCCTTCAGCCTAAAACAACTTAGGTCCAGTGCTAGGAAAACTGAGGTAACACATGAAAGGGCTCTTTTATCAAAAGATCTGAAATCACTGGGAGCTCCATAACCATATAATGTACAGTGCCACAAGGGCTGACTCCCTGGGATTCATTCTACCATACATGTGCAGAGAACAGACAACAGAGTGTGCCTGCCACCTGATGGCATCAACCATATGGGAGGCCTCCCAAGGTTCGCAACTTTGGGCACCACATCATGTTTGGCACAGCAGAGAGGATTTGGCCCAGTGGGGCATGTGCATGATGTGTATTCAGTCACAATAACCAGGATTTGTGCCAGGTATTGAAGAAAGGGGCCTTCATGGGATTTCATAAGCCTGAAGCCAAAAGAGAGAAAAAAATGGCAATGATTGTGTGGTATCTGAGATAGCTCTGTGCTTCAATCCATATGAGATACTTATAGAAATAATAAAGGGAAACTTTGAGGGACTCCAGGTATTTCAAATAGTGGGTAGAAGCAGACCCTAAATAGGCCATTTATTACAATTAATGCTGTGGTATCTGGCCTCCCAAAGGCCTCCCAGCAGTCCTTGACTTCTGATATTCATGTCCTTGGGTAGAGCCCATATACATTAATTAGTGCTGACCCATGCGACCAATAGAATACTGTGGAAGTGATGGTGTATGATATCTGAGGTTAGGACATAAAAGGCATTGCAGCTTCCACCTTGTTGTTTTGGATTGTGGGAGAAACTAAACTCCATGTCTTGAGGAAAACCAAGCAGCCCTATGGAAGGGCCCACAGGGAGGATAACTGAGACCTCCCACCAAAAGCCCACACTTGCCATCCACGTGAGTAAGCGTATCTTTCACACATAGTCAGTCTTCAGATGACTATGTCCTGACCCACATCTGACTGCAGCCTCATGAGATATTGAGCCAGAATTGCTTAGACAACCCTCTTCCAAATTCCTAATACGAGAAAGAAAGAGAAATACTAATAAGTGTGATTAATAGTTTTTTTTAAAAAACGACTAAGTTATAGAAGAATAGGCCATGCAGAAATATGAACCCCATTTTTACTCACAAGATAGAAAGACCTGAGGAGAGTTTGGGTAAGACTTGAATTTCTCCTTAAGTAAAGGGTGGGATTTAGCTGGATGCTGAAACAATGAGAAGCCTTTCTTGAAAGAGGGATGAATATTACTTAAGGCAGAAAGACAGATACATCTATATTTAAAGGGACAGATTTCTTGAGGTTTGGGTCATAATCCTGAAAGACACCATCCTGAGGCCATAAGATACCAAAAGATCCAATTTCCTAAAGATCAATATCCCTAAAGTTTAAATTCCTGACGCCTAAAATCCTGAAAATCACAATCACAGGATAGTTGCATTGTTAGGCAGAACAATTACCTTGTTACTGTCTTTTTGCAGAAGAAAATGAATTTCAATTGAATCCCCAAGCCATAATGATGGATTTAGAACTAGGTGCAATCAAGGCTTTAAAAGTGAATTTCAAGGTGTTACCAATAAGGTTTGTTTTTTTCCATTCAGCCAATGCATTTGGCAGAAAATTCAGAGGAGAGGATTGGCCACATGTTACAGTTTAAAAATGCGTCATTGCCTGCGTTGGCATTTCCTTCAGCTGATGATATTCCAGGAGCTTCTAATGAATTGAAGCTGTCTGAAGAAGCTCGTGAAGTTGCTGACTGTTGCATAAATAATTATATGCATGGTAGGATAAGAAGACACTTAAGCAATGGTGTTGCTGTTTGATCACCATTATCGTTTCTGCCAAATTTGTGGTCTGTATATAAGTGCCTGTGGAATAGATTTCCGTGTATGCAAAACAACACAGAAGCATGGCACAGAAGATGGGAAAATATAATAGAAAATCTTCATGTCTGTGTATATCAAATCCTAGAAGCATTTCAAAAAGAGCAGCACCATGTAGAAAGTGAAGGTGAACATATTGTTTGAGAAAAGCCACGTTGTAAAAGAAAACAAATCAGCTACTCATTGTGATGCTAGGGTACAAAATATTGTTAATGTCGTGAAAGTCAGCCAGCTCTTATGAACTATCTCTGTGCAATTGCTCGTAATCTATCCTCGTAATACACATTTTCAAATGCTAAATTTTCTTTTCAGTTTTCTGGAGTTTTTTTCTTTTTCTTTTTTCAGTTTTTCCCCAGTATTTTACATTCTTGGCATTTTTTTCTTTTGCAATTCTCTATGATATGTATTCTATCTTTGCAATCATTTCCAGTACTGGAGGTATAGATTGTGTAGAGACTTCTAGAAATTTCTAATTTGTTTTATGCGTTTTTTGCAAATATGATTCCGTGAAAGTGCATTATCACAACATTGACTTTGAGTGTAAGCATTGGGGCATGTATGCAAAACCATTGGAATTTCCTCAGTAAATGAAGACAATTTTTGTACATCTGCATTTGTGAAAGATAAAATTTTTGAGATCGTGGCTCCTTGGGTGATTGGTATAGTTGTAACCCATCCTGGTTTTCGATCAATCATGTCAAAAGACTTAGTTTGTTCCTCACAGTATTTAGGATGGCAGTCCTAAAACACACTATTACCAACCATAGTGATAGGTATTCATACATTTAGCTTTTTGACCTTTTTTTTGTTTTTTTGTTTTTTTTTTTGAGACGGAATCTCGCTCTGTCGCCTGGGCTGGAGTGCAGTGGTGGGATCTCAGCTCACTGCAAGCTCCACCTCCTGGGTTCCCGCCATTCTCCTGCCTCAGCCTCCCAAGTAGCTGGGACTACAAGCACCCGCCACCTCGCCCGGCTAGTTTTTTGTATTTTTTAGTAGAGATGGGGTTTCACCATGTTAGCCAGGATGGTCTTGATCTCCTGACCTCGTGATCCACCCCTCTCGGCCTCCCAAAGTGCTGGGATTACAGGCTTGAGCCACCGTGCCAGGCCTTGACCTATTTTTTGTGAATGTAGTTCATCTGCCCATAACTGTTGTATCAGTGTGACTATCAGTATACCTGAATGTTCATACTTTAAATCTGTGTTATTATTGCCTATGTTATTGGGTAAAGTGGCTTATGAGTGTTCTGCTGTGTTTTTGTAGGTTTCTCAAATAAATCTCCTTTCAAAAAATGTAAATATCTTTTAAATAATTTTTAAATTACTTTCTGCAGAGTTATGGTGTCAGGGATTTTGATCTTTTGTGAGTTCAACATTTGGATTTATGGTGTTTGTGGGTGTGTCTTTCGGGATTATCATTGGCTTCCATTTGTCCACA
Source organism: Rhinopithecus roxellana (assembly GCF_007565055.1). Lineage (NCBI taxonomy): Eukaryota > Metazoa > Chordata > Mammalia > Primates > Cercopithecidae > Rhinopithecus > Rhinopithecus roxellana. The sequence continues at coordinate 79,337,123 of NC_044551.1, forward strand.
GTGTTGAACACACAGTGAAGTAAGGAGTTAGGTGAGATAGACTGGCTAGATCCAGGTTAGGGAAACCTTTATTTCTAATTTTAGGGCCTTGGATATAAACTAGAAGGTACTGGCTATATGAGGTAGAAGGATAATGAAATACATATTGGTTTTCCAGAATACTGTCTCATCTGGTGATTAGACGTTGAATGAAGTAGAAGTAAGAAGACACTGGAATGAAGAAATTGTTTGAATAATTTAATAATTGCAGATGGTAAATATGAATGAACTAAAAAAATACATTAGAGAAACTGTACTTTACATATTTTCAAATATAAACTTACTTTAGAAGACTAGGTAATATTAAACATTTCTCATAAGTCTTTGAGAAGATTTTTATTCATTCATTAAAAATATTTTTTAATAAGTTGGACATATATTATTAATAAATTTAATTCAACAAATATTACTATTAATCTTTCTTTACACAATGTCAGCAACATGGGGGCAATTATTAATTTAAATAGTTTAAATAATTTATTATCCTCTGAATTTATAGATAAAAATTTTAAGAAAATGAAGAAAAGTATTTCTCCTTTATAGTTTCTTTTGGTGATTTTGTTGTTTGTTAATTTCTACTTTGAAACTACAAGCAGATGTCTGAGAAGGAATTTCACTTTTCTCTGTCAAGATAGATACCGACCTGGCCAGATAATCCCATTTGCTGGGACTGGGAAAGGAGAGACTAATTATTACTTTTATCTTTATTCAGCTGTATCTCATAGTCTTCCTTTTTATTTCTATCATGTACTTCATTGTTTTTCTCAAGAACTCTCATCTCTGTGGAGGAAAAAATTATCAATATTTCTGCCCATACCTAACAGTTGCCTGGGTCTACAGCTCTGAATCAAAACTAACATACCACACACCCAAAAGATGAAGTACTTACATCACCTTTACAGGCAAAGTATTCATGTCTATAACCACAAATCTAATCATTTAGCTGAGGTGCTAAGTGGCAGTTTTTGGAAATCTGTAAGGAATTGCTAGAGAAAAGGATGTATTTAAGAATAGCTCACTTCTAATTTATATCATCGTTCTAATGTTCATGACATTTAAAAAAAATGAAGGCTGTGATTATTATTGGTTGTGAAATTAATTTAATGTTATGATAAGTATTTTTAAAACATGAAATAAAATAGTATTTAACAGAAAATGTCAAAATTAGTGGTGTATAGTAAGGATAGGTACTATGTAATAAAGCTTTTGATTCATGTTTTATATATGTTTGTTTTTGCGTGGGTCACGCTGTAATATTACCTCTTATCATGGGTCATAGTTACCATTTTTGAAAGCTTACTGATACTTTGGAATACAAATCCTAAAGTATAAAATGATTTTCCACCAAGAAGCAGTTTCTCTGCTCCTTCTGGGATCTCTGTCTGGTTTGGCCCACCTGTCTGCCTCCACTCCTGCTTCCACCTTGTCCATCAGGGTGACCCAGAAGTCCTACAAGGTGTCCACCTCTGGCCCCTGGGACTTCAGTAGCTGCTCCTACACGAGTGGGCCCAGTGCCCGCACCAGCTCCTCAAGCTTCTCCTGAGAGGACAGCAACAGCAGCTTCTTGGGTGGCCTGGGTAGATGTTATGGTGGGGCCAGCGGCATGGGAGGCATCACCGCCCTCATGGTCAACCAGAGCCTGCTGAGCCCCCTTAACCTGGAGGTGGACCCCAGCATCCAGGCTGTGTGCACCCAGGAGAAGGAGCAGATCAAGACCCTCAACAGCAAGTTTGCCTCCTTCATAGACAAGGTATGGTTCCTGGAGCAGTGGAACAAGTTGCTGGAAACCAAGTGGAGCCTCCTGCAGCAGCAGAAGACAGCTCAGTGCAACATGGAGAACATGTTCAAGAGCTACATCAACAACCTTAGGCAGCAGTTGGAGACTCTGGGCCACAGAAGCTGAAGCTGGAGGCGAAGCTTGGCAATATGCAGGGGCTGGTGGAGGACTTCAAGAACAAGTACCAGGATGAGTTCAATAAGCGTACAGAGATGGAGAATGAATTTGTCCTCATCAAGAAGGAAGCGGATGAAGCTTACATGTACAAGGTAGAGCTGGAGTCTGGCCTGCAAGGGCTGACTGACGAGATAACTTCCTCAGGCAGCTGTATGAAGAGGCGATCCAGGAGCTGCAGTCCCAGATCTTGGTCACGTCTGTGGTGCTGTCCATGGACAACAGTCGCTCCCTGGACATGTACAGCATCATTGCTGAGGTCAAGGCACATTACGAGGAGATTGCCAACCGCAGCCGGGCTGAGGCTGACAGCATGTACCAGATCAAGTATGAGTAGCTGCAGACGCTGGCTGGGAAGCACGCGGATGACCTGCAGAGCACAAAGACTCAGATCTCTGAGATGAACTAGAATATCAGCCAGCTCCAGGTTGAGACGGAGGGCCTCAAAGGCCAGAGGTTTCCCTGGAGGCCGCCATTGCAGATGCCGAGCAGCGTGGGGGAGCTTTCCATTAAGGATGCCAAATTCAAGCTGTCCGAGCTGAAGGCTGCCCTGCAGCGGGCCAAGCAGGACATAGCGTGGCAGCTGCGTGAGTACCAGAGGCTGATGAAAGTCAAGCTGGCCCTGGACATCGAGATTGCCACCTACAGGAAGCTGCTGGAGGGCGAAGAGAGCTGGCTGGAGTCTGGGATGCAGAACATGAGTATTCATCCATAGGAAGACCACCAGCAGCAAGTGGTCTGAGCTCGGTCTATGGGGTCCCTCACAAGCCCGGGCCCCAGGTACGGCCTGGGCTCTAGCTTTGGCTCTGGCGTGGACTCCAGCTTCTTCAGCCGCACCAGCTCCACCAGCACCGTGGTTGTGAAGAAGATTGACACCCGTGATGGGAAGCTGGTGTCCGAGTCCTCTGACGTCCTGACGTCCTGCCCAAGTTACTGGTGCGGCAGCCCCTCCCAGCCTACCCCTCCTAAGGCTGCCCCAGAGCCTGGGAGGAAGGCCGCTTGCGGAGTAGCACAGGGAATGGGAGACGCACCTGAGGCTCAGCCCTAGCCCTCAGCTCACCTGCCAGGGAGTTTACTGCCTGGGCCCCTTACCCATTTCTCCAGCTACAAAACAATTTAGTTGCTTTTTTTTTTTTTTTTTTTTGTCCAAAATAAAACCTCAGGTAGCTCTGCCAGAAAAAAAGAAAAAAGAAAAAAGAAAAAAAAAAAAAAAAAAAAAAAAAAAGATTTTCCAGTTTAGTAGTAATTTTCTGAATAATTTTTATCTCAAATTAGTAAAGTTGATAATAGAAAATGGAAACAGATTATATGAGCAGCTACAAGAAGTTTCACACTACTGTAAATTGTTCTATGACCTGTACAAAATAAAAGTTCATAAATCCAACATTAGTTCCAAAAATGATATAATTATTGACCTTAGGAGAACAATATCAACACTTCTTGTGCAAGTCTCTTTATCTAAAACTATATAAGAAAAAAGTAATAGTAAATATCTTTTCAGAAGATTGTTGCAGTATGTGACAGAAAATGACTAGAATGACTTGTGGGTCCAGCATACTTAGCCTTGCTCAGCAGTATGTTTCTGTTAAGTTCCTGAGAAAGTTACCTTTATTCTTTAGGTATGTTTCTCTGCCAACAAATTAATTATCCACCTTTTCAATGCAGTCCAAAGCAAACTATATTTTATGACACAAAGTCATTAAAAGCTATGATCCAGGACAATACCTACAAAATGAAAGTAACAGTAAGAAAGAGAACATCAAAAATGCATGTTAGAGTAACATTTTAATGAATTCAGTATAATACATTTTTCCCATGACCTGTGATATTTGCATTAATTACTGCATCAATAATCTTGCATAGCAATATCTGGCTACATGGAATTATATGCTTTGGGGTCTGCTCCTCATTTCATACCCTGATTTCTAGCCATCCTATCCTTCAACAGGATAGCAATGGTTGATAATATTTTCAATTACGGTAGAATAGAAATGTAGAAAGAGCAAATTGGCTTAAATTTAAAACCATATGCATCTTCTAGTAATTGATATAAACATCTGGAGTCTGAGCAGTGACTTGCTAATTAACTCCTATGTAACTTGGATTTTTCCTGCACAGTTACAATCTACATTTCAATGCAAATTAATTCAGTTCAATCCAGTAAATATGTATTGATTCTTACTTAAATAGCAAGCACTGTTATTTTGCTGTAATGCTTCCTGCTCTCAAGGTGTTTATAATCAGGAAAAAGAGATAAGCAAGCACATAACTCAGAAATCAAGGCAGAATATGCTTATGCCTTGGAAAAGATTACCAACAGAGTGCATTGGAATGCTTATTCAAACAGAAAAAGGTAGTAGCATGAGTTTTGCCAGATAATATATATCTCAGAGAGGGTATTGTAAGGATTAAATGCAACATATAATCCACAGGGAGCAACTGGGACAAAGTCTCAGCAAATATTAGCTATCGTTATTTTCATTTTTATAGTTGCTGCTATTTTTATTTTCCAGTGTAGCTTATTTAAATAAGAATGATCACATTTGTGTAGCTATCTGCGTTTACTATATTGATTGCCTTGAATTCACTGGGCCAGAGGGCTGACTAAATCAGTCATATTGATTTCAAATCAATACATAAGTAGGGCATGGTAGATTTTTAACACCTGCAGTGCATTAGTTGTACCTGGTTATTGCTATCACCGCCTCTTCCGAATTCCACAAGAAACTCCCTCTTCAGGTTTGTTGGGATTTCCAAGACAAGAAACATATCTGGGAGTGAAAATTATTTCCTTGGTTTTCCTAGAGACTTCATTGTTCCTGTTGACATACCTCTCTCCCTAAGTTGAGGAATTTCACGGCAAACTTTCCTAGCTTGTGAACTCCATCATTCCTCTTAAACATTAGCCACACAAAGATCACATCATAGCTCATCAGAGGACTGTCTGCTTTGTCTGTGATATCCAGCTTAAGGGACTCTGGAGGCTTCTCTTTGGTTTTTATAATTACTGTAACTATAGTTGAAAACATTTTTTTTCTATCTTCTCAGTTAAACACTTTGAGGAGTAAGAGGAGCTTATCAGTTACTTAAACACTGAAATTTTTAATGTTCAGTTGCTATTATGCATTTAAGGTGTGGCAATGAAAAAATCGCTCTTTATTTAGTAGACTGTGATGAATGTCCCCATGTGCTTCACGGAGTGTGAGCAATCAAATCTCATGTTACTTCTTTGAAAATGAAAACCGGTTTCTTTATCTCTATTCCACATAGAGTCTGGCAAAGCTAATTCTCAATCAAGGTATCTGAAAGACTAGATGAAGCCAATGTATTATTTTTTATTTACTCCTGTCTTTGTACTTAATGCAAATTATGTGTAAGATAGTAAATTTGGGCCGGGCGCGGTGGCTCAAGCCTGTAATCCCAGCACTTTGGGAGGCCGAGACGGGCGGATCACGAGGTCAGGAGATCGAGACCATCCTGGCTAACACGGTGAAACCCCGTCTCTACTAAAAACTACAAAAAACTAGCCGGGCGAAGTGGCGGCGCCTGTAGTCCCAGCTACTCGGGAGGCTGAGACAGGAGAATGGCGAGAACCCGGGAGGCGGAGCTTGCAGTGAGCTGAGATCCGGCCACAGCACTCTAGCCTGGGTGACAGAGCGAGACTCCGTTTCAAAAAAAAAAAAAGATAGTAAATTTGGCTAGGAAATCATTGCACTAATCAACTTAAGAATAAAGTCCAAGGACTTTCTCTCACTTCATTATTTATTGTGATAATACCAAAAGTTGTTGGCGTTTTTTAATGAATGACATTCTTTGGGGATGTTCATATTGTTCCATGTATGTCTTGGACAAATATTCATATTTTCCACTTAAAGGCAAAAAGGATGTATCCTAGGAAATAAACAGATATAGCAAGGTTCATAGGGTTGCATTTTAACCACACAATTAGATGGCTCTGATAGGATACAGGTCAGTGTGATTCAGAGAAGAGATCACCGGAACTCAGGAATGAGACTAGTTCCAGATTTGCTACTCCCTAGTTGCATGACTTTAGACAACTCTCTTATTAATTCCATATAACCTCAATGCTCTCATCTGGGAAATAAAGAGGTGCATCCAGTGAACTTTGAAGCTGCCTGTGGGCTGTATAATTCCACAAATCTAACAAGCTATTACCAGAAAGATAAAATTAACCGGGAGTTGGAATTGTATACAATATCTAGCACATACTAAAAAGACAAGGTAGAGAATTTGAATTATTAATTTCTCAGATATGCTGAGTGTTTACTATGTCCATGACATTGGGCTAGATTGTGTGTGTGTGTGTGTGTGTGTGTGTGTTTGTGTGTCTTGAGTGTGGCAGGAATCCTAACCTTAAGGGACTTAGAGTCACCCAGTGAGGAAGACTAAATGTTTGCATGAATAATCCTCATGCTAAATACAAACAAGGAACCTTTATTTTTAGGAAATTAACTAGGCAATTGAGGCACAATTCATTTCATCTTTTAAGACAGTCCTTGATGTTCTGTGATAAATGGCTCAATCTAAAATTAGCCATTTTCATCAGAGTGAAAATAATTTTACTGCATATCAAAGCATCACAATTTGGAGGCAAAAGGCTCGCTAAGTCCACAGGAATGTGTGGGTGTGCCTGTTTAAAAAACATGTAATTAGGCCAGAAAACTCTTCTTTTTGGTTCTACCTTTCCTGAAGACACATAAACCAATCCCAATCCCTGATTGATAATAATTTGTAAAACAGGTGGTAGGGCTGAACAGACAAGTTAGGGATAGGTGTTAATCAAATTCACACTGGTATGTTTTTATAGGAAACCAGTGAGGAAATGGCTAGAGTTTGGGGCTGTTGGGTTCCATTAGGTAAATTTTAAGCTTTGATTAATGATGCTACCAGGCAACATTTTCTAACCACATATAACATGTTAGAAATCTATATCTTCACATAGGCTCCTCCCATTTCTATTGCAAGTTGTTCATAGTGTCCTCATTTCTGAGGCAGCCAAGCACTTAAAAAGATTTTACTCAGTTTAGGTTTTGATTTTTAAATGCTCAATAATAGATAAAAAGAAGTTTATAAATAAACTGTTCTTGATTCAGTATATCCACAGTAAGCTAATTTGTCATAGAAACAAGCAGAAGATATTTTTTGAAAATACGTATATATTACACAGTTCACATACTGAGGCTGAGGAATGCCAAGTAGTTTATGAACGCAGACTTCTTGTAGACATATATATGAAACATTGATGGCTGTTTATCAGGAAGAGAGGAGCATGATTGGATTCATGTTTTAGAAAGGGAATCTGGGATGAGAAAGAAAAAATGGGAAAATAATTTTAAAATACATTAACTTCAATGATTGAAGTGAATGGCTATCAATATATGTGCTAGGAGATTTGGAGGTGAAGCAAGAGGGCCAAATAGAATCCTCCAGTGATCATCCCCCACCCCCTGCGGGAACACCAGATGGAACTATCCACAAAAGAAAGCACCTTTGTGCCAGGTGTGGTGGCTCCCATCTGTAATCCTAGCACTTTGGGAGGCCAAGGCAGGTGGATGGCTTGAGCCCAGGAGTTTAAGACCAGCCTGGGCAACAACATGGCAAAAATACATCTCTACAAATAATAAAAAATCAGCCAGGCATAGGGGTGTGTGCCTCTAGTCCCTGCTACTTGGAATGTTGAGGTGGGAGAATCACTGGAGTCCCGAGGTAGGGGTTACAATGAGCTGAGATTGTAACACTACACTCCAGCCTTGGTGAAAAAGCAAGGCCCTGTCTCAGAAAGCACCTTTATAAGAACCAAAAAGCATGTGAGTTATCACAGTACTTGGTTTTAACATCACATTAAGGAAAGAGACACTAAAGAGGGTTGGAAAGATAGTCTTGAATTGCCTGAATGATCCCTCTTCCATCTCCCAGTGCACAGTATAGCGCTGAGAGAGAATCTGTGCACTTGACAGAGGGAAGTGCAGTGATTGTGGGCTTTGCATTGTAACTCAGTAGTACCTGTTACAGCAGAAAGCAATACAGGGCAGAACTCAGCTGGTGCCCATGGAGGGAGGATTTAGACCAGCCCTAGACAGAGGGAAATCACCCATTCCAGTGCTTGGGAACTGAGTTCCAGCCAGCCTCACTACCATGGGCTAGAATCCTAAGTGATCCAAGTGATTTAGAATCCTAAATAAACTTGAAAGGCAGTTTAGGCCACAAGGACTGTAAGTCCTGGTGCTGTTCTGGGCTCAGAGACAGTGGACTTGGGGTACACATGACCTAGTGAGACACCACCTAGAGCAGCCAACAGAGTGCTTGCTTAACCCCTCCCCCAACCCCAGGCAGCAGAGCTCGAAGTTCCAGGAAAGACTCCTTCCCCCTGCTTAAGGAGAGGAGAAGGGAGAGCAAAGAAGACGTTGTCTTTCAACTTGGCTACCAGCTCAGCCACAGTGGAATAGGGCACCAAGCAGGGTCCTGAAGCACCCATTCCAGGCTTTAGCTGCTACATGACATTTCTAGACACACTGTGGGCCAGAAGGGAATGCTGCCTTGAAGGGAAGGACCCAGTTCCCTCAAGATTCATCACCTGCTTATTAAGGAGCCATTGGGCCTTGAATAAACATCAGCAGTATCCAAGAAGTACTTGCCATGGGTGCTTACTTGGGTGAGACCCTGTACTGTGCTGCCTTCTGGTGTGACAGTGGATTCCCAGTTGTAGTGGCCACAGAGACAGTCCTTCAGCTTCGTGAAAGAAGGAAGAGTAAAAATGTTTTTTTCTTGCAGCTTGTAGCAGCTCAGCTACAGTAAAATAAGACACCAAGCAAATTTCTAAAATCCCCAGTTTCAGACCTTAGTTCCTGGACAGCATTTCTAGACCCATCCGGGGGCAGAAAGGAACCCACTTCCCTGAAAGAAGAGACCCAAACCTGGCAAAATTCACCACGCGCAGACTAAAGAGCCCTTGCGCGTCGAAAAGAACATCAGTAGTAGCCAGTCAGTACTTACCACAGAGGCGGTGGTGGCCATGAGTAGAGACTCCTGCTTGAGGAAAAGAGAGAGAAAAAAAAAAGAACTTTGTCTAACAACCTGACTAGCAGCTCAGTCACAGTAAAATAAAGTACTAAGTAGATTCCTAACATTCTCACCTCCAGGTCCTAGCTCCTGCACACCGTTTCTAGACACACACTGGGCTAGAAGGGAGCTCTCTACCCTAAAGGGAAAGACACAATCCAGGCTTGATTCACCACCTGCTGACTAAAGAGCCCTTGGGCTTTAAATAAATATCAGTGGAAGACAGACAATAGTCACTGCAGGCCTTGAGTGAGACCCGGCACTGTGCTGACTTCTGTCTGATCCAGCAGAGTCCCAGTGGTGGTACCACAGGGGTGCTTCTGTCACCCCTCCCTCAACTCCAGGCAGCTCAGCACAGAGAGACAGAAACTCCGTTGGTTTGGGCGAAAGTAAGGGAAGAAAACAAGAGTCTCTGTCTGGTAATCTAGGTAATTCTTTCAGGTCTTACCCAAGACAGCCAAGGGGGTATCTCTATGAGTATGCAAGAGTCACAGCATTACTGGGTTTGGGAAGGCCTCTAATGCAGATACGGCTGCAATGACCAAAGACTTAGATCACAGCACTCAATTCCCTTTGAATACTTGGAAAGCTTTCCTAAGAAGAATGGGTACAAAACAAGCTCAGACTATAACAAACACCTAACTCTTCAATGACTAGACATCGATGAGCATCCAAAAGTGTCAAGACCATCCAGGAAATCATGATCTCACCAAACAAACTAAATAAGGCATCAGAGACCAATCCCAGAGTGACAGAGGTAAGTGATCCTCCAAAGTATTCAAAATAGCTGCATTGAGGAAGTTGAACAAAATTTAAAGTAACAGAGAAATTCAGAATCCTATAAAATACATTTAACAAAGAAATTAAAATTATTTTTAAAAATTCAAGCAGAAATTCTATAGCTGAAATGTTCAATTAGCATAGTGAAGAATGCGTCAGACTCTCTCAACAGCAGAACTGATTGAGTAGAAGAAAGTATTAGTGAGTCTGAAGACAGGTTATTTGAAAACATATAATCAGAGATTGTATAAAAGATTAAAAAAATGAAGCATGCCTACAAGATCTAAAAAATAGGCCCAAAAGGGCAAATTTAAGAGTTATTGGCCTTAACAAGAAGGTAGAGAAAGAGATGGGAGTAGAAAATTCATTCAAAGAGAAAACAGAGAACTTTCACAATCCAAGAAAAGATATCAATATTCTCTATCCGCTTCCACCCCTTAATAGAAAACAATACATTAATTCAAAGCCTTACACTATGCCTAGGAGCCATTACCACTATATTTACAGCAGTATGTACTTTAACACAAAATGATATTAAAAAAAATCGTGGCCTTCTCCACCTCAAGCCAACTAGGACTAATAATAGTCACTATCAGCATCAACCAACCATACTTAGCATTCCTACACATCTGCACTCATGCCTTCTTTAAAGCTATATTATTCATTTGCTCCGGATCTATTATGCACAACCTAAATAACGAACAAGACATCTGAAAAATAGGAGGATGATTTAAAACAATACCCCTCACCTCAACTTCCCTAACCATTGGTAACCTGGCCACTAGAAGCTTATAGAACACCAAGTAATTCAATCTAAATAAAACTATATTAATACTTTTAATAATCAAACTCCCAAAGTTCAAGGATAAAGAAAGAATTGTAAAATCAGCAAGAGAGAAGAAATAAATAAGATACAAAGGACCTCCAATTCATCTGACAGCAGACTTCTGAGTAGAAAACTAACAGACCAGGAGAGAGTGGCACGAAATATTTAAAGTGCTGAAAGAAAAAAAAATCTTTTATCCTAGAATAGTAAATCCAGTGAAACTATATTTCAAACGTGAAAAATAAATAAATATTTCTCCAGATAAACAAAAGGTGAGGGATTTCATCAATACCAGACCTTTCCTATAAGAAACGCAAAAGGAAATTCTTCAATCTGAAAGAAAAGGACATTAACAAGCAATAAGAAATCATCTGAAAGGTACAAAACTCACTGGTAATGGTAAGCACACAGAAAAACATAGAATAGTATAACACTGTAATTGTGTGTAAACTACTCATATCTTGAGTTAAAAGACTACAGTATGAACCTATGAAAAATAATAACTACAACAACTTTTCAAGACATAGACAGTATAATAACATATAGATAGAAACATCAAAAAGTTAAAAAGTCGGGGATGAATTAAAGTGTAAAGTTTTTATTACTTTTCTATTTGCTTGTTGGTTTGTTTTGGCAATTAGAGTTAAATTGTCGTCAGTTTACAATAATGGGCTGTAAGATGTTATTTTCAAGTCTCATGGCAACTTCAAAACAAGAAAAATAGGGAGCAAGATGGCCCAATAGGAACAGCTCCAGTCTCCAACTCCCAGCGCGAGTGACACAGAAGACCGGTGATTTCTGCATTTTCAACTGAGGTACTGGGTTCATCTCACTAGGGAGTGCCTGGCAATCGGTGCTGGTCAGCTGCTGCAGCCCGACCAGCGAGAGCTGAAGCAGGGCAAGGCATCACCTCACCTGGGAAGCCCAAGGGGGAAGGGAATCCCTTTTCCTAGCCAGGGGAACTGAGACACACAACACCTGGAAAATCGGGTAACTCCCACCCCAATACTGTGCTTTAAGCAAACGGGCACACCAGGAGATTATATCCCACACCTGGCCAGGACGGGTCCCATGCCCATGGAGCCTCCCTCATTGCTAGCACAGCAGTCTGCGATCTAACTGCAAGGCAGCAGCGAGGCTGGGGGAAGGGGCGCTCGCCATTGCTGAGGCTTAAGTAGGTAAACAAAGCCACTGGGAAGCTCGAACTGGGTGGAGGTCACAGCAGCTCAAGGAAGCCCGCCTGTCTCTGTAGACTCCACCACTGGGGACAGGGCACAGCTAAACAACAACAACAACAACAACAACAACAACAAAGCAGCAGAAACCTGTGCAGACGCAAACGACTCTGTCTGACAGCTTTGAAGAGAGCAGTGGATCTCCCAACATGGAGGTTGAGATCTGAGAACGGACAGACTGCCTGCTCAAGTGGGTCCCTGATCCCTGAGTATCCTAACTGGGAGACATCCCCCACTAGGGGCAGACTGACACCCCACACCTCACAGGGTGGAGTACACCCCTGAGAGGAAGCTTCCAAAGGAAGAATCAGACAGGTACACTCGCTGTTCAGCAATATTCTATCTTCTGCAGCCTCTGCTGCTGATACCCAGGCAAACAGGGTCTGGAGTGGACCTCAGGCAATCTCCAGCAGACCTACAGCTGAGGGTCCTGACTGTTAGAAGGAAAACGATCAAACAGGAAGGACACCTACACCAAAATCCCATCAGTACGTCAACTTCATCAAAGACCAGAGGCAGATAAAACCACAAAGATGGGGAAGAAACAGGGCAGAAAAGCTGGAAATTCAAAAAATAAGAGCGCATCTCCCCCTGCAAATGAGCGCAGCTCATCGCCAGCAACGGATCAAAGCTGGACGGAGAATGACTTTGACGAGATGAGAGAAGAAGGCTTCAGTCCATCAAACTTCTCAGAGCTAAAGGAGGAATTACATACCCAGCGCAAAGAAACTAAAAATCTTTAAAAAAGAGTGGAAGAATTGATAGCTAGAGTAATTAATGCAGAGAAGGTCATAAATGAAATGACAGAGATGAAAACCATGACACGAGAAATACGTGACAAATGCACAAGCTTCAGTAACCGACTCGATCAACTGGAAGAAAGAGTATCAGCGATTGAGGATCAAATGAATGAAATGAAGCGAGAAGAGAAACCAAAAGAAAAAAGAAGAAAAAGAAATGAACAAAGCCTGCAAGAAGTATGAGATTATGTAAAAAGACCAAATCTATGTCTGATTGGGGTGCCTGAAAGTGAGGGGGAAAATGGAACCAAGTTGGAAAACACTCTTCAGGATATCATCCAGGAGAACTTCCCCAACCTAGTAGGGCAGGACAACATTGAAATTCAGGAAATCCAGAGAACGCCACAAAGATACTCCTCGAGAAGAGCAACTCCAAGACACATAATTGCCAGATTCACCAAAGTTGAAATGAAGAAAAAAAATCTTAAGGGCAGCCAGAGAGAAAGGTCGGGTTACCCACAAAGGGAAGCCCATCAGACTAACAGCAGATCTCTCGGCAGAAACTCTACAAGCCAGAATAGAGTGGAGACCAATATTCAACATTCTTAAAGAAAAGAATTTTCAACCCAGAATTTCATATCCAGCCAAACTAAGTTTCATCAGTGAAGGAGAAATAAAATCCTTTACAGATAAGCAAATGCTTAGGGATTTTGTCACCACCAGGCCTGCCTTACAAGAGACCCCGAAGGAAGCACTAAACATGGAAAGGAACAACCGGTACCAGCCATTGCAAAAACATGCCAAAATGTAAAGACCATTGAGGCCAGGAAGAAACTGCATCAACTAACGAGCAAAATAACCAGTTAATATCATAATGGCAGGATCAAGTTCACACATAACAATATTAACCTTAAATGTAAAAGGACTAAATGCTCCAATTAAAAGACACAGACTGGCAAACTGGATAAAGAGTCAAGACCCATCAGTCTGCTGTATTCAGGAGACCCATCTCACATGCAGAGACATACATAGACTCAAAATAAAGAGATGGAGGAAGATCTACCAAGCAAATGGAGAACAAAAAAAAGCAGGGGTTGCAATCCTAGTCTCTGATAAAACAGACTTTAAACCATCAAAGATCAAAAGAGACAAAGAAGGCCATTGCATAATGGTAAAGGGATCAATTCAACAGGAAGAGCTAACCTAAATATATATGCACCCAATACAGGAGCACCCAGATTCATAAAGCAAGTCCTTAGAGACTTACAAAGAGACTTAGACTCCCATACAATAATAATGGGAGACTTCAACACCCCACTGTCAACATTAGACAGATCAACGAGACAGAAAGTTAACAAGGATATCCAGGAATTGAACTCATCTCTGCAGCAAGCAGACCTAATAGACATCTATAGAACTCTCCACCCCAAATCATCAGAATACACATTCTTCTCAACACCACATCACACTTATTCCAAAATTGACCACATAATTGCAAGTAAAGCACTCCTAAGCAAATGTCCAAGAACAGAAATTATAACAAACTTTCTCTCAGACCACAGTGCAATCAAACTAGAACTCAGGACTAAGAATCTTAATCAACACCACTCAACTACATGGAAACTGAACAACCTGCTCCTGAATGACTATTGGGTACATAATGAAATGAAGGCAGAAATAAAGATGTTCTTTGAAACCAATGAGAACAAAGATACAACATACCAGAATCTCTGGGACACATTTAAAGCAGTGTGTAGAGGGAAATTTATAGCACTAATGCCCACAAGAGAAAGCTGGAAAGATCTAAAATGGACACTCTAACATCACAATTAAAAGAACTAGAGAGGCAAGAGCAAACACATTGAAAAGCTAGCAGAAGGCAAGAAATAACTAAGATCAGAGCAGAACTGAAGGAGACAGAGACACAAAAAACCCTCCACAAAATCAATGAATCCAGGAGTTGGTTTTTTGAAAAGATCAACAAAATTGATAGACTGCTAGCAAGACTAATAAAGAAGAAAAGAGAGAAGAATCAAATAGACGCAATAAAAAATGATAAAGGGGATGTCACCAGTGACCTCACAGAAATACAAACTACCATCAGAGAATACTATAAACACCTCTATGCAAATAAATTAGAAAATCTAGAAGAAATGGATAATTTCCTGGACACATACGCCCTCCCAAGACTAATCCAGGAAGAAGTTGAATCCCTGAATAGACCAATAGCAGGCTCTGAAATTGAGGCAATAATTAATAGCCTACCAACCAAAAAAAGTCCAGCACCAGATGGATTCACAGCTGAATTCTACCAGAGGTACAAGGAGGAGCTGGTACCATTCCTTCTGAAACTATTCCAATCAATAGAAAAAGAGGGAATCCTCCCTAACTCATTTTAGGAGGCCAACATCATCCTGATACCAAAGCCTGGTAGAGACACAACAAAAAAAGAAAATTTTAGACCAATATCCCTGATGAACATCGATGCCAAAATCCTCACTAAAATACTGGCAAACTGGATTCAGCAGCACATCAAAAAGCTTATCCACCATGATCAAGTGGGCTTCATCCCTGGGATGCAAGGCTGGTTCAATATTCGCAAATCAATAAACGTAATCCAGCGTATAAACAGAACCAAACACAAGAACCACATGATTATCTCAATAGATGCAGAAAAGGCCTTTGACAAAATTCAACAGCCCTTCATGCTAAAGACGCTCAATAAATTCGGTATTCATGGAACGTACCTCAAAATAATAAGAGCTATTTATGACAAACCCACAGCCAATATCATACTGAATGGGCAAAAACTGGAAAAAATCCCTTTGAAAACTGGCACAAGACAGGGATGCCCTCTCTCATCACTCCTATTCAACATAGTGTTGGAAGTTCTGGCTAGGGCAATCAGGCAAGAGAAAGAAATCAAGGGTATTCAGTTAGGAAAAGAAGAAGTCAAATTGTCCCTGTTTGCAGATGACATGACTGTATATTTAGAAAACCCCATTGTCTCAGCCCAAAATCTCCTTAAGCTGATAAGCAACTTCAGCAAAGTCTCAGGATACAAAATTAATGTGCAAAAATCACAAGCATTCTTATACACCAGTAACAGACAAACAGAGAGCCAAATCAGGAATGAACTTCCATTCACAATTGCTTCAAAGAGAATAAAATACCTAGGAATGCAACTTACAAGGGATGTCAAGGACCTCTTCAAGGAGAACTACAAACCACTGCTCAGTGAAATCAAAGAGGACACAAACAAATGGAAGAACATACCATGCTCATGGATAGGAAGACTCAATATCGTGAAAATGGCCATACTGCCCAAGGTAATTTATAGATTCAATCCCATCCCCATCAAGCTACCAATGAGTTTCTTCACAGAATTGGCAAAAACTGCTTTAAAGTTCATATGGAACCAAAAAAGAGCCCACATTGCCAAGACAATCCTAAGTCAAAAGAACAAAGCTGGAGGCATCACGTTACCTGACTTCAAACTATACTACAAGGCTACAGTAACCAAAACAGCATGGTGCTGGTACCAAAACAGAGATATAGACCAATGGAACAGAACAGAGTCATCAGAAATAATACCACACATCTACAGCCATCCGATCTTTGACAAACCTGAGAGAAACAAGAAATGGGGAAAGGATTCCCTATTTAATAAATGGTGCTGGGAAAATTGGCTAGCCATAAGTAGAAAGCTGAAACTGGATCCTTTCCTTACTCCTTATACGAAAATTAATTCAAGATGGATTACAGACTTAAATGTTAGACCTAATACCATAAAATCCCTAGAAGAAAACCTAGGTAGTATCATTCAGGACATAGGCATGGGCAAGGACTTCATGTCTAAAACACAAAAAGCAACGGCAACAAAAGCCAAAATTGACAAATGGGATCTAATTAAACTAAAGAGCTTCTGCACAGCAAAAGAAACTACCATCAGAGTGAACAGGCAACCTACAGAATGGGAGAAAATTTTTGCAATCTACTCATCTGACAAAGGGCTAATATCCAGAATCTACAAAAACTCAAACAAATTTACAAGAAAAAAACAAACAACGCCATCAAAAAGTGGGCAAAGGATATGAACAGACATTTCTCAAAAGAAGACATTCATACAGCCAACAGACACATGAAAAAATGCTCATCATCACTGGCCTTCAGAGAGATGCAAATCAAAACCACAATGAGATACCATCTCACACCAGTTAGAATGGCAATCATTAAGAAGTCAGGAAACAACAGGTGCTGGAGAGGATGTGGAGAAATAGGAACACTTTTACACTGTTGGTGGGATTGTAAACTAGTTCAACCATTATGGAAAACAGTATGGCGATTCCTCAAGGATCTAGAACTAGAAGTACCATGTGACCCAGCCATCCCATTACTGGGTATATACCCAAGGGATCATAAATCATGCTGTTATAAAGACACATGCACACGTATGTTTATTGCGGCACTATTCACAATAGCAAAGACTTGGAATCAAGCCAAATGTCCATCAGTGACAGACTGGATTAAGAAAATGTGGCACATATACACCATGGAATACTATGCAGCCATAAAAAAGGATGAGTTTGTGTCCTTTATGGAGACATGGATGCAGCTGGAAACCATCATTCTTAGCAAACTATCACAAGAACAGAAAAACACCACATGTTCTCCCTCATAGGTGGGAACTGAACAATGAGATCACTTGGACTCGGGAAGGGGAACATCACACACCGGGGCCTATCATGGGGAGGGGAGGGTGGGAGGGCTTGCATTTGGAGTTATGCCTGATGTAAATGACGAGTTGATGGGTGCTGACGAGTTGATGGGTGCAGCACACCAACATGGCAGAAGTATACATATGTAACAAACCTGCACGTTATGCACATGTACCCTAGAACTTAAAGTATAATAATATTTAAAAAAAAAAAGAAAAATACAACTGATACACAGAAATGAAAAGCAAGAAACTAAAACACACGATCAGAGAAAGTCGTCTTCACACAAAAAAAGAAAAAAAAAAAACGAAAGGAAGAGAGGAAGAGAAGACTATGAAACAATCAGAAAACAAATAATGAAATGGTAATAGAAAGTTCTTACCTATCAATAATAACATTAAATGTAAATGAGCTAAAGTCTCTAATTAAAAAATAGAGTATCTGAGTGAATTTTTAAAAAGATCCAATGATCTGTTGCCTACAAGAAGCACTTTACCTATGAAAACACACATAGACTGAAAATAAAGGATAGAAAAAGATATTCCATGCCAATGCAAACCAAAAAAAAAGAGCAGAATAGCTATACTTAATCAGATAACATAGATTTCAAGACAGAAAGTGTAAAAAGAGACATAGATGGTTATTGTATATGATAAATAAGTCATTTGAACAAGAGGGTATAACAATTGTAAATATATATGCACCCAACACTGGAGCACCTAGATATATAAACCAAATATTATTAGAGTTAAGGAGAGAGAAAGACCTCAATACAATAATAGCTGGAGACTTCAACAGTCTACTTTCAGTAATGGACAGATGGTCCAGAGAGAAAAGAAATAAAAAAAATTGGACTTAATCTGCACTATAGACCACATGTTCCTAATAGATATTAATATTTACAGAACATTTCATTCAGTGACTACAGAATGTACATTATTTTACTTAACATGCAGATCATATCTAAGGACAGACTGTATATTAGGCCAAGGAACAAGTCTTTAAAAGTTAAAAAAAAATCGTATCAAGTATCTTCTCTAACCACAATGGAATAAAATTGGAAATTAGTATCAAGAGGAGGGTGGCAGACCAAAATGGTGCCATAGAAGCCTACAGGGTTTGCCTGAAAGGAGCACCAAATTTCAACAATTATCTGCACAGAGAAAAG
Source organism: Rhinopithecus roxellana (assembly GCF_007565055.1). NCBI lineage: Eukaryota > Metazoa > Chordata > Mammalia > Primates > Cercopithecidae > Rhinopithecus > Rhinopithecus roxellana. The sequence goes on from NC_044551.1 coordinate 79,355,660, forward strand.
CACCATCACAAGAATCAATATCAGGTGCAGCAATCACAGTACCTGGCTTTAACTTCACGTCACTGAAAGAGGCATGGAATTGGGTAGGAGAGACAGTCTTGTATCGCCAACACTACCACTCTCCTGTCCACCATCAGTGGGTGTGTGGTGTGGAGAATGAGTCAGAATTATCTCAGATAACTTTAACAAAGAGATTGAAATATTAATAATTGAAAAGAATCAAACAGAAATTCTAGAAAAATGCAAGTGACATACTGAATAATGCATCAAAATATCTTAATAGCAGAATTGATTAGGCAGAAGAAACAATTGGTGAGTTTGAAGAGAGATTATTTGAAAATACACAATCAGAGGATACAAAAGAAAAAAATCTTATCTATAAGACCTAGAAAATACCCTCGGAAGGATAAATCTAAGACTTATTGGCCTTAAAGAGGAGGTAGAGAAAGAGATAGGAGTAGGAAGTTTATTCAAAGGGATTATAACTATTTGAAAATTCATATGGAACCAAAAAATAACTCGAATAGCCATGAAAATATTTGAAAATTACCAATCTGACAAAGGATTAAAAACCAGAATATATAAGCAGCTCAAACCAGTCTATAGGAAAAAAATCCAGTAATTAGATAAAAAAATGGGAAAAAGATCTGAATAGACTTTTCTCAAAGAAGATATACAAATGACTAATAGATATATGAAAAGATGCTCAATATCATTGATAATTAGAGAAATGCAAATCAGAACTACAATGAGAAATCATCTCATCCCAGTTAAAATCGTTTTCATCCAAAAGATAGGCAGTAAGAAAAGATAGCAAGGACGTGGAGAAAAAGTAACCATAGAACACAGTTGGTGTGAATGTAAATTAGTACAGCCACTATGGGAAAGAGTATGGAGGTTTCTCAAAAAACTAAAAATATAACTACCATATGACCCAGCAATCCCACTGGTAGGTATATATTCATAAGAAAGAAAATAAACAAATCAAAGACATATCTATGCCCTTATGTTTATTGCAGCACTATTTATAATAGCCAAGCTTTGGAAGCAACCAAAATGTCCATCAACAGGCAAATGGATAAAGAAAATGTGATACCTACACACAATGGAGTACTATTCAACTATAAAAAAGAAGAAAATTATGTCATCTGCAACAACATGGATGCATCTGGAAGACATTATATTAAGTGCAATTAACCAGGCATTTCTACTTTGCATATTCTTCTCATTTGTGGTAGCTAAAAATGAAAACAATTGAATTCATGGGAACAGGGAATAGAATGATGATTACCAGAGGCAGGAAAGGGAAGTGTGGGTAGTTGAGCGTGTTAATAGGTGCAAAAATGTATTTAGATAGAATGGATACAATCTAGTAGTTGACAACACAACAAGGTGACTTAAGTCAACATAAATGTATTGTCTACAGATTCCTAAATGAGAATAATTGGAATGTTTTTAACACAAAGAAATGATAAATGCTTGAGGTGATGGATACTCCATTTGCTCTCATGTGATTTTTATGCATTGTGTGCCTGTATCAAAATATCTCATGTACCCCATAAGTATATACACCTACTATGTACCTATAAAATTTGTATTATTCCAGTTGCTCCCTGTCAGAAATATATTTTCTCAAGAATTACGCCTGCCATCTTAGAGAAAAAATGTCTAGTGTAATTGGTCTTGTGGTTTAATTCAAATGCCCATATCAAACCATATGCTTAACAGTGTTACTAGGTCTCCTATTCAGAGGAATAATCAAAGGGTGATAAAGTGTACTTTCAAAACTGAAAAGAAGTCATAAGACTTTTGGATTTTTGGCTTGGAATCTCTGAGAAGTAATAGGTAGATCTTGGAGAGAGGTTTGATTGGAAGGGAGAAGGAAGAAAGTGATCTTTCTCTGTAATTTACTGATTATTAGCATCAGGTTTTGTGATTTTTTGTCTATTTGATGTCTAGCACTGTGCTCTGAACTAGAATGCATAGTTTCTTTCCATCTATAACCTCTAATATAATCTCCTGTAATTTTAATTTTAATTCTTGTTGATTAATAACTATTGGTTCCAAAATCATGGTAAAACTTAAGAATTTCAAAAAAGAATGTCAATAATGGTATTATAAATTACCATTTTTTACATAAATCACATCAGAGTAAATGGAGTATCCATCACCTCAAGCATTTATCATTTCTTTGTGTTAAAAACATTCCAATTATTCTCATTTAGGAATCTGTAGACAATACATTTATGTTGACTTAAGTCACCTTGTGTTGTCAACTACTAGATTGTATCCATTCTATCTAAATACATTTTTGCACCTATTAACACGCTCAACTACCCACACTTCCCTTTCCTGCCTCTGGTAATCATCATTCTCTTCCCTGTTCCCATGAATTCAATTGTTTTCATTTTTAGCTACCACAAATGAGAAGAATATGCAAAGTAGAAATGCCTGGTTAATTGCACTTAATATAATGTCTTCCAGATACATCCATGTTGTTGCAGATGACATAATTTTCTTCTTTTTTATAGTTGAATAGTACTCCATTGTGTGTAGGTATCACATTTTCTTTATCCATTTGCCTGTTGATGGCATAATTTACCATAAATTTATATAAATGGCTCATATAAATTATGAACCAGGCGAATCCTTTATTTTCATTTTTCTCTCTTAAAAAGTCATCTGTATCTAGTAAGAAATTATAACACTGCCAAAGAGAATACATATAACAAAACAAATGCCCACTTCTTATCTCTAGTCCTTTAGCTTCCTCTTTGAAGTCAACCAGATTTTGGATTCTTGTGTGTACATATTCCGAGATATTCTAGTCTCTCCAAGCATCATGTATGTAAATATCTGTAACTTATACTTTCTTTTTTCCCCCTTAGTAGTATCTGATTCTTACTTTTGTGCACTTTGTTTTTACATTTACTTTTTAAAAAACTTGGTCTATCTCAGTATATATACAGTATATACATATATGTATACTTATATAAATATATACTATATATACACATATACAGATACATATATATCTGTATATATATACACACATATACAGATATGTATATCTTTCACCTAACATTTATATAGTGTTTCATTATATACCTGCACCACGATTTAACCAACTTCCTACTGATGGACATACCAACTGGTGAACAACACTGTTTAAAGTTACGAAAATGCAACAGAGCTTCATAGGTGGGGATACGGGGTCATAAGTCTATCTCTGGGTTTGAGTCTTTATATTCCATGTAGTTTTGAGTCTATTTTACTATGTTTCTGTGCTTCTCTCTATGTTTTTTCCCATTTGTCTGTTTCTTTCTGTCTGCACAAATACATCTCTAGTCACTAATCCCTTTTTTGTATCTCACAGCTATGTGGACATAGTTCAGAGTTTAAGTGTGGAATAGCAGGAAGCATGGTGAGTGGAGCTGGGACTCAGTTCTGGTTCTGTCACTAACCAGATTTCAGACATTTTCTTTTTATACCTAAAGCCATTAATTTTCCCATTTGTTGAGCTACATAAACTTTAAAGCTCTCCTTTCTATTATTTTGTGAATTTTTTTCTTTTACATATTTATCTGTTTATTCAGTCATCATTTAATAAATTTTATTGAGACTCTTCTATTTATCAGGTGTTGTGGAAAGCACTTATCAGTGGGACAAATTGCAAAGATAAATGAAATATTTCTTGGTTTCGACTCAATCCAATGGAAAACACAGATAGAAACAAATACGTACATTGCATGTAATTGTATTTATTAAAGGAAGTTTTAAGGCCCTATTTTCCTAATTTTTAAAGTGGAGCAATGGAATATTGATAGGCATTTATTTAAAACTTCCTTTTTAATTGTAATTGAATGAATATTTCCTGAGGACCATTTACCCTCAAGAAAACAAATATAACAGTTTCTGATTATATTATTTCAGAAAGGGAAGTGCTCAAGATTTTGCATAATGGGCAATTTTATATTTTAACTGGTTCTTTTCAGTTCTTATTCACATGTAGTAATTCACGTGCTTGATAATTTGGGAAAACAGATGCATATCTCATTCTGATTAGTAAGGGATAGATGATGTGCCACGTATGGGTTAGTCATAGATTGGCCATGAGGGAGATACTTTGTCTGCTACTAATGGAAGCCAGGGTGAGAAAATAAGATCTGGAGCTCACTTAGGCACCTTGCTAAATAGGAGCAGGGAAAAGATGCCAGAATTATAAACAGAAAATCACCACCTTTATGGGAATAGTAAAATGTAATGCTTTCTTGGAGTCCTGCTTCATTTAAAACTACAGAGAATCTGTTCAGAGCTATTTGCATGCTTCTCTTCCATCAACTCTGTGCTACTAACCTATATCAGATTCTTTAAAAAATATTTTAAATGATAAATATTTAATTGGGAAATTAATATTTGCATCAAAAAACAATGTAACTCCATTTATAGGAAGGTTTAGATAATGAAAATGTGAGTTGGAGAACATTTAACAGCCCATTGGCTGAAATATCATTAATAATTAATCTCACATAGTTTTGTTGTCCTTGTCATTTAGTTTTGTTTTTCTCTTAAGAAAATCTGAGAAAATGACCTGTGAGTTTGAAGGCTAAATATATTTCTGTGGACAAGATGACTAATCAAATTAAAGATGAAATTGCATCAATCCATCTATACATTGCAAGAACAAAAATTAAAAATTGCCTTTTATATAATTTAGTATTTAAATTATAAAATTTAACATAGAGCTGAACATTATGTAAATATAAAATCTTTCTAAGCCTTAGTTTTCTCATCTCTAAAGTGAAAATAATTACAATAATATGAATATATATCGGATAAGATTGTTATAACAAATAAATAAAATAATGGATTTTTAATACTTAGCATAATGCCTGACATATGATTAATGCTTAGTTGTATTTGATATTATTAGGTGATATTCATAATCTACTGAAGCTGAAGAATAGAACTGGTTCCAGAGCAGAGAAATAAGAATGAATATGACTAATAAATAGGTTTTACTTTTAGGATTTGCATAAGTTAAAGTACAAGTGGATTACTCTGTTGAGAATGGATGAAGGAATTCTGTGACTAATTTCTGAGGAATTAGTACTTTATTATATGTTCTCAAAGGGGAACTTTAAGTGGGGGAGTTCTGAGCATGTTGGGGAATTTATATTATTTTTCAGTAAAATTACATGCATTTTGTCAAACTTGGGGAAATATTTTTGGATGTACCACATTGCATAGGTGCCTTTTAAATAGTAATTTTTAACATGATTCCATTAAAGTCAAACTTCAACTGTATGTATACATTTTTGACAAATAGCTCCAGCTCTTTCTCATCTTAGGAAATGATAGAGTAGAGTTGCTTACTAAAAACTGACATTAAAAACAGCACCCTTGCTCAGGAGCTCCCTCAAGTTCAGCAACAAAAATGTAAACAATATCTTCTAGAATTGGCTCCCATCTCTATTTAATGTTTATTAATTGGACTCACCTTTGCTTGGATCCTGATCTTTGCCCAGTCACGTTCTTCCTTCCTTCTCACTAGCCCCTTTTCCTCTCTTTCTTGTTTTTTCTACCTTTCTCCCTCCTGCAGTGAAAAAAGCAATATGAAACTTCTCTCTAGAGACCCTCCACTCAAACGGCCATATGAGTTTAATGTATAATGCATGCAAAGCAGTGTGAGTTGCAGATGATTCAAAAGAGAAGCCTCTGAGGCTGGGCTCAGGAGGCATTCTTTAATAATAATTAGAAAATCAAAGAGCATCTTACTGTTACTCTAGTCATTTGACTGTAATGTAATAACCTTGGCCCAAATAGTGTCAGGGAGCAATATATCGCTATAATGTAACCTTCTCAACACAATTATTATGCAAATGCACTTATTCATAAGTAATAGGTTCATTGTCTTTATAATTTCCTACTTAGATTTGACTAGAAATCTATGGACACCTCTCTAACACGAGATGTATCGCTAAGGTCTCAGGCAGACACAAAATAATGTGAGGTTTAATTTAGATGTTAATTTTTCAGTAACATATTAACAAACTATTTTCAGAGAGGCAGTTAGGGCAAGACTTGGGCATGGTGTTTTAGCTAGTGATGTCAACTTTTAAGAGAATGTCTTTTTTCTTTGCTTCTGACCCAGGGATAAGATTTGAAATTAAGACTTGTGAACTTTTACTTTGCCACCATACCCCAAATTTTTACACTTAATCAGGGGTTTTAAAAACTCTGAAAAGTGGTAGAACATAGAAATATTTATTGGGCACTTAATATGATTAATGAGCTCTTGATAAGTTATGAACAAACAAACAAAGCTGTTCCTCAAATAAATCAGTGTGCATGACTTTACTTTTGATGTCTACAAGGAAAGTTCTGCAATCCTTTGGCAAGTCTTACTGGATATACATTATTTATTGGGAAAAATTGGTCCAGAAGTTTTCTAAGGTGAGCAAAAATACTGGGGACAGTTCATCTCATTTACCAAGGAGCTGTAGTCAAGGCACTCTGAATATTTTATGAATAAAGATATATACATAATTACTGGTAAGGTTCTAGGGCTATGATATTTGATCCAATTTTAGGAATATTCTATAAAAGAGAGAAGACTGAATGTTTAAAAAAAAATCAGAGTTTCTTTAAGCTGAAAGGAAATTTAGATGGCACAGATTTAAAGAATCATGGAACTTAATCTGATGTAGGTCCTAGATAGTAGATAGTATGGCCCTCTTATATTGCACATGGAAAGAACTGAGGACAGATCATCAACCATACACTTATTATATGGGATCCATCAGGTGGACATTCAACCTCTGCTTAAATACTTCCAGTGACAGAAAGGACGCTTTTCTTGTGGCTACTGTCCCAATATTGAGTGTCTTAAATTGTTATGCAAATTCTTATGCAAATTTCCATTTACAAATTTTCCTTTTACAAAATTTACTTTTCATTATTTTTTGCTCAGCATGTCAGAAAGCAAATCATAAAATGATATGTTATCAAAAATTGACTTCTTTAGCATTTAATTTTTGCTAGCACAATGATATTTTGATGTTGCAGCACAAATCCATGGGAAAGAATAGATTATTGTTGATGTTAGGAAAATTTGTTCTCTATATAGAGTACTGCACAATGTATACTGAATTAAATACCTACATGTGGAAAGTGATTGTATAAAGTAAGAGAAGATAATTCAGGAGAATATTTTTGTGATTTAGGAGCAGGGAAGGAGTTTTTTTTTTTTATACTTTAAGTTCTAGGGTACATGTGCACAACGTGCAGGTTTGTTACATATGTATACATGAGCCATGTTGGTGTGCTGCATCCATCAACTCATCATTTGCATCAGGTATAACTCCCAGTGCTATCCCTCCCCTCTCCCCCCTCCCCACAATAGGCCCCAGTGTGTGATGTTCCCCTTCCCGTGTCCAAGTGATCTCATTGTTCAATTCCCACCTATGAGTGAGAACATGCAGTGTTTAGTTTTCTGTTCTTGCGATAGTTTGCTGAGAATGATGGTTTCCAGCTGCATCCATGTCCCTACAAAGGACACAAACTCATCCTTTTGTATGGCTGCATAGTATTCCATGGTGTATATGTGCCACATTTTCTTAATCCAGTCTGTCACAGATGGACATTTGGGTTGATTCCAAGTCTTTGCTATTGTGAATAGTGCCTCAATAAACATACATGTGCATGTGCCTTTATAGCAGCATGATTTATAATCCTTTTGGTATGTACCCAGTAATGAGATGGCTGGGTCATATGGTATTTCTAGTTCTAGATCCTTGAGGAATTGCCATACTGTTTTCCACAATGGTTGAACTAGTTTACAATCCCACCAACAGTGTAAAAGTGTTCCTATTTCTCCACATCCTCTCCAGCCACATATTGTTTTCTGACTTTTTAATGATTGCCGTTCTAACTGGTGTGAGATGGTATCTCATTGTGGTTTTGATTTGCATTTCTCTGATGGCCAGTGATGATGAGCATTTCTTTGTGTGTCTGTTGGCTGTGTGCATGCCTTCTTTTGAGAAATGTCTGTTCATATCCTTTGCCCACTTTTTGATGGGGTTGTTTTTTTCTTGTAAATTTGTTTGAGTTCTTTGTAGGTTCTGGATATTAGCCCTTTGTCAGATGAGTAGATTGCAAAAATTTTCTCCCATTCTGTAGGTTGCCTGTTCACTCTGATGGTAGTTTCTTTTGCTGTGCAGAAGCTCTTTAGTTTAATTAGATCCCATTTGTCAATTTTGGCTTTTTTTGCCATTGCTTTTTGTGTTTTAGACATGAAGCCCTTGCCCATGCCTATGTCCTGAATGGTACTACCTAGGTTTTCTTCTAGGGTTTTTATGGTATTAGGTCTAACATTTAAGTCTCTAATCCATCTTGAATTAATTTTCGTATAAGGAGGAAGGAAAGAATCCAGTTTCAGCTTTCTACTTATGGCTAGCCAATTTTCCCAGCACCATTTATTAAATAGGGAATCCTTTCCCCATTTCTTGTTTTTGTCAGGTTTGTCAAAGATCAGATGGCTGTAGATGTGTGGTGTTATTTCTGAGGACTCTGTTCTGTTCCATTGGTCTGTATCTCTGTTTTGGTACAAGTGCCATGCTGTTTTGGTTACTGTAGCCTTGTAGGGAAGGAGATTTTAAACACAACCTTCAAACTGTAAAGCATAAGAAGAAAACTGATCATATTTTTTATCAAAATTAAATATCTGTTCAAAGAAGGACATCACAATGATAATGCAAAGGTAACAGGATGACAAAAGGAGGGAATCATTTGCGATATCTACAAGTAATAAGGCATTAATAGCTAGACTAGAAAAGGAATTCTTGCAAATTAATAAGAAGCTAACAGAAACCCCAGTAAAAAATGGACATGAGATTCGAAAGGCAGCTTACAAAGCAGTGTCTCAAGAGGTTAACAAGCAAAGAGATGCTCAAATTCATTTGTTAATGCTGAAAATGCAGATCAAAAGGATGATGAGCTACCATTTTATACCTATGCTCCAGGCAATAAGTAGAATGCTAAATAATGCCAAATATTGACAAGTTTGTAGAGGTATAGGTATCCATATTTATTGCTGGTGGGAGATAAAACTAATGTATTCACTCAGAAGGGCAAGATAAGCTCACTTATTCAAATAAATATTCTCATGCCTTATGCCTAAATTATTTCTTTCTTCAATATATATCCCAAGGAAAGTCTTGCACAGATTCATTAAGGAACATGTACAAGAATGTTTATTGCCATATTATTTGGGGTGGTGAGATTTGAACAAACCATCACTGGCAGAGCACATAATAGAATGTGTTGGGTGTATATTATGGAATACTATATAGTGGTTAGAAACAGTAAATTATGTTCATATAGCAAATATAGATGGATTTTAAAAACATAGTGCTTAGTAAAAACATGAAAACACTATTTACCTAAATTAATTCATATATCAGAAGTCATAATTGGAATTCATGCATTTAAAACCAAAAACATTCACATTTTTATAGTAAAACATATAATGAAAAAGAAACACATTGAACAGAATGAAATGACTGCCTAGAGGGGAGTAGTGAATAGCATGCAGGAGAGGGAATAAACGGAACCAAATAAAGAAAAGAGACTTTTTTAATAGCCCGATATAATAATATGCCCTGACCTACACGACCTGATTAACTCAACCCTTTGCATCTGAAGGTGAAAGGAAAAAGATACCTTGTAACAATGCCTTGAAGAGTCTTTTGAATCATGCAAAAAACATATTTAGCATCAATGACATTTTATCATAATATCAAATATTTGACATTAGAATCCTCCGTGTAAATACAGGGAACTTGAAATTATCCAAAAATATTTTGACTAATCAAATATTCTGATTAATTGTACCATTTTTATTAAACAGGTACATTTAGAAAGAGCAAAGCTACAAAACTGACTAGTAAAATGTTGGACATTTATTCTTGTCACCTTCCCACTATATTTTTCACTGTTTTGCATTCTTAACCTTATTTGGGAACTGGTCACTTTTCAATTGTTATACCTCTGATTCTCCAGTTTTTTTTTCCCCTAGTACATTGTATATAACAGGCCAAAAGCCTGTTCTTTAAAAAAAAAAAAAAAAAAAATCCTGTTGTTATTATTATTATTATTTAACCATTTTGGAATGGAGTCATTTCTAAATTACTTCCTATTCAGGAGCAGAAGTAAATGCTGGTAGGCATTTGACAGCATGAATGTAGTGTGGGTTCCTGGGCAAGTGACCTGAGCAGTCACACCGGGCTTCATTCTCAGAAGGGACCTGGTTTTGTTTTCATGCTCTATAGTCACCATCCTGAAATTTTTAATAATGTTTTTAACAAGGGACCCCACCTTATCATTATACACTGGACTCTTGCTCTCAAATTATATAGCTAGCCCTGCAGAAATAAATGCAGAATTAAATTTATTTAACAGTGCTTTGTTGAACATCTCTCATGTATTAGGCACTAGCAACTCAAAGGTAAATAAGGAATTCCTCTTCTCTTTGGGAGTTCATTATAACAAAGGAGACACACATATCAACAACTAATTTATAGGGCAATACATATTCACGATTGTGAAAGCCTGCTTCCTATAAACATATTTTTGTTTGTTTGTTTGGTAGATGTGGGGATTTGCAAATGAACAAAGGGGTTAGAAGTGTTTGTTTCGCATAGATGTGTAGAATCAAATAGATATTAGAATCAGTTCATTTAAAACACAATGGAGGTAAATCATTCCTATCCAGAAATGCTCCGTAATTTCATTTGAAATTAATACTGAATGTTATTTCAAGGAGAATTTCTGAAATGTCAAGCTACTTAGTTTTTGCTTTTTAACTAAATGGTAATTTTGATAGCAAAGAAAAACTGGGTCTGATTTCACTGACGTTGTTGATGTATGTCTTCAGGCAATTTATTTCATTTCCATTGCATTTTCAGTTTCTAATTTCTGATTTCTCTTTTCCATGCACTCATTAATTAATCTTGTAGGCTTCTCTTTGTTTGCAAATTCTGATTTCTAAAGTTTTGATCATCACTATTTTTTTTTTTAGCTCTTCCAGTGAATTTGTAAAACGTTAAATCTCTTATTGCTCCATGTAATTCTCACTTGAAGCTCATTAAGCATTCTGGCTTGAGAACTAGAATGGGCTCAGGGGTGAAAGAATGCCATAACTTATCCCTAATTCTCTTCCAGAGCTGAGTTTTACCAGTATTTGAAAACCAAGATGGTATGTATTGCATCTATCATCCAGTTAGAATATAAAACTCATTTAAAACTACACATTTGTTTTTGACATAGAGAGAGAGAAAATAATAATTTTGCTTTCAAAGGCAATGAATAAAAGCTTAGAATCTGTTCTTAGGTTCACCCTCCTTGGGTTATTTTGGTACAAAACAGCTAATATACTTCTACCTCATTTTTCTAAGTTTTGTCATTTTTCTAATTTGAACCATGATGTTAGCTAGACTAATTTACTTTAAAAAATTAAAAATAACTTTACTGAGGTATAATTTACTAACAATAAGCATTTCTAATGATTTTTATTTGTTGCTGAAGGTCCAGGTTTCCCTCTGACATCATTTCCTTTAACTTTGTTTAGCATTTCTAATAGCATAGGTCTGGTGTACACATATATTTTTTAATTTTTTTTCAGTTTTTCTGAAAATGTCTTCATCACTTCTTTATTCTTAAAAGATATTTTCACTTGAGAATTCTGGGTTGGCAGTTTTGTTCTTTCAGTACTTTAAAGATGTTGTTCCCTGTCTCCTAGCGTTTATGCTATGTGATGGCAGAAAGCTTGTGACCATTCAAGTCTTTCTTCCTCTGTATGTAATGTTGTTTCTTATTCTCTTTTGCTTTTGAAATGTTCTCTTTGCCTTTAATTTTCAATAATTGGATGTGTCTAGGCATGGCTTTCTTCATATTTATGCTGTTTGGGGATTTGGACATCTTGGATTTATAAATTCATACCTTCACTTAATTTGGTAAAACTAGGTAAAGATATAAACATATATATATATAGTGAGACATGAGTTTTATATATTTATAGATATTGTTTCTTTTTATATATTTATAGATATTCAAAGATTCAAAGAAATAATGTATATGTATGTGTGTATATATATATATATATACAAATTCATGTCTCACTATTCTCCTTCTGGGACTCCAATTACCCCTTTGATATGTCCTACATAATCTTGAGGCTTTTAAAATTTATTTTATAATTTTTTTCTGTTTATGAGAATTGATAATTTATTTTGATCTATTATGTATACAGATTCCTTCCTTTGTCATCTTTATTCTGCTATGAAGCTGAATTTTACATTTTCACCTGTTAGATTTTTTTTCATTTCTAAAATTTACATTTGTTTTTATTAGATTGCCTATTTCTGTGCTATTTTCCATCCATTAGTTCATTATATGAATATTTTTCTTGTCCTCATTGGGCATAATTATAGTTGCTTTAAGTCTTTGTAATATTTCCAACACCTGGGTTACCTCAGAATTGGGCTCTGTTGATTGTCTTTCTTCGAGATTTGGTAACATGTTTCTGGTTTGTGAATGTTGAGTAAGTTTGGATTGTATCTTGGACATTTGAGACTCTATAATCTGTTATAAAGTATATTCTAAAGAGTGTTAATATTTACTAACCAGCATATGCCTGTGAAGAAACAGCCCAAGAATGAGGAGAGAATTACCAGAAAGGATTAGAGGGAACAGTGCCTAATGCCCAGGTAGGGCTTGGAACACTGCTATGTCCTATTAGCCACAAGGGAAAAACCTCATAATGCATGAGCAATGAAGAGAGAGTACTCAAAATGGTCTTGCCTTGTTTTGGGAAAATAATTAGCCCTAGACTGAAACTGTTTTGCTCTCATTTGTCAAATCTTAAACACAAGATGTATAAAGATCAAACTATTTCCAAATTACTTAATTGTGTCCCAAAGCAAAATATTTATAGAAATACAACATATCTAGTTCAATAAGGTAAAATTATAATGTCTGGCAACTAACCAAATATCACCAGGCATACAAAGAAGCAGAAAAATAGGATCCATAGTGAGGAGAAAAACAAATCAATTAAAACCATCCTGGGACTGATACAGATGTTAAAATTAGCTGACAAGAACATTTTAAGTGTTTTATATAATGATATTCCATATAGTTAAACAATTTAAGTAGATATATGGAATATATAAAAAAGATTGAAATTAAACTTCTAGAAATAAGAAGTACAATGACTCATATACAAGTGTGTGTGTGCACAAGAAATTGAAGAGGACACAATTAAATGGAAAGATATTCTGTGTTCATGGATGGGAAGAACTAATATTGTTAAAATATTCATATTAACCCAAGTGGTCTATAGATTCAATACAATGACATTTTTCATGAAAAGAGAGAGACAATTCTGAAATTTGTATGAAACCACAAAGGACTCCAAATAGCCAAAGCAAGCTTGAGCAGAAAGACCAAAGCTGAAAGCATCACCTTACCATATTTTAACATATACTACAAAGATATGGTAATCAAAAAAGCATGCTGCTGTCATAAAAACAGACATATACCAATGGAACAGAACGGAGAGCCCAGAAGTAAACTCACAGGTGACAACCAAATGATTTTCAACAAAGTTGCCAAGAGCATACAATGAGAAAAGAACAGTCTCTTTAATAAATGATGTTGGGAAAACTGGATATCCACATTCAGACTTTTATCTCACACTATATACAAAAGTCAACTCAAAATGGGTTAAAGACTTAAATGTAAAACTTGTGACTATAAAATTACTAGCAAAATAGAAAAAAAAGCTTTGTGATACTGATCTAGGGAATGATTTTTTGGATATGATCCCAAGTATAAGCCACAAGAACAAAAATAGACAAATGAGATTGCATCAAATTAACAAGTTTCTGTAGAACCAAGGAAACAATCAACAGAGTGAAGAGACAATCAACTGAATGAGATAAACTATCTGCAACTCATACATCTGACAAGGGGTTAGTATTTAAAATATATAAGAAAGTCAACTCAATAACAGGAAAACACATAACCTGATTTAAAAATGGGCAAAGGACCTGGCTAGTTATTTCTTCAAAGAAGACATACAAATGGCTAGCAGGTAGATGGAAAAACTCTCAGCATCATTAATTATCATAGAAATGCAAGTGAAAACCACAAGATATCACTTCAAACCTGTTAGAATGGCTATTACCAAAAAGATGAAAAATCACAAGTGTTGGCAAAGATGTGGAGAGCAGGAAACCATTGTATCCTGTTAGTGGGAATGTAAATTAGTATAGGCATTACAAAAAACATAACTTCAAAAATTATATTTAAATTAATTTCTAAAATTTGATAAAAAATTTTTAAATTTTGATAAAAAAATTAAAACTAGAACTATGATATGATCCAGCAATCCCACAACTGTGCAAATATCCAAAGGAAATGAAATCAGTATGTGGAAGAGATATTTGAACTCCGACGTTCCTAGCATTATTCACAATAGCCAAGATCTGGAATCAACATAAGTGTCCAGCAAATAAATGGAGAGAGAAAGTATCACGTTTTGTAATTTGTCCTATTAGGATAAGCTTGCTTTGGCTATTTGGGGTCTTTTGTGGTTTCATACAAATTTTAGAATTGTCTGTCTCTTTTCATGAAAAATGTCATTGTATTGAATCTATAGACTACTTGGGTTAATATGAATATTTTAACAATATTAGTTCTTTCCATCCATGAACACAGAATATCTTTCCATTTAATTGTGTCCCTTCAATTTCTTCAATCAATGTTTTAGAGTTTTCAAGGTACACACACAATGGAATACTATTCAGGCATAAAAAAGAAAATCGTGTTACTTGTGACAATATGGATGAACCTTATGTCATAGACAAAAGACACTATGTTAAGTAAATAAACCAGACAGAGAAAGACAAATGCTGCATAATCTCATTCATATGTGGAATTTTTAAAAGTTGAACTCATGGAACTAGAGAATAGAGTGGTGGTTCCCAGGGACTGAGGGTTGGTGGTGGGATTTGAGCAGATGTTGGTCAAAGGATACACAATTTCAGTTAGATAAGATGAGTAAGTTCAAGAAATCTATTGTACATGTTGACTATATTGATAACAATGTATTATATTCTTGAAAATAGCTAAGACAGTAGATTATAAGTGTTCTCACTACAAAATGTAAATTTATGAGCTAATGCATATGTTAATTAGCTCAATTTACCTGATCCTTGAGGATGTGCCATGTATCAAGGGAATATCACTATTGTAGCACTTAAGAGATACTAAACTTAGCTCACTGAAGTCACAATTACAGACATTTCAACAGCTAAAATTATTAAATGCCATGGAAATATGTAGACATCCCATGAGTGGTCTCCAGCAAAAGAATAACTCTTACTTCTTGGGTAAGTTGATCCGTACTCTATTGCTCTACAGACAACTTTCTTGTAATGTCTCTAGTTTAAGCACCATTGTTATTACCCAGTGCTGGACATGCATCTTGAGGACATGAAAGAATGTGCTCAAAACATTCTTGCCATTGGTTTGCCAATGGACAGCTACTATTGACACAGGCACAAATTGTGGTCCATTTAGTTGAGATCATAAGTTATAGCATGAAATCCCAAATTAGAAAGCATGGTCACCTACAGAAAAGAAACTAATGTGACTGATTTTCTCAGCTGCAGGTTGGGGTATGGAAAGCATTTAATCTTCATTAAATACAAAAGTACAGTTGTTTACCTTCATGGCTAATTTAGTAAGAGAAGGAAAGCTAATAAACTTTTGAGGTTCATGGATATTTAGGGCTTAATATAAGGTGGCTTGATCTATGTGACCATTTTTCTATGTTTGAATCTTGACTGCAATTTATTAGCCATATGATCTTGGTTAAACTATTTTACCTCTTTACTTATAAAATAGGTCTAATGCTATCTATCTTAGAGAGTTATGAGGATTGAAAGAGTTAATAGATAAATGTACTTAGAAGAATGCTTGATTCACATTTAGCATTTAATAAATATTAACTATTATTATTGCTGTCGTTATTATTATCACCAGATAAGCTTAGGAAATGTTTTGAAATTTCCTTACAACCAATACATAACTGCTGATTTTTCACAAATAGTAAAGTAAAAAAATAGTAAAGTTTACAAAAATAAATCTGTATATTTAATATACATGTATATATTCCACACATATATTTTAGTATTTATTTCTACATCTATGACTTTATTTATCTTTACTTTCCTTTTCCCAGAATTATTTTTGAAGGTCTTTGAAACAAGGAAGAGACTGTGTTTTATAAATATATTCAAAGTGTAAAAAACATAGATATTCAATACACAGTTGTAAAATAAAATTGTATTCAATTGAAGAGGAGAAGAAAAACTGTTTTGAGTCATTTTTCCCCCTGCTATAGAGCCAGCTGAGCTACAGAGCACAGAATATGAACTTGGAAACAGAAGTTCTGGTTCTGGGCCTTTTGTTTATGACCTCTGTGTCACTGTGCCCATCATTTAATAGCTTTGAGCTCCAGTTTCCTCATCTTTACAGTGGGCAACTAATACCCTTTAGACTCATAATAAGAATTTAAATTAAAAGTAAATAAAGCCACCCACATGTTAGATATGATTATTTTTATTTTTTTACCACCTATTATTCTTTCTTTTGAATTCCAATTTTCTGGGAGACGTCAGCTTTTAAATACTTCTCTATTTCCAGGGCCAAGTAAGTAACCTCTCAGTCAGAGTACTTTCTTCTCTTCTGTTGTCTGCTCAGTCAATTTCCTACTACTTCCTGGACTTAACCTTCCAAATATGACTCAGTGCAGATGAGGTCAACCATACCTATATCTTACATTTCCCCCCTTACCTAATTTTGTATCTTCCTTTTTGAAAAGAGCACAAACCCAAGGAGACGTGATCGATAATTCTACCATTATTACTTTATGTAAATCCTGCCTTAACTCTTCCATAGTCCTTCCTTGTCCAGCCTGAGTCAGTTCTACCTCATTTCGTTTCAATCTGGATACTACACGTGGAATGAAAAACACATTCTGAGTGACATCTGGCCCCATTACAAAAAGAACAAACAAACTATATCTAGGTGGTTACAAATGCCACATAAAAGAATAAGATCTTTCTCAGGCAATTTTTTTGTTGTTGTTCTCGAATGTGGTTTTTATTGCACATTATTTTTCTCAGTTGTAATTTATTTGAGCCTTTCCTACTATGAAAAGATCAACTCTCATGACCTGTATTTTTTTCTTAACACTGAAGCATGGAACTTAGGTATGCTAGACTTCTGCATTGAAATTTGGGACAACACACACAGACACACACACATACACACACACACACACACACACAAAACTAATTTACTCTTCTTATGTATGTAAATCACTTCTTTGTTTCGGAACACAGTGCTTTTTCATGATTCATTTTGAAACTGATTCATATAATTGTTGCTATCCTGACATTACCTGATAAATTTTTTGTCCATGTATTTTAAAATATTGTCAACTTGCTTGCAGGCTCATCTGAAAGTTTGCAGGCCAAACGGAATAACTGGCCCTGCAAACTCTTAGGCAGTGGACCTAATGCATTTCTTATACCAGTAGTTCTGACTAAGAAAGAATGCTCCCCGCCTTTTTTTTTTTTTTTTTTTTTTTTTTTTTGTAACTTGAGAGACTTATTGCAACTCTTAGACCTAAATGCGCACTGAATTTATGGTCACCAGAAGGCTCATCCTGAAGGGTCAATAACTTTCCTGGAAACTTATGGCAAATGATTTCCTGCACCTTTCTTTATTTTAGGAAGTAACTCAATTTAGTATGCACCCAGTAAGGTGCATACTGATTAGGGTAGAGGAATGGAATCTTATCCTAGATATAAGTCAGGTGGATCAATGAATGTCATCCCCTGATTTAGTTTTAGAAATAAAATAAATAATGTATTTGACATTGTGTAAACATAGCAATGATATGTTTCTAAATATTAAGGCCAGCATTAAGTAGAACTTTGCATTCTTAAGTTTTTAATAGATAAATGTTTTCGAAAAGATGTCCATTCTTGATGACTAGGCTTCATTTTAAGTCAGTAAATATACTGTGAGGCTATATAAAATTTCAGTAAGTTTTTCTCAGATTTCATCATTTGCCCTAGGGTATAAGTTTCACTCTCTATGAGCCTGAACACTGAAACTGGATTTTTAAGTTGGTATATGGTGTATGAAGAAAGGGTTAATTACTTCTTAAAATATCTTTTCAAGTAACAAGTTGGAGAAAATATCTTTAAGTGATTTTTTAAAAACAATTTTATTTGTGTAAATTTCTTGGGTACTAGTATAATTTTGTTACATGGTTAGATTGTGTAGTGGTGGAGTCAGGGCTTTTGAGGTATCCATCACCCAAATAATCTACAACATACCCACTAGGATATTCATATATGACATTTTATAAACATCCTAGAAATAGAACTCTTTCCCTTGAAATATTTTTGAAAAATGTTTTTTCATTTGTGTTTTTTTGGAAATCATAATATACATTTTTTTTTGCACCATAGAAACTGATTTTACAAATTTTTACTTTAGAGATGGAGTCTCATTCTGTCACCCAGGCTAGACTGCAGTAGTGCATTGCTAGCTCAGGGACTTCTGGACTGAACTTCTGGACTTGAACTTCTGGACTGAAGCAATCCTCCTGCCTCAGTCTCCTGAGTAGCTAGGACTATAGGCATGCACCACTACAACAAGCTAATTAAAAAAAAAATTATAGAGAGAGGGTCTCGCTATGTTGCCCAGGCTGGTCTTGAACTTCTGGACTCAAGCAACCCTCCCACCTCGGCCTCCCAAAACTTTAGGATTAAAGGCGTTTGCAATTACACCTGACCTGATTTGAAAATTTCAATATAGACCCAAATAAAAGCTTTTCAGTAGCCTGATGTGTCAAAAGGGGATTTAAACGAATTGTTCGGTGATTAATTTAAGTGGCATTTGAAGGAGGACTTTTAACTTTGATTGCCTCGGCATTCAGGCAAAATGACCTGGTCAGCTTATGTGGCATTCTGCCTTTCAGATTTCCTCACTTGCTATCACTGTTATTAGATACTTTACCCTGAATATCCTCCCATCACATAATGGCAAGGCAAGGCCTCACCAGAGATGCTATCTTTTGAACTGTGTATTTTTTTTTTTTTTTTTTTTTTGCAAATGAAACTTTGAAGATTACTTTAGTAAAAGGCATTTAGTGATTTTTAAATGTATTTTAAGACAGACTTAGAAATTCTGGAAGATGACAGAATTCAGATTCAGATATGCGGTGATTTGTAGATCATTTTCCAATGATATATTTATTGTGGTGATTTCTGAGATTAGAGCCTGGTTATAGACCAGATTCTCAAGATGAAGCTGTGAACTGAGTCAACATCTAGTATCTAGAGGATTGTCAATTACCTTTTAGTCAAGCACTCTTGGATAATTGCAAAATAAATACATCACCTGGTACCCCCATATGCTCAGGGTCCCCTAGCTCAGAGTTGATGCCATTCTTTCTAATGAGGCTTGAGCTTTTTACCAATTAATTGTATAGCAATCCTTTTTAAGATACTGAAGGCAACGGCATCTTTTGAAACCTTATCTGAGAGACAGTTATTTTATGAAGGGACCATGACATTCATATCACACTAGCTTCTAGTTATTGCCAGGAACATTGGAAAGATATGTGGAAGCCTTTGCTAAATATAAAGTTTCATAAAAATACAAAATACAAGGGTCTATTGTTATAATTTGACAGGCTGTAGTTAATATTTAATTTCAGTTTTTAATTTCACTTATGGAAGCATGGAAGCCACCTGCCTGGTCTGGAGCCCATGAGCTATTATCTATTTGGATCTGTCCCAAGGTTAGGCCTGCAAGGCGGGAAGAAAGGAGGGAATAGACACTGCTCTGGCTGAAGGGTAGCAGCACAACCTCTCTCCCACCCTATGACTGAATGTGCTACCATGCAGGACCTACTCAGAGGCATTTTGCTCTTATTTATTTACTGGTTGATGAATTTGTAAGCCAAACAATTCCTTCTTTTAAAATAAACTTTAAATGCTTTTAAACTTTCCATTTCTCTGCCAAGATCCCCTGTTCTGTCATTTTTTTTTTTTCTATAAACCCATAACGTATTTGTAACAGCTGTTTTACAGTTCTTATCTGCTAATAAAAACAGCTGGGCCACTTATGGGGTAGCTCCTATTGGTATTCCTTTTCTCTTGATTATGGGTCAGATTTTCCTGCTTCTTTGTCCTGTATTATTTGATTGTATTATGGGACATGATGATTGATATGTTGTAGAAACTCTGGATTTTGTTTCGTCTAAAGGTGTTGCGTTTTGTTCTTTTGGGCTGTTAAATTACTGAGTAAACCTCTTGACCTGTGGATAGATGGTTTTAGGCTGGTGTAGAGTGGGTTACTTTTTGGTTTGTCCTTGGTCCTAGAGAGCGTAGTCCTTAGTACTGGCCTTCTTTCTAAGGTGTGGTCCTTCTGGGCTTTTGTTGGAAAGCCTGATGTCTTCATCAGGCTCCTCTAACTTGGTAAGACTTAAAAGCCAAACTATGCATCCCCTGAACTAGGTGGCTGGTAAAATTCCTGCCTTTCAGCTTTTGCTTTCTTCTGAGTCATGGATCATATTCTTATACATGAACAGTTTAATAGTCAACCAATAATTTGAATAAAATTTTAATGCAGATTTTGTTCTTCCCTTTCTGTGAATTCCTCCTTTCTAGGATTTTTCTGACAACCCAATGTATTTTGTAATAGCCCATTAAGGCTACCTCTTTCCATCTGAGATGGATTTCACTAGACTCCATAGCAAACTAGGATGTGCCCTCAGGGGAACAGTGATTAAAGGTGAAAGTCATCTAGTTTGCTTCCCTTCTTTCACATAGTATAGCCTCTCTCATATATGCCTTCTTTTGTTTTTACTGCAGTGCATTCAAACTTTTTTTTAAGAAAATATTTTGGCCGGGCGCGGTGGCTCAAGCCTGTAATCCCAGCACTTTGGGAGGCCGAGACGGGTGGATCACGAGGTTAGGAGATCGAGACATCCTGGCTAACACGGTGAAACCCCGTCTCTACTAAAAATACAAAAAACTAGCCAGGCGAGGTGGCGGCGCCTGTAGTCCCAGCTACTCAGGAGGCTGAGGCAGGAGAATGGCGTGAACCCGGGAGGCGGAGCTTGCGGTGAGCTGAGATCTGGCCACTGCACTCCAGCCTGGGTGACAGAGCGAGCCTCCGTCTCAAAAAAAAAAAAAGAAAAGAAAAAAAAGAAAATATTTTGCCCAGAGTTTATATTAATTATCAGTGGGAGAGTTAGTCTGAAATAAGCTATTCAAAAAGGAATGTAAACATTAACAAATTACATTATACATACACTTGCACAAAGTAAACAGATGCAGGTAAGCACCATCCACACAGCACTTACTTTTAAAAATTATATTAGCTAATATTCATTAAGTGCTTACTTTGTGCTACATAGTGTGTATGGAGCTTTACAATTACTGAATTATATTTTAAAAAATTATCACCCATTTACAGAAGAAAAACAAGGAAAAAGCATCTCTATCTATCAGTCAAGCAACTTCAATAATTAGTAACACATAGTTGACCTTGTTTCCCCTATGCCTGCACTCACTTCTATCCCATTACATTATTTTTAAGGAAATTCAACACTACATATCATTTTATTTGCAAATACTTCAGTATGAGTCTCTAAAAGATAAGTGATTCTGTTTCATTTATTTTTAACATAAGCAAAAGAGTATCAGGCTAAAAAATAACAGTAATTCTTTAGTGTTATCCATATTGAATATTCAATTTTCCCTAATTTTCTGTTCTTTTGACAGTATTTCCCCCTCCACATCTCATAGTCTGATCCATAGGTTATCTTTTCCTTTTATTTTCCTTACAAGTTATTTGTTGAAGAAACTTGCTTGTCCATATCATAGCTTTTCCCACAGTTTGGAGTTTGCTGATAGCATTCTAAGTGGCAGGGAACACTTCTCTGTCCTTGTGTATCTTGTAAACTGATAGAAAGGCATAGAGGGGTGAGCAGATTCAGGTGAACTTTTCAGCACACTATTTCATGTTATGTGCTTCCTTTTGCATCACATGAGGAGGCTCATACTGTCTCATTGTCTCTAGCTTTGTGATATTAAGATTGATAAGTAGGATCAGGTGTTTTCAGCCTGATTCATATATTGTAGAGCCTCTCAACGGCTTTTGATCCAATTGTTTCAGCAACCGTTAACAGTCATTGCCTAGGGGTTACTTAATTCATCCATGCTTCATTTATTCTTTGTTCATTTATTGAACATATGTATATTCCAAATACTGCTAAGCACGAGTGGCATAAAGAAGTACAGATTGTCCTTGCATGTGAACACCTTACATGTGTCTATTGGCCCATGCCATAGCCATGTGTTTATGCGAAACTAAGCTTCCTTTATAGCCACAGACTTTTTGAGACTAAGAAATAATACATACTATTTTGGTCATTTAAGATTAGGAATTAGGTTTAAATTTCTATAAAGATATCATTATTCACTATTAGATGAACTGGGTTTGAGTCCTGATTAGAGCACACTGACTCATCCATATATTGTGGGACTAGAATTGCAACCAACAGTTTTGCCTGAATTATCTTGTGATGAAACAATGCAATGTACAAAATCCATTTGGTATTCATATTACACTTTCTGCTACCACAAGTCTATTTTCAGTTTGGCATATGCTTAGCTTATAGAGAAGTTTTAATTTTAGTTGCTTTTACATGGATTATTTATTGAACATATTTTCTTTATTATTTATTCAAAAATCGTTTCAAAATTTACTATACACAATTTAGGCACTTAAAAATATTTTGACTTTGATTTTAGGTTCAGGGGTACATGTACAGGTTTGTTATATGGGTAAATTTGTGACTTGGGGGTTTGGCATACAGATTATTTTGTTACCTAGGTACTAAGAATTTGCACATTTTAAATATAAACTTTTGTTTGATTAATGTGACTAATGCAAAGTTTTCACAAATATCTTCTTGAAGCTTATTTTGACTTTCTGAGATTTAACATCATTATTATTATTATTTATACTTTACGTTCTAGGGTACATGTGCACAACGTGCAGATTTGTTACATATGTATACATGTGCCATGTTGGTGTGCTGCACCCATTAACTTGTCATTTACATTAGGTATATCTCCTAATGTTATCCCTCCCCCCTCCCCCCACCCCAGGACAGGCCCCAGTGTGTGATGTTCCCCTTCCTGTGTCCAAGTGTTCTCATTGTTCAATTTCCACCTATGAGTGAGAACTTGCGGTGTTTGGTTTTTGTCCTTGCGATAGTTTGCTGAGAATGATGATTTCCAGCTGCATCCATGTCCCTACAAAGGACATGAACTCATCCATTTTTATGGCTGCATAGTATTCCATGGTGTATATGTGCCACATTTTCTTAATCCAGTCTGTCACAGATGGACATTTGGGTTGATTCCAAGTCTTTGCTATTGTGAATAGTGCCTCAATAAACATACGTGTGCATGTGTCTGTATAGCAGCATGATTTATAATCCTTTGGGTATATACTCAGTAATGGGATGGCTGGGTCAAATGGTATTTCTAGTTCTAGATCCTTGAGGAATTGCCACACTGTTTTCCCCAATGGTTGAACTAGGTTACAATCCCACCAACAGTGTAAAAGTGTTCCTATTTCTCCACATCCTCTCCAGCACCTGTTGTTTCCTGACTTTTTAATGATCGCCATTCTAACTGGTGTGAGATGGTATCTCATTGTGGTTTTGATTTGCATTTCTCTGATGGCGAGTGATGATGAGCATTTTTTCATGTGTCTGTTGGCTGTATGAATGTCTTCTTTTGAGAAGTGTCTGTTCATATCCTTTGCCCACTTTTTGATGGGGTTGTTTGTTTATTTCTTGTAAATTTATTTGAGTTCTCTGTAGATTCTGGATATTAGCCCTTTGTCAGATGAGTAGATTGCAACAGTTTTCTCCCATTCTGTAGGTTGCTTGTTCATTCTGATGATAGTTTCTTTTGCTGTGCAGAAGCTCTTCAGTTTAATTAGATCCCATTTGTCAATTTTGGCTTTGGTTGCCATTGCTTTTGCTGTTTTAGACATGAAGTCTTTGCCCATGCCTATGTCCTGAATGGTATTGCCTAGGTCTTCTTCTAGGGTTTTTATGGTTTTAGGTCTAACATTTAAGTCTCTAATCCATCTTGAATTAATTTTTGTATAAGGTGTAAGGAAGGGATCCAGTTTCAGCTTTCTACATATGGCTAGCCAGATTTCCCAGCACCATTTATTAAATAGGGAATCCTTTCCCCATTTCTTGTTTTTGTCAGGTTTGTCAAAGATCAGATGGTTGTAGATGTGTGGTATTATTTCTGAGGACTCTGTTCTGTTCCATTGGTCTATATCTCTGTTTTGGTACCAGTACCATGCTGTTTTGGTTACTGTAGCCTTGTAGTATAGTTTGAAGTCAAGTAGCATGATGCCTCCAGCTTTGTTCTTTTGGCTTTGGATTGACTTGGCAATGTGGGCTCTTTTTTGGTTCCATATGAACTTTAAAGTAGTTTTTTCCAATTCTGTGGAGAAAGTCATTGGTATTTGATGAAGATGGCATTGAATCTATAAATTACCTTGGGCAGTATGGCCATTTTCACAATATTGATTCTTCCTATCCATGAGCATGGAATGTTCTTCCGTTTGTTTGTGTCCTCTTTTATTTCATTGAGCAGTGGTTTGTAGTTCTCCTTGAAAAGGTCCTTCACATCGCTTGTAAGTTGGATTCCTAGGTATTTTATTCTCTTTGAAGCAATTGTGAATGGGAGTTCACTCATGATTTGGCTTTCTGTTTGTCTGTTATTGGTGTATAAGAATGCTTGTGATTTTTGCACATGGATTTTGTATCCTGAGAATTTGCTGAAGTTGCTTATGAGCTTAAGGAGATTTTCGGATGAGGCAATGGGGTTTTCTAAATAGACAATTCTGGCATCTACAAACAGGGCCGATTTGACTTCCTCTTTTCCTCATTGTATACACTTTATTTCTTTCACCTGCCTATTTGTCCTGGCCAGAACTTCCAACACTATGTTGAATAGGAGTGGTGAGAGAGGGCATCTCTGTCTTATGCCAGTTTTCAAAGGGAATGCTTCCAGTTTTGGCCCATTCAGTATGATACTGGCTGTGGGTTTGTCTTAAATAGCTCTTATTATTTTGAGATACATCTCATCAATACTGAATTTATTGAGAATTGTTGGCATGAAGGGCTGTTGAATTTTGTCAAAGGCCTCTTCTGCATATATTGAGATAACCATGTGATTTTTGTCTTTGGTTCTGTTCATATGCTGGATTACGTTTATTGATTTTTGTATGTTGAACCAACCTTGCATCCCAGGGATGAAGCCCACTTGATCATGGTGGATAAAGTTTTTGATGTGCTGCTGGATTTGGTTTGCCTGTGTATTATTGAGGATTTTTGCATAGATATTCATTAGGGATATTGGTCTAAAATTCTCTTTTTTTGTTGTTGTGTCTCTGCCAGGCTTTGGTATCAGGATGATGCTGGCTTCATAAAATGAGTTAGGGAGGATTCCCTCTTTTTCTATTGATTGGAATAGTTTCAGAAGGAATGGTACCATTTCTTCCTCGTACCTCTGGTAGAATTTGACTGTGAATTCGTCTGGTCCTGGACCCTTTATTGGTTGGTAGGCTATTAATTATTGCCTCAATTTCAGAGCCTGTTATTGGTTTCTT
Organism: Rhinopithecus roxellana; assembly: GCF_007565055.1. Taxonomy (NCBI): domain Eukaryota; kingdom Metazoa; phylum Chordata; class Mammalia; order Primates; family Cercopithecidae; genus Rhinopithecus; species Rhinopithecus roxellana. The sequence continues at coordinate 79,381,529 of NC_044551.1, forward strand.
CAGGGATTCAACTTCTTCCTGGTTTAGTCTTGGGAGGGTGTATGTGTCCAGGAATTTATCCATTTCTTCTAGATTTTCTAGTTTATTTGCCTAGAGGTGTTTATAGTATTATCTGATGATAGTTTGTATTTCTGTGGGATTGGTGGTGATATCCCTTTTATCATTTTTTTATTGCTTCTGTTTGATTCTTTTCTCTTTTCTTCTTTATTAGTCTTGCTAGCGATCTATCAATTTTGTTGATGTTTTCAAAAAACTAGCTCCTAGATTCATTGATTTTTTGAAGGTTTTTTTTTGTGTCTCTATCTCCTTCAGTTCTGCTCTGATCTTAGTTATTTCTTGCCTTCTGCTAGCTTTTGAATGTGTTTGCTCTTGCTTCTCTAGTTCTTTTAATTGTGATGTTAGGGTGTCAATTTTAGATATTTCCTGCTTTCTATAAATTTCCCTCTACACACTGCTTTAAATGTGTCCCAGAGATTCTGGTATGTTTTATCTTTGTTCTCACTGGTTTCAAAGAACATCTTTATTTCTGCCTTCATTTTGTTACGTACCTAGTAGTCATTCAGGAGCAGGTTGTTCAGTTTCCATGTAGTTGAGCGGTTTTGAGTGAGTTTCTTAATCCTGAGTTCTATTTTGATTGCACTGTGGTCTGAGAGACAGTGTGTTATAATTTCTGTTCTTTTTTTTTTTTTTTTTTTTTTTTTTTTTTTTTTTTTTTTGAGACGGAGTCTTGCTCTGTCGCCCAGGCTGGAGTGCTGTGGCCGGATCTCGGCTCACTGCAAGCTCCGCCTCCCGGGTTCCCGCCATTCTCCTGCCTCAGCCTCCCGAGTAGCTGGGGCTACAGGCGCCCGCCACGTCGCCCGGCTAGTTTTTTGTATTTTTTAGTAGAGATGGGGTTTCACCGTGTTAGCCAGGATGGTCTCGATCTCCTGACCTCGTGATCCGCCCGTCTCGGCCTCCCAAAGTGCTGGGATTACAGGCTTGAGCCACCGCGCCCGGCCAATTTCTGTTCTTTTACGTTTGCTGAGGAGTGCTTTATATCCAACTATGTTGTCAATCTTGGAATAGTGCCATGTGGTGCTGAGAAGAATGTATATTCTGATGATTTGGGGTGGAGAGTTCTGTGGATGTCTATTAGGTTCGCTTGGTGCAGAGCTGAGTTCAATTCCTGGATATCCTTATTAACTTTCTGTCTCGTTGATCTGTCTAATGTTGACAGTGTGGTGTTAAATTCTCCTGTTATTATTGTATGGGAGTCTAAGTCTCTTTGTAAGTCTCTAAGGACTTACTTTATGAATCTGGGTGCTCGTGTATTGGGTGCATATATATTTAGGATAGTTAGCTCTTCTTGTTGAATTGTTCCCTTTACCATTATGTAATGGCCTTCTTTGTCTCTTTTGATCTTTGTTGGTTTAAAGTCTGTTTTATCAGAAACTAAGATTGCAATCCCTGTCTTTTTTTGTTTTCCATTTGCTTGGTAGATCTTCCTCTATCCCTTTATTTTGAGCCTATGTGTGTCTCTGCACGTAAGATGGGTCTCCTGAATACAGCACAGTGATGGGTCTTGACTCTTTATCCAATTTGCCAGTCTGTGTCTTTTAATTGGAGCATTTAGCCCATTTACATTTAAGGTTAATATTGTTATATGCAAATTTGATCCTGTCATTATGATGTTAGCTGGTTCTTTTAATCATTAGTTGATGCAGTTCTTCCTAATATCGATGGTCTTTACAATTTGGCATGTTTTTGCAGTGGCTGGTACTGGTTGTTCCTTTCCATGTTTAGTGCCTTCTTCGGGAGCTCTTATACGGCGGGCCTAGTGGTGACAAAATCTCTCAGCATTTGCTTGTCTGTAAAAGATTTTATTTCCCCTTCATTTATGAAGCTTAGTTTGGCTGGATATGAAATTCTGGGTTAAAAATTCTTTTCTTTAAGAATGTTGAATATTGGTCCCCAGTCTCTTCTGGCTTGTAGAGTTTCTGCCAAGAGATCCACTGTTAATTTGATGGGCTTCCCTTTGTGGGTAACCCAACCTTTCTCTTTGCTGCCCTTAACATTTTTTCCTTCATTTCAACTTTGGTGAATCTGACAATTATGAGTCTTGTAGTCGCTCTTCTCAAAGAGTATCTTTGTGGCGTTCTCTGTATTTCTTGAATTTGAATGTTGGCCTGCCTTGCTAGATTGGGGAAGTTCTCTTGGATAATATCCTGCAGAGTGTTTTCCAACTTGATTCCATTCTCCCCGTTACTTTCAGGTACACCAATCGGACATAGATTTGGTCTTTTCACATAGTCCCATATTTCCTGGTGGCTTTGTTCATTTCTTTTTACTCTTTTTTCTCTAGACTTCTCTTCTCACTTCATTTCATTCATTTCATCTTCAATCACTGATACCCTTTCTTCCAGTTGATCGAATTGGCTACTGAAGCTTGTGCATTCGTCCCGTGGTTCTCGTGCCATGATTTTCAGCTCCATCAGGTCATTTAAGGACTTCTCTACACTGGTTATTCTGGTTAGCCACTCATCTAAACTTTTTTCAAGGTTTTTAGCTGCTTTGTGATAGGTTCAGACTTCCTCCTTTAGCTCCGAGAAGTTTGATCGTCTGAAGCCTTCTTCTCTCAACTCATCAAAGTCATTCTCCATCCAACTTTTTCCATTGCTGGTGAGGAGCTACATTCTTTTAGAGGAGGAGAGGTGCTCTGATTTTTAGAATTTTTGACTTTTCTGCTTGTTTTTTCCCCATCTTTGTGGTTTTATCTACCTTTGGTCTTTTATGATGGTGACGTACAGATGGCGTTTCAGTGTGGATGTCCTTTCTGTGTGTTAGTTTTCTTTCTAACAGTCAGGACCCTCAGCTGCAGGTTTGTTGGAGTTTGCTGGAGGTCCACTCCAAACCCTGTTTGCCTGGGTATCAGCAGTGGAGGCTGCAGAACAGCGAATATTGCTGAATAGAAAATGTTGCTGCCTGATCGTTCCTCTGGAAACTTCATCTCAGAAGGGTACTCATCCGTGTGGGGTGTCAGTCTGCCCCTACTGGGGCTGCCTCCCAGTTAGGCTACTCAGGGGTCAGGGCCCTACTTGAGGAGGCAGTCTGTCCATTCTCAGATCTCAAGCTCTGTGCTGGGAGAACCACTACTCTCTTCAAAACTGTCAGACAAGAATATTTAAGTCTGCAGAGGTTTCTGCTGCCTTTTGTTCGGCTATGGCCTGCCCCCAGCGGTGGAGTCTATGGAGACAGGCAGGCCTCCTTAAGCTGCAGTGGGCTCCACCCAGTTTGAGCTTCCTGGCCACTTTGTTTATCTACTCAAGCCTCAGCAATGGTGAGTGCCCCTCCCTAGCCTCGCTGCCACCTTGCAGTTCGAACTCAGACTGCTGTGCTAGCAATGAGCAAGGCTCTGTGGGTGTGGGACTCTCTGAGCCAGGTGTGGGATATAATCTCCTGGTGTGCCATTTGCTAAGACCATTGGAAAAGCGCAGTATTAGGGTGGAAGTGACCTGATTTTCCAAGTGCCGTCTGTCACAGCTTCCCTTGGCTAGGAAAGGGAATTCCTTGACCCCTTGTGCTTCCTGGGTGAGGCGATGCCTTGCCCTGCTTCGTCTTACACTCGGTGGGCTGCACCCATTGTCCTGCACCCACTGTCCAACAAGCCCCAGTGAGATGAACCCAGTAGCTCCGTTGGAAATGCAGAAATCACCCATCTTCTGTGTCGCTCACGCTGGGAGCTGTAGACTGGAGCTCTTCCTATTTGGCCATCTTGGAGCTGCCCCACATTTATATTAAAGGTTGAATCAAGGGTCACATAGAACAATAAGTGTTCTAGGAAGCCACAATTTGTGTACCTCTTAGATTACCTTATAGGGCTTTGCATGCAGATTTCAGCAGATGAATGTAGTCTCCACTATTTATCTGGCAGTGTCCTGAGTACATTGATGAATGACAGAAAAAATTTCTGTCTCTTCATGGAACTTACATTCCAGTGCCTCTCTCTGTCATCATGTTTATTGTAAGTTGAAATTCTCTTCTCTTCCTTAAAGTTGAAGTTCTTCTCTTTTCTAAAGCTCCAGATATTCTCTGATATCATGATATACTAATGCTAAATAATTTTTGTAATACACTGTATAATATACAAAAAGGGAAAATGGAAATTATTCAGCACAGAGTTATAGAAATATGAATCAGTTAACATGGTATATTTGGAAACTTTAAACTCCTTAGTATATCTAGATTGCATCATAGTCTTGGTCTGGTGGCAAGAAATGAATTTGAAGTCATAGAAGACCTTGACTGTTTCTCAAAAGACTTTGGAGAAAAAAATAATTTGAGCCCTTTTATAAAAAAAAAATAAATACTTTATATTATTTTTCTATTCTAAAATGACTAGTTGCTAGTACAATCTGCAGGAGAGTGCTTTGTCTCCACTCCGAGAGGGCCAGTCTCCAACCCAGCCTATGACATGTAGCTGCTACCATGTCAGGCACTTCCCCAAATCTTGCTGCATCCAAGATGGTGCTCTCCAGCCCCCACCCAGAATACGCAGCCAGGTGCTGGAACTCTTGGGATTTGCCCTCCACTCAGTTCAAACTTCTCTCATGGCCAATACAACAATGAAGTTGTGTTACTTTGGTCAAGGCAATAGTCTTCCTGATACTCAGTTTGGTTATCCCCGAAGAGAAAATAAGAAATATATGTGGATTATTTCTGCTCAGTGGGTCCTGGTGGATCTCCACTGCTCCATTCCCTCTGCTTGGTGAGGACAGGTGGCTCTGCCATAGCTCTGTTGCCTGGTGACCTGCAGGTACTGGAAGATCCATAAGGAGGATTCCAGGAAATGGAGTTTAATCAAATTATATTAAAATACTGACCAATAGACTGGACCATCAAGAAGACTGGCACACTTTAAGCAGGTCTTCATAAGGAAGTCATTGAGAGCTAACGAGAGAGGATGCAGACCCTGGGTCAAAGAAGGAGGAAACAGGATCCTATATGGGGTTGCTGAGTATAGGGACTCATTCCCAGCCCCCAGTGTCTCCTGGGGAAAGACTGAGTTGAATAGGGGAGGAATGGCCCACTCTTACTACAGACTTCTGAAATCCTAGCTGCAGGAGACCCCACAACCCCCATGGACATTTGAGCAGGCAGGAAAAGCTGCTTGGAGAAGTGGCAGGAGCAGGACTCTAGCCATGTGGAGCCCAGAGAGTTTGATGTGGGAATGGCTGCAGTGTAGCACAGCTATGTATGCCCATCTCCCAAGACCTGCCATGCTCCTCCAGGTGGTTTTGGCCTTTGTTAACCAGTGGACCTGGACAGAACAGGACTGTCTTCCCGTGTGGGATAGGGCCAGTCTGATCTGAGTGCCCTGCTGTCTGCCAGACTCTTCCAGGGTCCCTTTCTGGCTGTGTGGCCTTGGATGCCCAACCAGGCCACATCCCAGTAGCTGCTGTCATTGCCCTATAACTAGCAGACCCTGATTTACCATCAGAGAGATCTAGCAGACAGGCCCCACCACCACACACCCACTCACAGCCTCCAGCACCACTTTGCTCACATTAACTCACCCATGGCCTCCCCCTACCACTTTGCTGGCATTCACATGCCTGGACTTTGCTGCCTTACTGCCAGTGGCATGTACATGTGCACAAACCCTGATGTGTTGCTGCCGATGGTGGAAGTGTATGTATAGATCCTGCCATGGCACTGCCTGGCTGCTGCTGGCACATGCACATAAGCATTGACCCCTTGCTGCCAAGGCTCAGTGAAGTACTTTGCTGGCATTCCCCACAAGAGTGTTGTTGCCAATTGATCAGGAATACCTCAGCCTCTCCAGTGCAGCAACTGCTTAACCTTGAGAGACAAGAGAACAAAGCTGTGGGCCTCGGCCCAGCCCCCTAGCATGCAGCCCAGGAGTTACAGCATGCAGCCCGGGAGTACTGAGCTGAGTCTAGGCCCCCCGATATCATCGAGAAATGAAGCCAGTAGACTGAAACTAAAATCAAACCCTAATGGCATAAAATAATATAAAAGCAAAGATCCCTTTCCAAAGGACAATAACTTCAAAGATTAAAGAAACATCAACTTACACAGATGAGAAAGAACCAAGGCAAGAACTCTGGCAACTCAAAAAGTCAGTGTCTTCTTTCCTCCAAACAAGTGTATTAGCACCCCAGTAATGCTTATTAATCAGGCTGAAGTGGCTGAAATGATAGACTTAGAATTCAGAATTTGGATGGCAGCAAAGGTCATCGAGATTCAAGAGAAAGTTGAAACCCAATCCAACGAATTTAAGGAATCCAATAAAATGATATCAAGAGGTGAAAGATGAAATAGCCATTTTAGGAAAGAACCTGACTAAGCTGATATAACTGAAAAACTCACTACAAGAATTTCATAATACAACTGGAAGTATTAACAGCAGAACAGGCCAAGCATCTCAGAACTTGAAGATAGGTTCTTTGAATCAACTCTGTCAGACAAAAATGAAGAAAGAAAAGTAAGAATGAACAAAATCTACAGAAAATATGATATTATGTATAGAGACTGATTAAACTTATAACTCATTGTCATCCCTGAAAGAGAGGGAAAGAAAACAAGTAACTTTGAAAATATGTTTGAGGATATTGTCCTTGGAAACTTCCCCAACCTCACTGGAGATGTCAACATTCAAATTGAGGGAATTCAGAGAACACCAGCATGATACTTATAAGATGACCATCCCCAACACACATAGTTATCAGCTTCTCCAAGGTCAATGTAAAAGAATAAACATTAAAGACAGCTAGAGAGAAGGGGTAGGTCACCAACAAAGGGAACCTCTTCAGGCTAACAGTGGACCTTTCAGCAGAAACTTTACAAGCCAGAAGGGAATGGGGGCCCATATTCAGCATTCTTAAAGAAAATAAATTCCAACCAAGAATTTCATATCCAGTCAAACTAAGCTTAATAAGTGAAGGAGAAATAAAATCCTTTTCAGACAAGCAAATGCTAAGGGAATTTGTTACTACCAGACCTGCCTAACAAGAGGTCCTTAAGGGAATGCTAAACATGGAAACAAAAGACCATTACTGGCCACCACAAAAACACTATATGTACATAGACTATTGACACTTTAAAGCAACTACATAATCAAGTCTGCATAAACGCTAGCTAACAATGTGATGACAGGATAAAATTTGAACATAGCAATATTAACCTTGAATGTAAATAAGCTTAACACTCCACTTAAAAGGCATGGAGTGGAGTGGAGTGGAAAGTTGTATAAAGAAGAAACACCCAACTGTATGTTGTCTTCAAGCGATCCATTTCACATGCAATGATGCCCATAGGCTCAAAGTAAAGGATGGAGAAAAATCTACCAAGCAAATGGAAAACAAAAAAGCAGAGGTTGCTATTTTAATTTCAGGCAAAAGAGACTTTAAACCTTTTGAAAACAACAGTGATAATAAAAGACAAAGAGGGAGTCTTAGAGACCTACAAAGAGATTTAGATAACCACACAATAATAATGGGAGACTTCAACACGCCATCGACAGTATTAATACTAAGACAGTGTTAACATAAATACCAAGACAGTATTAATACAAATATCAAGTATTAATCATACTAAGAATCATTGAGGCAGAAAACTAACAAAGATATTTGGGACCTAAACTTGACATTTGATGAAATGGACTTAAGAGACATCTATAGAACACTCCACCAAACAACAACAGAATATACATTCTTCTTATCTACATATGGCACATACTCTAAAATTAACTACATAGTAAACCACAAAGCAATACTCAACAAATTAAAAAAAAAAACATACCAATGACACTCTTGCACTGCAGGGCAATAAAAATAGAAATTAATACTAAGAAAGTCTCTCAAAACCATACAATTACATGGACGTTAAACAACCTGCTCCTGAATACCTCTAGGTAAACAATGAAATTAAGGCAGAAATCAAGAAATTATTTAAAAATAATGAAAACAAATTTACAACCTACCAGAATCTCTGGGACACAGCTAAAACAATTTCAAGAGGAAAGTTTATAGTGCTAAATATCAATCATTAGACACAATAGGGTTATAACCAACAATACTTTTAGGAGCTCACAAGAAATTTTAATCTTTTATAAAGCCAGAAGAAAAAGTAAGCTTTTAGGCTGAAATAATTATTTTAATACATTCATTTTTATATCAAGATAGTCACAAAACATTATTTTGTCACAATAAAGATGTATATTTATATTTTCACAGAGAAAGACACTCACAAAGGTAAAAGTACCAAGGGCCCACAAAAGCAATCATGCTGCCATTCTTTGGTATTATGACAGATTCCGTAATTGTTAGCACTAAGGCCATTTACAACCACCTTTTCCCTCATTTCCTCCACTAGAAAGATTGGAAAACTAGAATATTCATCTTCCCAGATTGCAGTTAAGAATGACATATATCCTGGCCGGGTGCGGTGGCTCATGCCTATAATCCCTGCACTTTGGGAGGCCAAGGTGGGTGGATCATCTGAGATCAGGAGTTTGAGACCAGCCTGACCAACATGGAGAAACCCAATCTCTACTAAAAATACAAAAAATTAGCTGGGCTTGGTGGTGCATGCCTGTAATCCCAGCTCCTCAGGAGGCTGAGGCAGGAGAATAGTTCGAACATAGGAGGTGGAGGTTGCAGTGAGCCAAGATCATGTCATTGCACTCCAACCTGGGCAACAAAAGCGAAAATCAGTCTAAAAATAAACAAACAAACAAACAGAATGGCCTATATCCAGTTCCAGCAAGACAGAAAAACATCTCACTAAGTAGTACCTCTGAAAAACCATCTTAAAAGTGATTACAATGTTTCCTTTGCTTAGGAAAATAGCTGACCCATGGAAAGCACACCATAAGTAATAGTAATAATAATAATAATAATAATAGCAATAATAATTTGTCCACAAAAAGATCATAACATAGAAAAAAATGATGACTGCTGATATTAACTTCCCATTTCCTACTTATTTCCTGATTTAAAAAGTATTGGCTAGAATGGAAACTATAATGGTCAGATAAATCTGGATAATAGCATGCCCTAGAAACTAGCAGAAAGTGCCAATGGTAACCTATCACATTGCAAGTCCCCAAGAAAATGGTTGGTCCCTCTCAGAGGCAGGTGTTTCATGGCAAGGACAAAAGCTATTAATTATAGGATATGTGGGCAGTGGTGAAACCCAGAGAACTGAATTATGTGATGGTTTACAGATTTTGCAAATTGTTGCGGTTCAGAATTTATGTGGGTGTTTGTGATATATGCTATCCAATCTTTCTCAGTTTTGCATGGTAAGGGGGCCTGGCTACTGATGCTGTTAAAGTGGTTAGCGGTAGTGGAATATATCATCTAGCTCTAGTCCACAAAATCTAAAATTCCTTAAAATGTTTTTGATTGGTTGTGCAATGCCTATATGATTTCATCCTTTTCCAACTTCTCCACTTTCCAATCCTCTTTCTTCTTTATCTAGACTACACGTTTCACTTTACTCCAATATCCAAAAGCATTTGTGATTCCCATTACTTACATAATATTCTGACATCCTCAATGCAAATTCAAATATTTCCACAATTAAGTCCCAGTCTAATTCTATCTTTCGTTTTGCTTTTACATGTGTTTCCTCTGCAACTTCTGAAAGAACCATGAGTGCACCTACTTTGTCATGCTGTTTGAAATCTCCTTCTCAATATTTAATTTCCATTTATGTCTTACTGATTATTTTGGGTTCAATTCAAGTCACTCCACTCTTGAAATTTTCTCAGGCTACAGTTATTTTTTTTTCCTTTGAACTATTTTGGCTTTCCCCCTAATTTTATGATCTATAATCTCACCTAAGGAACTAATGCATATACACTTCTTAACATAGTACAGGAAAGGAAAGAAAAAAAAATAAATACCTTAAAATGTCATGAAATTTTGAATATGTATATTTTGAATCCCTTTAGCGAGAATATAAATTTTTTAAAAGGGGTTTAATTTTCTCATTTTTCTCGTGTACCTCACAGTGCACAATACTGCTGGATACATATTTGTTAGATAACAAATGAACACTCAAGGATAGTGGTTATTCACATGGTTTTCTGGGATCTCTTGAAAATACTTCCGAGGGATCTGAAAGTTAAAAATTGTTTTCATAATAATGCTGAAATATCAATGCCCTTCATACTTATCACAGTGTATTATTGTGGAGTTTTCCAGAGGCTGCATAACCAGAGATGTTGTAGCAGATTAAAAGTATAAGCAAACATGAGAATCTCTTTGTCTTCTTTCTATTAGCTAAACATTTAAGAGATTGATAAAAATGGAAAATATTACTTTCTCACTAAATTTTTGGTTTTAAATAAAATATGTCATTAATAGTGAACAGGTAATTCTTTATTATGGTTATTTTAAAATGAGTCAGTACATAGTGTTTTTCAATTTAATCAATATAAATTATAGTAAATATTGGCAGATGTAATCCATATCCATGGAAGTTCTTCAGAGACTCTTGTCATTTCTTTTTGAAAAACTTTTGAAATCAACCTTTCTACATCCTTTCCTCCTTTGTATCCTCCCCCTACATACAAGTGAGAACATGCAATATTTGTCTTTCTGTGCTTGGTTTCTTATCACTAAACATAATAAGCTCAGGATTTAATTCTTTTTTATGGCTAAATAGTATTTCATTGTGTATGTACCACATTTTCTTTATCCATTCATCTATTGATGAACACTTAGGTTGATTCCATATCTTGGATATTATGAACAGTGCTGCAATAAATATGGGAGTGCACATATCTCTGCAATATTTTGATTTCTTTTCTTTTGGATATAAACCCAGAAGCAGAATAGCTGTATCATATGGCAGTTCTGTTTATAGTTTTTGAAGAATCTCCATACTTTTCTGCATAGTAACTGTACTAATTTACATCCCTTCCAACAGTGTATGAAGGTTCCCCTTTCTCCATATCCTGGCTAGCTTCTGTTATTTCCTTTCTTTTTGATAATAGTTATTCTGAATGGGGTGAGATGATATCTCACTGTGGTTTAGATTTGCATTTCTTTGATGATTGGTGATTTGGGACATTTTTTCATATACTTGCTGACCATTTGCTTGTCTTCTTTTGAGCAATGTCTATTCAGATTTGTTTTGCCCATTTTAAAATTAAATAATTACTTTTTTTGCTATTGAGTTGTTTGAGTTCCTGATATATTCTGATTATTAATCCATTTCCAGACGGATAGTTTGCAAATTTTATTTCCCATTGTGTGTGTTCTCTCTTCACTTTGTTTATTGTTTCCTTCTGCTATGCAGAAGCTTTTAGCTTGATGTAATCCCATTTGTCTATTTTTGCTTTGGTTGCCTGCACTTTTGAGGTCTTACACAAAATAATTCACTCAGACCAATGTCCACTAGCATTGTTTTCATCAAGTAGTTTCATAGTTTCAGATCTTAGATTTCAGTCTTTAATCCATTTTGATTTGATTTCTTTTGTATAAGGTGAGAGATATAGGTGTCTAGTTTCATTCTTCGGAGTATGGTTATCTAGATTTCCCAACACCATTTATTAAAGCTACTGTCTTTTCCTTGATGCATGTTTGTGATGTCTTCATAAAAATTGAGTTGGGTGTCAATGCATGGATTTATATCTGGACCCTCTATTCGGTTCCATTGTTTCTGATTTTATGCCAGTCCGTGTTTCTGATTTTGTACCAGTAGCATGCTAATTTGGTTACTATAGCTTAGTAGTATATTTTAAAGTCAGGTAGTGTGATGTTCTTTTGTTCTTTTTGTTCAGGATTACTGCGGCTAACGGGGTCTTTTGTAGTTTCATATAAACTTTAGAACTGTTTTATCTATTTCTGTGCAGAGTGTCATTGGTATTTTGATAAAGATTGCATAGAATCTGCAATTGTTTTGGGTAGAATTGTTATTTTAGCAATATTACTTTTTCCAATTCATAAGCTTGACGTATCTTTCCATTTTTTGTGTTTTTTTTCAATTTCTTTTATCAGTGTTCTATAGTTTTCCAAAAGGAAAAACTTATTTATAAAAATAAATCTTTCATCTTCAGTTAAACTGATTCCTGGGTATTATATATTTTCGTATCTATTGCAATTAAGATTGCTTGCTTTATTTCTTTTACAGATTGTTTGCTGTGGGTGTATATAAATGTTAGTGACTTCTGTTTGTTGACTTTTTATCCTGCAACTTTACTAAATTTGTTGGTCAGTTCTAACAATTTTTTGGTGGAGTCTTCAGATTTTTCTAAATATAAGATCATGACATATGTATGCAAGACTAATTTGAATTCTTCTTTTTCTGACTTGGATGCCCCTCACCACTTTTTTGCCTAATTGTTCTGTCCCAAACTTCTGGTATTGTGTTGAATAAAAGTGGTGAAAGTGGGGAGGCATTTTTGTCTTGTTTGAGATCTTAGAGAAAAGGTTTTCACATGATGCTGGATGTGGGTTTGTCATATATATGGTCTTTATTATTTTAAGATATATTTCTTCTATACTATGTGGGCAGTGTGTGTGTGTGTATATATATATATATATACATACAGACAGACACATACATACACATACCTGTACACACTATATATCTGTATTATTTTAAGGTATTAGTTTGGTGCAAAAGTAATTGTGGTTTCTACTATTGAAGGTAATTAAAGGTAAGTAATTACAAAACTGCAATTACTTTTGCACAGAAGAATATATTCCTTCTAAGGTATATTCCTTGGTTGGGGGTTGTTAATCATAAAGCAGGGGGCTAAATTTTATCAAATGCTTTCTCAGCACCTACAGAATTGATCATATGGCTTTTGTTCTTTGTTCTTTTAATGTAATGTATCATATTTATTGATTTGCCTTTGTTGAAACATCATTGCATTCCTGGGATGAATCCTATTTGATCATAGTGAAAGATCTTTTTAATGTATTTCTGAATTCAGTTAGCTAGTAGTTTATTGAGGATTTTTGCATCTGTGTTCATCAGTGATACTGGCCTGTACTTCGGTATTTTTTTTTTTTTTTTTTTTTTTTTTTAGGGTTTGAGTAGAATAGATATTAGTTCTTCTTTAAACATTTGGTAGAATTCAACAGTGAAGACATCAAGTCCTGGGGTTTTCTTTTTGATGGAAGACTTTTTTTTTTATGGCTTCAGTTTATTGATTTGTTGATTTTCTATTTCTTCATGGTTTAGTTTTGGTAGTTTATATGTATCCAGGAATATATTCACTTCTTCCAGGTTTTTCAATTTTTTGGTATACTGTTTTTCATAATAGTTTCTAATAATTCTTTGTATTTCTGTAATCTCAGTTGTTATGTTCCCTTTTCATTTCTAATTTTTTTTTCTGGGTCTTCTCTCTTTTATTCTTAGTTGAGCTAAAAGTTTGTCTATTTTTTTTTCAAAAATCTATTTGTTTCATCGATCTTCTCTTTCTTTGATCTTTTTGTTTTATTGATTTTGTTTATTTTTTAGTCACAATGTTATTTATTTCTGTCCTGATCTTTATTATTTCTTTTCTCCTTCTAGTTTTATGTTTGCTTTGTTCTTGCTTTTCTAGTCCTTTGAGGTGCATCATTAGTTTATTTGAGGTTTTTCAATTTCTTTTTGATACAGGCATTTATTGTTACAAACTTTGCTCTTAATACTGCTTCTGCTGTATCCCATAGATTTTGAAATGTAATTCCATTTTTATTTGTTTCAAAAGAGTTTAATATTTTCATCTTAGTTTATTCATTGACGATACTGACTGTTTAGGAGCATGTCAATATCCATGTGTTTATGTACTTTCGGAGCTTCCTCTTTTTATTGATTTCTAGTATTATTCCATTGTGGTCAGAAAGACACTTGATTTTGTTTCTAACTTTTTCAATTTGTTGAAACTGGTTTTGTGGCCTAAAATAGCATCTATTCTGGAGAATATCCCATGTGCTGATAAAAGGAATGTATATTCAGCAGCAGTTGGATCAACTTTTCTGTAAATGTCAGTTAGATCTTTCTATTTTAGTGTAATTTAATGTCAATGATTTTTTGGATTTTCTTTCTAGATGATCTGTTCATTACTCAGAGTGTGGTTTTAAAGTTTCCTACTAGTATATTATCATATTGTAGTCTATCTATCCCTTTAGATCTATTAATGTTTGCTTTATATACTTGGGTACTCTGCTGTTGGGTGCATAGATGTTTACAATTGTTATTTTTCATTCTGTATTGAGTCTTTTATCTTTATAATACCTTCTTTGTCTCTTTTTACAGTCTTTGACTGGTCATCTATTTTATCTCATGTAAGTATAGCAACTGCTGCTCTTTTTGGTTTCCATTCACATGAAATATCTTTTTTTTCTGACACTTTCAATCTAGGTGTGATTTTATAGGTGAATGTTCTTACAGGCAGAATTTACTTGGATCTTGCATTTTTATTCATTTAGTCACTCTTTATTTTTAATTGGAAAATTTAGTCTATTTGCATTCAGCATTATTATTGATAAGTAAGGCCTTACTACTGCCATTTTGTTGCTTGTTTTCTGGTCGTGTTGTAGCTCTTCTCTCTCTTTCTTGCTGTCATCTTTTGTAGTTAAGTGATTTTTTTGCTGGTAGTATGTTTTAATTTGTTGATTTTTACTTTTAATGTATCTATTATAGGTTTTTACATTGTGGTTACCACGAAGCTTATGTGAAATATAGATATAGCTAATTATTATAAAGAGATAACAACTTGTATTAGATAAAACAAAGAAAGAATAAAAACAAGCAAATAAAGAAAAAAATTAAAAACAATCTTTATATTTTAACTCCATCATCCCACATTTTGAATTTTGGTTGTCTCAATTTACATTTTATTGCCTATCTCTTAACAAGTTTCTGTAGCTAATTTTATTTTACATGTATTTATCTTTTAGGCTTCATACTAGAGTTATGCGTAGATTGCACACTAGAATTCCAGAATTAGAGTGTTCTGGGGATGATTTTGTACTTAATTTTACCAGTGGATTTTGTACTTTTAAATATTTTCTTTTTTTACATTAGTATTTTTTTGTTGTTGTTTATATTGAAGAGCTCCCTTTACAATTTCTTGTGAGGTAAGTCTGGTGGTGATGAATTCTCTTAGCTTTTGTTTGCCTAGGAAAGACTTTGTGACTCCTTATTTGAAAGATAGCTTTGCTGGATAAAGTATTTTTGAATGGCAGTTTTGTTTTGTTTTGCTTTGTTTTTTTCCTTTCAACACGTTGAAAATATATTGCTCCCTCCTGGCCTATGTGGTTTCCACTGAGAAATCTGCCATCAGATAATTGGCATTTCTTTACATGTTGTTTGCTTTTTCTCTCTTGCTGCTTTTTAGGATCCTCTCATTGTCTTTGACCTTGGAGAGTTTAATTATTATATGTCTTGATGTAAGTCCTGTTTGGTGTTCTCTGTCCTTTCTATACCTAAACTTTTATTTCTTTCTCAAGTCTTGGAAACTTTTCTGTTATTATTTTTTGAGTTAAGTGTTCTACCCTGTTCTTTTGCTCAGCTCCCTTTTGAATACTAGTGATTCTTAGATTTTTGTCTTTTGAGGTAATTTTCTATATCTTGTAGGTAGTCTTTATTCCTTTTGATTTTTTTTTTTCTTATTTCTCCTGTGACTGTGTACTTCTAAACAGCCTGTCTTTGAAAGCACTGATTCTTTCCTCTGCTTGGCCCATTCTGCTGTAGAGAGCCTTCAGTGAATTTTTGAATTCAGCAAATGTGTTTCTCAGTTCCAAGATTTTTGTTTGATCCTTTGTTATTATTTCAATCTCCTTGTAAAATTTATAAATTGCTTTTATTTGTGTTATCTTGGAGATCACTAAGTTTCTTTCAAACTCCAATTTTGAATTATTGGATAGAGAGCTCATATATCAGTCTTGTTAGGGTCAGTCACTGGTTCCTTGCTTTGTCTATTTGGAGAGGTCGTGGTTTCCTTTTTTTTTTTTTTTGTGGATGTACATCTATGTCTTTGCATTGAACAATTAGTTATTCATTCCAGTTTTCTCTGCTTGGCTTGTTTTGGTTTTCATTGGGTATGTTTGCTTAGATATTTTTTCATAATTTATCTGTTGAATCTCTTATACATTTTTCCGTTAGGTCAGTGCCTCTTTTTCAGCACTAGATGGCACATTAAACCTGTGTTTGCCTTGGCTCTAGCAAATTATCAGAGACTGATCATCAGAAATAGGGGAGGTCCCGAAGGGGATATCCTGTCAGTGTGGAAGGGCTCGCTGTAGTTTGTGCTCAGGGGCCCTGTGGAATGTACCTCCTACATCATGGTGCTGCTAAGCAGCCACTCCGATTTGGCATGTCCTTTGGCTGAATTATAGAGCAGTTTCTAGCATTCAGGATGGTAGTCCTGCCTCTCCACTTTGTCTTTAGCTGTCCTCAGAGATGTTCTTTTAGGCACTCACAGTGCTTCCATAGTTTGAGTTAGGGACAGGTCTCCTGTCAGAGAACATAAGACAGTAAAGAAACTGACTGTCAACCTCAGTCTCACTTTCTCCAGTGTAGAAACTGAGAGTCAATGAACATTTTCCACATACTTGGTGCTGGGCAGATTCCAGGGAGTGTTGTTATTGTCATGAACATCAGATTCTCTTACCGTCTGCTGGAGTCTTTTCACTTCTTGGTGACTCCAGGAACTGATTCATCCTCATATTTGTGTTCTGGGATGTTGCTGGTGATTATCTTGGTGCTATATATTTGTTTCTGGTTTTCTGTGCAAGGGAGTGAAACCAGCTTGTTTCTATGCCACCATTTTCGAATTGGAAGTATGACTATAGGGCATCACAGTCTTAAACTCCTGGGTTCAAGTGATCTTGTTTCAACCTTCCAAGTCGCTGGAGCTACAGTCTCATGCCACTGTGCTCAGCTGATAATTTCTAAGAGTTTAAAAAGTTCCTGAATTTAAAATGTGAGAGATTTGCTAATCAATGAGAATATATGCTTTACTATGGAAATTTAATTCAGAAGGAGAGATGATAGGTCAAGGCAAGGGGAAAGGAATGATAGAGATACCAGCAGGTCCTATAATTTAAAAAGTGAAGATGCAGTGGACAAACATTTCAGCAAGTTTCCTTTGAATAAGAAGTTTATATAAAAGTCAAAATGTCTTAAATGCAGGGAAATTAAGGTTAGAGATTTGCAAAATGTTTCTTTTTTCAACATTAACATGCCCTTCATTTGTTAAATTCTACACTGTGTACTTTAGCTATTGCTATGAATTGGAAATTTCTATAAAAATTATCTGAAGTCTAATATTCATGATTCCCATCTTTAACTTATTCTTACAGATAGCAGTCACATTTTGCATTTTAAAATTTACCTGCTTCTTACACTATTTTGCCATTTAAAAGCTGAAATAAAGTATGGTGTATTTCCAAACACTGACACTAACAATGTATAACATTTGTTGAATGTATGGTATGAGCCTAGTACTCTTCTAGGTTCTCTACACATATAATTCATTAAATGTTTTAGAAACTTTGTGAACATAAGCACCCTTATTATTCCCGTTTTATAGATGAAAAGCCAAAGAATGCAAAGATTCAATACTTAACTAAAGTTATTCAGTTCCTAAATGATAAAGCCTATTTCCCACATAGGCAATCTGGCTCTGGAGCAACTTAGTATACAATGGTATCCTGGAGGTTTCACAAATATTTATCTCCTCTCCCCCTGACACCACCCCCCCCCAAAAAAAAGCTAAAAACAAAAAACAAGGGAGTAGTGAGACAATATCTAATTGATGAAATTAACCAATTTCATCTAACCCTTTAAAATTTATAATGCTGGAATTCATAAGTTGTAATCATACCAAATATAATAGGTCTAGAATTACGATACTATTGCTATGTGACATACATTTTTGCTGATTCAACCTGAGAATAGTCACTCTCAAATTTTAAGGACTTATTACAACATATCTAAAATAGTATAAAGTCCAAAACCTTGTCTCTAGAGCTGTTGTAACTATTTCTAATTCCCCAAATTGTGGGTTAGGCAATGTTAGAAGCTGTGACACGGTACTTGTATGATGATAATATAATTGGTAAATAAACGTTGGTATGGAGGAAAGTAAGAAAGCTGATAAGTTCTGGGATCAGAGATGATGATGCTACAGATAAACAAGTCTGGCTGTGAAACTATGATCAGAATAAGGATCCAGAATAGTTAATGTGGATATCCACTCTTTTGACAGCAGCTATAAAGACAATTCTAGCCTCTGCTACTGCCAGGACTTTGCTCTGGAGCAGTTCACTGGTGTAGTCTTTTCACTATTCTGGAAATAGACAATGGGTAGAACCCTTCACCCTATAGGGTGTGACTTGCTTTTCTTACCAAATATTTGTTGCTAATTAGTCTCAATCATGCAATTAGTTTGAAAACTTGTACATCAGAGTCTTCATTAATCTATCCTATTTATCTTTGCACAAAGTTCATTTAATGAATAACTTGCTTTGAATCTGTGAGTTATTATTTAGTGCTTCAGAAATCCAATGACTAATGCCGTGAGACAAGCAGATGTGCTGTATCCGCTTCAGCAGTGTCATTTTCCTTGGCTTTCCCCTGTGAAGTTCTCAAGGCCTAAACCTCTTGAGCATGCAGTCTGTTGGCTTCAGGAATGTGAGTGGGATCCAGAGAAGGGCTCATGGCTTTGGGTGGGGAGAAGAGTGCAATTTGCATCTTGTTCACTTCCTCCCTGTTTTCTATGCCCAGATGTTATCAGGGTAAAATCAGAGCTCCTACTGAGTTGTCAAGTCTTATGCATTTCTGTTTTTTTTTTTTTTTTTTGAGACGGAGTCTCACTCTGTCGCCGGGGCTGGAGTGCAGTGGCCGGATCTCAGCTCACTGCAAGCTCCGCCTCCCGGGTTCACGCCATTCTCCTGCCTCAGCCTCCTGAGTAGCTGGGACTACAGGCGCCCGCCACCTCGCCCGGCTAGTTTTTTTTTTTTTTTTTTGTATTTTTTAGTAGAGACGGGGTTTCACAGTGTTAGCCAGGATGGTCTCGATCTCCTGACGTCGTGATCCGCCCGTCTCGGCCTCCCAAAGTGCTGGGATTACAGGCTTGAGCCACCGCGCCCGCGTGCCTGTAGTCCCAGCTACTAGGGAGGCTGAGGCTGGAGGATCGCTTGAGTCCAGGAGTTCTGGGCTGTAGTGCGCTATGCCGATCGGGTGTCCGCACTAAGTTCGGCATCAATATGGTGACCTCCCGGGAGCGGGGGACCACCAGGTTGCCTAAGGAGGGGTGAACCGGCCCAGGTCGGAAACGGAGCAGGTCAAAACTCCCGTGCTGATCAGCATTTCTGTTTTCTATCCAGGCCTTTGGAATTAAGGAGAATTTAAAGAAATGGTGTATGGGGTGAAGGAAACAAACAAACAAGGAAATGAAAACCAGAAGGGAAAGCAGCCCAATATGGTAACAGAGCTCAGATGGAACTTGTAAAGATAGAAATCACCTCCAATGTAATTTGGGGTTAGCTCCAGGACTTGAGATAGTCAATGAGTTTCTCAATTCCAGGGCAAGGGTTCCAGTTTTAAGACTTGGGCTTCCAGAGGAGCACATATAGGAGAAAAACATACAGTTGAATGCAGCCTAAATGCGTACAAGAGATAGTTACTTAGTGATAGGGTTTGGCTCTGTGTCCCCAGCCAAATCTCATCTTGAATTGTACTCCCATAATTCCCAGGTGTTGTGGGAGGAACTTGGTGGGAGATAATTAAATCTTTGGGGCAATTTCCCCCATATTGTTCTCATGGTAGTGAATAAGTCTCATGAGATCTGATGGTTTTATAAGGCGTTTCCACTTTCACTTCTCTCTCTCTGGTTCTTGCCAAAACCATGTAAGAAGTACCTTTTGCCTTCTGCCTTGATTGTGAAGCCTCCCCTGCCATTAAACCTATTTTTATTTTTCTTTCTTTCTATCTTTATTTTTTTTAAGGTGTGCACTTTTATTCACTGGTCTCAAGTCAGTGTATAGGTAAGCTCCGGCTGCCTCCACCCACTCCCAGGGAGACCAAAAACCTTCATACATCTCAAGCTGGGGGACCAAAGAGGGGGGCCATGAAGGCTGATCACTCAAAATAAAACAAAATAAAAAGGTATTAAGGTGAAGATTAAAAAATTTTTGCATTACATAGTTTACATGAAAGCAATGCTATCACCTCCCCTTTGTAGGCTCGGGAAAGTACTAGGCCATTCTCCTTAGAGAGTAGTGGGGTGGCTTTTTAGAGGGCAACAGACTTCCTGTAACAATGCATCTCACGATATTTGGGATGACTATCAAAAAAGTACAATGTACAATCAAAGTCCTTGGCCACATTGCAGAACTTTGGGGGATGTTTCCTCCAGCCGACTACTGTCACCTTCACTGTTCCAGTTTTTCAGTCCTAAGTCAAGCCAAAAAAAAAAAAACAAAAGAAAACAAACAAAAAAAACAAATAAAGCCATGCCAATCTCATCTTGTTTTCTGCGCAATTTATGTTTTTTCAAGAAAGGGTGTAATGCAACTAAGTTATAATCAACCTAGAAGCATTTGCGATGGATGAGGAAGGGGTTGGGCTTGTCGCATTCCTTGCTGATCCACATCTGCTGGAAGCTGGAAAGTGAGGCCAGGATGGAGTTGCTGATCAACATGGAGTACTAACTCTCCAGAGGAGCAATGACGCCAGGGTGATGATCTCCTTCTGCACCCCCTCCTGCCACACCAAGGTACATGGTGGTGCCACCAGATAGCCCTGTGTTGGCATGCAGGTCTTTGCGGATGTCCATGTCACACTTCATGATGGAGTTGACAGTAGGATGCCACAGGATTCCATGCCCAGGAAAGAAGGGTGGAAGAGCGCCTGGGGGGTATGGAATCCTTTGTTGCTGATGGTGATGACCTGGCCATTGGAAGGTCAGGCAGCTCGTAGCTCTTTTCCAGGGAGGAGCTTGAGGCCACCGTGGCCATCTCCTGCTCGAAGTCCAGGGTGATGTAGTACAACTTCTCCTTGATGTCATGCATGATTTCCTGCTCGGCCGTAGTGGTGAAGCTGTAGCCCCTGCTCGGTGAGGATCTTCATGAGGTAGTCAGTCAGGTCCAGGCCAGCCAGGTCCAGATGCAGGATGGCATGGGGGAGGTCATACCACTTGTAGATGGGCAGTGTGAGTGATCCCATCACCAGAGTCCATCACAATGCCAGTGGTAAGGTCAGAGGCATACAGGGACAGCACCACAGGCTGGATGGCCACGTATATGGCTGGGGTGTTGCTGAAGGTCTCGAACAAGATCTGGGTCATCTTCTCATGATTGGCCTTGGGGTCAGTGGGGCCTAGGTCAGCAGCATGGGGTGGTCCTCGGGAGCCACAGGCAGCTTGTTGTAGAAGGTGTGGTGCCGGATCTTCTCCATGTCATCCCAGTTGATGCTGTGCTGCACCGAGTACTTCAGGGTCAGGATGCCTCTCTTGCTCTGGGCCTCATGGCCCACACAGGAGTCCTTCTGACCCATGCCCACCATCATATCATGCCTTGGGGTCTGGGGCTGCCCCATGATAGAGGGGAAGATGGCCCGGGACCATCGTTGCCTGCAAAGCCAGCCTTGCACATGCCAGAGCCGTTGTTGATGAGGAGCGGGGCGATATCATCATCCATGGTGAGTTAGCTGTGGGTGTGGATGCCTGGCAGAGCTGCGAGGAGGTGGCTCTGTGCTGGCAGGGTGGACGTGGTCTCGGCAGTCCATTAAACCTATTTTTCTTCCCAGTCTCAGGTATGTCTTTATCAGCAGCATCAAAATGGACTAATACACTTAGCTGAGCATGTCTAGAAAATTTTCTGATTACAGTTTTGACTAGAATATCATCTTTCTTCTCTACCAATCAGAGTGTTATGCCTGTCCCATTCCTAATGTGTTACTTTTCCATTGTTAATCCACTTAAAATAACTTTATGGTCTTGTTGAGATAGAACCTTTTTTAAAACAAAAAACGAATATTCTACGTAAATACCTATTCTTAGCTCAATTTTGCAGGAAATAAACATTTCAAGAATAGAATTAAAAAATGTATACAATGGCAGATGTTCTATAAATCATATTTCTCTAATTTAAGAGATTTAGCAAACATACTAAATCTAATTCTCTTTTGGAAACAAAATTTGTATTTCCAGATAATCTGGAAAAGCTAATTAATCAATAAGTTCCTTGGGGTTTTACTCTGTGTTTTGACAACACCAATATATTCATCATGGTGTGGGGCATGAGGAAATAGCACAATTAATACTCATAAACATGAATGTGAAAATGTATAGTTTTGTGCTGAGAAGTGTCATTTCTAATTGCAAATATGGCAGCTTTATTGACATCATCATTAACAGGATTTTTAAGCAATCTATCAGTAGTTCCAGAGATGAGATTCACTTCTACTTCTAGAACAAATGTATAAGTATGCTTTTATTAGTTACTGTTTTCATTTCAAATTTTCTATTCTATATATTTGAAATAGTCTTTAAAGTTTTCACAAACAAGCAAGAATTAGAAAAGTACCTCATCGTGCCTATTTATTGTTTAAATCTTTTACTCTTTTGTATTTTCGAATTGGACCAACAACTCTAATTATACTGAGTACTCATTCTAGTTTTTTCTAAGCTTATCTATCAATCTGAAATTCTCTTTTTGACACTTGAAATTTTATTATGACTTTTATATTTTAAAGGAAGATAATTATGTCTGCATATATTTAAAACTGAGTCCTTAGATTACTGTTTCTGAAATGTGGCTGCTATCCTTTAAACTCTCTTAGTATGTTATAAGCACATGGCATTAAGAGACTTTCTCTAAAGGAGTAATGAAAACTAACTTTTTAAAAGATAATATACAATTTTCTCCAACAAATATTTTGCTTTTTAAGGTATTGCTTGTACTTAGTAAAATAATACTTTTTCTCCTGTCATT
Organism: Rhinopithecus roxellana; assembly: GCF_007565055.1. NCBI lineage: Eukaryota > Metazoa > Chordata > Mammalia > Primates > Cercopithecidae > Rhinopithecus > Rhinopithecus roxellana. The sequence continues at coordinate 79,404,478 of NC_044551.1, forward strand.
CTGTGGTGATAAGCGATTGCCAAGAGATTTCTGATATTTGGGTGAGAGTATAGATGGCCTTCTGAAAGGACCTGGAGGAGTGGGCAGAGCTGTCAATCTGAGCAAGAAGGGCTTGAAAACTTCTTCTCTGAAAATGCACCGAAGCCTAGAAGTTCTTCACTGTTTAGAAACAAAGCTTAGTAGAAGGTGTACTGGAAGCATGAACTTGGGATTAGAGAGAAGCAGAGTAACACACCGGTAGTTTGAAAAGTCTATGGGAGCCTGATATTGTGGATAAAGGCATCAGGCAAAAAGTCTATATAGGAGATAGACCCAGACTCTAACTTAGAGTAGAGGTTAGGACCCAATACAAGATAATAGGACTTCTATACAGAATAAGCTATGTCAAGATCTCAGTGTAGACCCCAGCAACTAGTGCTACTGCATATCCTGAGCATCTATATAAGGCTAACCTGATATAGTTTAGGACTATCTCAGATCATCACTGTTGCTAATGCTTTCACTCCCCACTCTCATCCTTAATATTTCACTTAGAACCTTATCTTTTCAGGTAGGCTTCCCCTAATCATTCAATTTAAAGTAGATCCCTTATAATCTCTCTCATAGGAATTTTTTATCTTTCATTATACTAATTTTGTAATATTATTAAAATTATTTTTTTCATATTAGGCTCCACCACAACAGGCATGATATCTTTTTATTCACTATAGTGTGCTCTATGCCTAGCATAGTACCTGGCACACAAACAGCTCAGTAAGCACTGTATTTGCTAAATAAACAAATGTTAAATAGGCAAATATGCTATCTTAATAACTGGCTAGTGACTCAAGTAAACTGAATGGGGGTGGAATACACTGGACCAGGGGAAGAGCTAGGATTTCCAGGATCCCACTGATTGTCAGAAAGGACAGAGGAGGGAACTTCAAAATCAAGGTAGAAAACTTAGTTGGCTAGTTGACTCTTGAGGAACTATTGTCTTTTCCTTCAATAACTCAAGAAATAAAGCAGGAGCTAAGGGTGGCAAAGAGCTTGTGTAATAAACATACAGCACAGCCCAGGCCAGAGGAGGATTCCTTGGACTGAAACAAAAAAGCAAGACTAAGGGGAAAGACTAGAACTCTTTGAGTTGGGTCAGTGCCTTGAACTGGAGCCATTTTCAGTCTTGATTGGGTTAACAATTGAGCAGCAACATCTATAAAGGAAGTAAGTAAATGGTCAAGAAGATTGTAAAAAAAACTTCAAGAGTCCACCATGCTTCATTCTCATTTATGTGGAATACAGGGACCATTATCACTAGGATTTTAAAGACTGGTTATAACACTTACTTTACTTATTGCTTATTTTTATTTTCTACTTTTTTTTTTTTTTTTGCCTTTGGAACTTTAAGAAAGATCTTTAAAAGTATAAATCAACAGTTGTATGTGGCGACTCACGCCTGTAATCCCAGTACTTTGGAAGGCCCAGGCAGGCAGATCACGAGGTCAGGAGATCCAGACCATCTTGGCTAACACTGTGAAAACACGTCTCTACTAAAAGTACAAAAAAATTAGCTGAGCGTGGTTGGGGGCACCTGTAATTCCAGCCACTTGGGAGGTTGAAGCAGGAGAATGGCATAAACCCAGGAGGCGGAGCTTGCATTGAGCCGAGATCTTGTCATTGCACTCCAGCCTGGGTGACAGAGCCAGACTCTGTCTCAAAAAAAAAAAAAAAAAAAAAAAAAGAAAAAAAAATGTATAAAGTAACTTGTGGCTTGCTTTAGACAAAGAATGCCGGAAGGAGATTGGTAAATAATATCTTTTCACTCAAAGGTGGATCTTGGTAATGCTGTGGATAGGGAAACCATTAATGGAAGATGAGTGGTATTAGTGTTAACCTGGCCTCATTGGTAGGCTATGCATTAATTTAAAAAACTGATGCCCAGGAACTAATATCTTCAACCCAACCCTGAGATTTAAACTTGTAAGAGAGCCATTCACTGAAATAAATTATTTCCTTAAAAATAATTCCAGCTGATTGGAATGCAGGATGGAAAAGATATGTATATCAACAATAATATTCTGTGAAGCTATAGCATTTTCATTTGATTGTACATTTGATATATTTTCATTCACTGTAAGTTTATGTCACACAGAATTTAGTGTTGAGATAATAAAAAACAGTTTACTGATAGCTATATTAAACTCAGTAATCTTACTTCTCTTGCCTAAATGATTTATTTCTGAATCATTTTTGATAGCTTAAAAGAATCTTGTGTTTCATGACATATTTTTAGAGTTTGTGGAATGAAAGTTTTATATTTTTCACAATGCTATTTGGCTTTTTTATATATTGAACTTACCTTCTTTTCAGATTCACACAGAGCATAATCCTATCTCAAGGAAATTGCAGAATACCATTGCCTTAGGTAGCTTTTTGTCTTAGTCATCCATTTGAGCTGAACAGCCAAGTGGTCCCTATTTATACTCTGGTTGCTCAACTATCATCCCATTGTCTCCTTTGCTGGAAGACGTGGAAGTTATATTTATGACACTGCAGTGACTAAGTTCTACTAGTTTTCTTCCTGCTCACTTGCTCCTCAACTGTTTTTAAATTTATGTTTTTAATTGACAGATAAAATTGTATTTATTATGTACAACATGATGTTTTGAAATGTGTATATGTGTGTAGTGGAACAGTTAAATCTAGCTAATTAACAAATACATTACCTCACAGAGTTTTCATTTCTGTGGTGAGAGCACTTAATATCCACTCGCTTTGCACTTTTGAAGAATACAAAATATCATCATATATTAATGATATATATGACTGTAGTCACCATGCTCTAAAATAGATCTCTTGAGCTTATTTCTTCTATCTAACTGGGTATATATCCAAAGGGAATAAAATCAGTATGTCAAAGAGATGTCTGCACTCCAATGTTTACTATGGTAGTACCCATAATAGCCAAGATATTGAATCAACGTAATTGTTCAACAATGTATGAATGAATAAAGAAAGCGTGGTGTGTGTGTGTGTGTGTGTGTGTGTGTGTGTGTGTGTGTGTGTGTGTATATACACACAATGGAATATATTGTGTATATATATTATATATATATATATATATACACACACACACACAATGGAATACTATTCAGTCAAAAAAAAGAAGAAAATTCTGCTACTTGTGACAACATGGATGAACTTGGAGGACATATATTAAGTGAAATAAGCCAGTCACAGAAAGACAAATGCCACATGATTTCACCTACACATGGATTCTAAAAATGTTTAACTCGTATATGTAGAGAATAGGATGGTTATTACCAGAGGCTGATATGGTTAGCAGAGAAGGAGAAAGTGGGATATATTGGTCCCCAACTCTTTTTTTTATTCTTTTTGACCTTCTCAGTAACAGCCAGGAGTGGTAATAATAAAATATTATATGGGTGACCTGTATGATCTGGGAAGAAAGGCTCCTAGTACACTGATGCCACACTGAAAAAGACAATGTGAGATGCAGCAAGTAATCCCATTTAGCCTCATGGCTTCCAGCGGTTCAGGATATCTGGTGAATTGTTATACTATCTTCTAGACTCAGTATTTAGAGTCAGCCTGTGTCATGTTTCTGAGTCATCAAGGATAATTGCTTTTTTGAATGTGCAATTCCCCACTGTCTGACACATGAAGACGGTAACCTACTGTTTTAAACTTTCAAATAATGTTTTGAAATTATTTGCTAATAAGCTATTTTTGAATACTGAACATTATAGATTACGTTATTTCAAAAGGAATAAGTAATATTTTCTCTTTTTTTGTGTGAATCGCCTCTACTTAAGAAAAACTTATAATCCTAGAAAATTAAAATTCAAAGTGCCAGACTGATCTTTAAAAGGATTCAGAGCAGAAGGAAATGACTGTAGGTGAGATTTCCAGAACTGAATTATTAACCAAATGGGCTCCACATCATTACTGCTTGCTGAGTAATGGGCATACTTTTGGCCATGCTGTAATGAAAATGCTGGGGAAGTAGTAACACAGGCAAGGCAAATGCTTTTCATTTTATGAATACTAGGAATTACATTAGGGTAACATGGCTCATGTGTTATTTCGGCAAATAACACATTTGAAGAAAATATCTTCTAAAATTCCACAATTCTCATAATTTTATAATATAAAACATTAGAATATTAGAATGTTTGAGCTAAAAAGAAACTAGTAATCATCTAGTATAACTCCTACATTTTTAAGTAAAAAGTATCCATTCAGGTTGCATGACTGGCTTCAAGTTCCTTAACCAGTTTGGAACAGAGTGAGGTCTTGAACCAAAGCCTTCTAACATCCAGTCAAATGTTCTTTTGTGTTTAAATTAGTAATTTTTTCAGCCCCAAAACTTCTTGAACTGAGAAGCAACTTTAAGAAAGTCTCAGGATACAAAATCTATGTGCAAAAGTCACAGACATTCCTTTACACCAACAATAGGCAGGCAGAGAGTCAAATCATGAATGAACTCCCATTTACAATCGCTACAAAGAGAATAAAATACCAAAGTATACAGTTAACAAGGGATATGAGGAACTTCTTCAAGGAGAACTACCAACTATGCTCAAGGAAATAAGAAGGACCCAAACAAATGGAAAATCATTCCATCCTCATGAATAGGAAGAATCAATATCGTGAAAATGGCCATTCTGCCCAAAGTAATTTATAGATTCAATGTTACTCCCATCAAACTGCCATTGACATTCTTCACAGAATTAGAAAAAATGATTTTAAATTTCATATGGAATCAAACAAGATCCCACATAGCCAAGACAATCCTAAGCAAAAAGAATAAAAGAATAAAGCTAGAGGCATGATGCTACCTGACTTCAAGCTATAATACAAGGCTACAGTAACCAAAACAGCATGGTACTGGTACCAAAACAGATATATAGACCAATGGAACAGAACAGAGACCTCAGAAAGAACACCACACATCTACAACCATCTGATCTTTGACGAACCTGATGAAAACAAACAATGGGGAAAGGATCTCCTATTTGTAAATGGTGCTGGGAAAACTGGCTAGCCATATGAAGAAAACTAAAACTGGACCCCTTCCTTATACTTTATATAAAAATTAACTCAAGATGGATTAAAGACTTAAATGTAAAACTCCAAACCATAAAAACCTTAGAAGAAAACCTAGGTAATACCATTCAAGTCATAGGCATGGGTAAAGATTTTGTGACTAAAACACCAAAAGCAATTGCAACAAAAGCCAAAATTGACAAATAGGATCTAATTAAAGAGCTTCTGCATAGCAAAAGCAACTATTGTCAGAGTGAACAGGCAACCTACAGAATGGGAGAAAATTTTTGCTCTTTACCCATCTGACAAAGGACTAATTTCCAGAATTTACAAGGAATTTAAAAATATTTACAGGAAAAAGACAAACAACCCCACTATAAAGTTGGTGAAGGATATGAACAGACGCTTCTCAAAAGAAGACATTTATGTGGTCAACAAACACATAAAAAACAGCTCAACATCGCTGATTATCAGAGAAATGCAAATCAAAACTACAGTGAGATACCATCTCATGTCAATCAGACTGGTGATTATTAACAAGTCAGGAAACAATAGATGTTGGAGATGCTGTGGAACACTTTTACACTATTGATGGGACTGTAAATTAGTTCAACCATTGTGGAAGACAGTACGGCAATTCCTCAAGGATCTAGAACCAGAAGTGCCATTTGACCCAGCAATCCCATTACTGGCTTTATACCCAAAAGAATATAAATCATTCTACTATAAAGGCACATGCACACATATGTTTACTGCAGCACTATTTACAATAGCAAAGACATGGAACCAACCAATATGCCCATCAATGATAGACTGTATAAAGAAAATGTGGTACATACGCACCATGGAGTACTATGCAGCCATGAAATGGAATGAGATCATGTCCTTTGCAGGGACATGGATGAAGCTGGAAGCCATTATCTTCAACAAAATAACACGGGAACAGAAAACCAAACACCATCTGTCCTCTTGAATAAGTGGGAGTTGAACATTGAGAACACATGGACACAGAGAGGGAAACAACACACACCAGGGCCTGTTGGTGGTAGGGGTTGACGGGAGGAAACATAGAGGATAATTCAATAAGTGCAGCCAACCACCATGGCACACGTATATCTATGTAACAAACCTGCACATTCTGCACATGTATCTCATTTTTATTTTCTTTTTTTTTTTTTTTTTTTAGAAGAAATAAAGAGGGAAAAGAAAAAGATTTTTTTTCCAGCTTTTCCTCTGGCAGGAAGAAGATAGTTACCCTGCAAAGTACTCCTGATTTATCACCATGTTTTCTGTACCATATCTGCAATGTAAAGTTTGGAAGGTATGGGGCAGGGGTTGGAAGCTGTGAGCATTAGTATAATGAAGAAATGCCAGAAATGAAAGGGGCTAATGGCGAGAGCCACTCTGATGCTTGGGATAAGAGCATAGGCTTTTGGAGAGAGAATGTGTCTATGTTTAGTGACACAGGTTAATCTAATACTTTCTCAATTATCACAAGGAATTATCTGAGATAACTGCCCGACTGAAAAGGGAGTGTTTATGGCTCATAGGCACTTCTCTGAGTAAAATAAGGTTTATTAGGCAAGACTATGTGTGTAGCTTCTACATATGTAATTGCCTTATGGATTCATCTAAATAATCATACATGTCTTTGTTTTTCTGTTGGTACTTTGTTGGTAAAGTATCTTCAGGGGTGTTGAGTATAAAAGTAAAAATGGCATAACTAAGTACTAGCACTATCTGTACCTTATTGTACTTCTAATTTTCTTTTGCCCAATGATATTTTCCCTATACAGTATGCAGTATGTTCTTTGTCTTATCTCTCTCCTTTCAAAGTTTCCATCAGAATACTGGCTGATCTCTTCAAATTCTTAGCTCAGATGCAGTAGAGTATGCAGTACATGAGAAGCTGATAGCCCAAAATGATTGGTTTGAGCAATATATACAAAATACATCCTCTCATGCCCCTAGATGCCTTCTGTATTATAGGGGGAAAAAAGGATATAAGCAATATAAACTGTAATCTTGAGGTCAGAAATTGGTTTCTAAAAGAGACAAATCCTTTTGGACCCTGAAGTGACAGTTTGCACAAAATTTCATTTGCAGAAAATACAGTTGATCCAAGGCTGGCAGTAAATAAGAGAAACAATGCATCTAGCATTTAAAAAATATGATTTATTTGGGCTATAATCTAATATGTATTTAGATCAACTATAAGAAAGATTTCCTGCATAAAGACATCCCTTAGGATCACAGGATATGAAAAAGCATGCAATGAAGTTTACCCAGTTGAAATGTCTGAGTTGGTTAAATGATTTAATGTAAAGAATTACGAGGAAATGTGTGATAATATTGTGAATTTAAACAGCTAACTTATATGGTCCGTCTTTCTTCTCTCCTTCCTTCCTTCCTTCCTCCCTCCCTCCCTCCCTCCCTCCCTCTCTCTTCTTCTTCTTTCTTCTTCTTCCTTCTTGTTCCTTCTTCTTCCTCTTCTTCTTTCTTCTTCTTCTCCTTCTCCTCCTCCTCCTCCTCTTGTTCTTCCTCTTCTTCTTCTCCTCTTCCTTCTTCTTTTTCCTCCCTCCCTACCTCCTTCCCTCCCTGCCTCTCTCTCTTTCTTCTCTCTGTCTCTCTCGTTCTTCTTTTTTTTTTTTTCTCAGTTTCTTCAAACTGGAATCTCTGACCTCAATTGCTTGTCTCTATCTTAGAGTCCCATGTTTGGAAGGCAGTACTAGATTGTGATAACAAATTCCTGCCCCATGCTCATTTTTTAAATGTTTCTGTTTTTTATTCCCAAATGTAAGGAGAACATCAGATGAGACTATTCTATTTAAATGTGAGGATTTCAAAGAGATTTTATTTTATTTATTTTTAAATTAGGCTTATAGAGTTATGCTTTACATACAACAAATATGATCACTTTTTTAAAGGATACAGTTGATGAGCTTTGACAAATATATATAGTTGTGTGACCATTATCATAATTAAGATATGAAATATTTTTATCACAATAATAAGTTCCCTTATGGCCATATGCAATCAATTTCCCATCCCTAGTCACAGCTTCTGGCAACCACTCATCTGTATTTTCATTTCTATGCCTATGTCTTTTACAAAATGTTGTGGACTTATACAAAGAAAAGGCTTCTGCTCTCAAAAGACACCATTAACAATATGAAAAGATAAGCCATAGGTTGGGAAAAGATATTTGCAAAACATATCTTTGATAAATTATTCATATTTAAAATATATAAAGTACTCTTACAACTCATTAATAGAAATACAAATCAATTAAAAGTTAAAACAATGTTTAAATAGAGACTTCAGAAAAGAAAATACATGAGTGACCAATAGACACAGAAATTAGTCATCAGGGAAATTCAAATTTTAAAATATGAGTTATCACTACACACCCACTGGAATGGCTAAAATGGAAAAAGGCTAATAATAAAAAGTGTTGATGAGCATATGAAGCAACTTGAACTTTCATACATTGCTGGTAGGAATATAAAGAGCAATATAAATCTGTCCATTTGACTCATTGTGTTTATGTGTTTTTAATCTAAAAAAAATCAAGTACATAACCATGGAAATATATAGAGGTAAAAGTTTTTTAAAAACATATTTAGAGTCGGGAGGCTGAGTCAGGAGAATGGCGTGAACCCGGGAGGTGGAGCTTGCAGTGAGCTGAGATCCGGCCACTGCACTCCAGCCCGGGTAAAAAAACATATTTAGAGTCAGCCATGGGAACAGTTTTAGGATAAGAGGCCCTCTGAGAACTGAAAGATTGATTGTAAAATAGACTATTCCTCTAACTTTCTCAGTGGTAAATGTAAAACAATTCCAGTGCTCCAAAGCAAATTTCACTGAATCTGTGAAAATATCTTTACATCTATACACAGAAGATTTTTTGCTGTGAATATGACTGTGAGGATGCCGAAGAAATCAAGCAAGTTGTTTTCAGTTTAGTTTCCAATTCTCTTTGGGATGCAAATTCATAATTCAATAGGTCAGTAGTATTGAACAAAGTAATATCTGTTTCTCTTGTTTTCAGATGACTTTAACAGAATATGAGAGAAGCAATTCCTATGTCTATACTCCATTTGTATTAGTCGGTTCTCACACTGCTATAAAGGTGTACCTGAGACAAGGTAATTTATAAAGGAAAGAGGTTTAATTGACTCACAGTTTTGCCTTGCTGAGAAGGCCTCAGGCAACTTACAATCATGGTGGAAGGAGAGAGAGAGGCAAAGGCATGTCTTACATGGTGGCAGATGAGACAGAGCAAATTAGCAAAGGGGGACAAGCCCCTTATAAAACCATCAGATCGTTTGAGAACTCACTCACTATCACAAGAACAGCACAGGGGAAACTGCTCCCATGATCCAATCATCCCCATGTTTTGAGGGCAGGACTTTCAACACTTGGGGATTATAGGGATTACAATTTGAGATGAGATTTAGGTGGGGACACAAAGACAAACCATATCATCATTTCAGCCTCATTTCTTTTCCTGCCTAAAGATCTATAGAAATATTGACTCCTTTCTGTCTCTACCTCCATTAGTTAATGGCCTGCTTTCTAATAGTAAAGAAGATGAAGAAAAGATTGACATTAGAAATACAGAAGACAATGGGGCACAGTGGCCCATGTCTGTAATCCCAGCACTTGTGGCTCATGCCTGTAATCCCAGTGCTTTGGGAGACCAAGGTGGGCAGATCACTTGAGCACAGGAACTTAAGACCAGCCTGAGCAACAAGGTGAAACCCCTACAAAAAATACAAAAACTTGCCAGGTGTGGTGGCAGGTGCCTGTGGTCTCATCTACTCAAAGACAGAGGGTGGAAGGATGATTTGAGCCTGGGAAGCTGAGGCTGCAATCAGCCATTGATCACACCACTGCATTCAGCCTGGGCAAGATTGAGATCCTGTCAAAAAGAAATACCGAAGGCAAGACAAAGATACAAAGATGGGTAATTGGGATGATAGCTCTCAATTTTCACTTGTAGTCATTTTCCATTCTTGTTAGGTTGGAAAAGAGAACAGGACACACTTGTTATTGTATCTTTGCTTTCTTTTTGTAATATTTTCCATCTTTTTCTTCAGTGAAATATCAATGACATTTTTATATCTATAGCACTAATATGGTTTGGCTGTGTCACCACCCAAATCTTTTTTTGAATTGCAGCTCCCATAATCCCCAAGTGTCATGGTAGGGACCTGGCAGAAGGTAATTGAATCATGGGGGCAGATTTTCCCATGATGTTCTTGTGATAGTGAGTAAGTCTCACAAGATCTGATGGTTTTATGAAGAGCAGGTCCCCTGCACATGCTGTCTTGCCTGTTGTCATGTAAGATGTGCCTTTGCTTCACCTTCACCTTCTGCCATGATAGTGAGGCCTCCCCAGCCATATGGAACTATGAGTCCATTAAACCTCTTTTTTGTAATAAATTACCCAGTCTCCGAGATTTCTTTATAGATGCATGAAAATTGAGTAATACGGGTAGATTGCAAAACATTTTCTCCCATTCTGTAGGTTGCCTCTTCATTCTGATGATTAGTTTCTTTTGCTGTGCAGAAGCACTTTAGTTTAATTAGATCCCAATTGTCAATTTTGGCTTTTGTTGCAATTGCTTTTGGTGTTTTAGAAATGAAGTATTTTCCCATGCCTATGTCCTGAATGGTATTGCCTAGGTTTTCTTCTAGGGTTTTTATGGTTTTGGGTTTTACATTTAAGTCTTTAATCCATCTTGAGTTGATTTTTGTATAATGTGTAAGGAAGGGGTCTAGTTGCAGTTTCCTGCTTATGGCTACCAGTTTTCCAAGCACTATTTATGAAATAGGGAATCCTTTCCCCGTTGTTTGTTTCTGTCAGGTTCATCAAAGATCAGATGGCTGTAGATGTGTGGTGTCATTTCTGAGGCCTTGGATCTGTTCCATTGGTCTATATACCAGTTTTGGTACCAGTACAATGCTGTTTTGGTTACTGTAGACTTGTAGTATAGTTTGAAGTCAGGTAGCATGATGCTTCCAGCTTTGTTCTTTTTGCTGAGGATTGTCTTGGCTATATGGACTCTTTTTTGGTTCTTTATGAAGTTTAAAGCAGTTTTTTCTAATTCTGTGAAGAAAATCAATGGTAGCTTGATAGGAATAGTCTAATATCTAGAATCTACAAGAAACTTAAAAAAATTTATGAGAAAAAACAACCCCATCAAAACGTGGGCAAAAGATATGAACAGACACTTCTCAAAAAAGACATTTATGTGAACAACAAACATATGAGAAAAAGCTCATCATAACTGGTCATTAGAGAAATACAAACAAAAACCACAATGAGATCTCACTTCAGTTAGAATGGCAATCATTAAAAAGTCAGGAAACAGATGCTGGCAAGGATGTGGAGAAATAGAAACGCTTTTACACTGTTGGTGGGAGTGTAAATTAGTTCAACCATTGTGGAAGACAGTGTGGTGATTCCTCAAAGACCTAGAACCAGAAATACCATTTGACCTAGCAATGCCATTACTGGGTATATACCCAAAGGATTATAAATCATTCTACTATAAAGACACATGCACACTTATGTTTATTGCAGCACTATTTACAATAGCAAAGACTAGGGACCAACTCAAATCCCCATCAATGATAGACTAAAGAAAATGTGACACATAGCCACCATGGAAAACTATGCAGTCATAAAAAAGAATAAGCTCTGGCAGGGCATGGTGGCCCACATCTGTAATCCCAGCACTTTGGGAGGCTGAAGCTAGTGGATCACCAGAGGTCAGGAGTACAAGACCAGCCTGACCAACCTGGTGAAACCCTGTCTCTACTAAAAATACAAAATTTAACTGGATGTGGTGGCAGGTGCCTGTAATGCCAGGTACTCTAGAGGCTGAGGCAGGAGAATCATTTGAATTTCAGAGGCAGAGGCTACAGTGAGCCAAGATTGTGCCATTGCACTCCAGCCTGGTGAGAGAGCCAGACTCTGGAAAGAAAGGAAAGAAAGGAAAGGAAAGGAAAGGAAAGGAAAGGAAAGGAAAGGAAGGAAAAAAAGGAAAGGAAAGAAGGAAAGGAAAGGAAGAAAAGACAGGAAAAAAGGAAAAAAAGGAAAGGAAAGGAAAAAGGAAAGGAAAGGAAAGGAAAGGAAAGGAAAGGAAAAAGGAAAGGGAAGGAAAGGAAGGGAAGGAAGGAAGGAAAAGAAAAAAGGAAAGGAAGGAAAGGAGGAAGTAGGAAGGGGAAGTGAAAGGAAAGTAAAAAGAAAGAAGAAAAAAGAAAGAAAGAAAGAAAGAGAAAAAAGAAAGAAAGAAAGAAAGAAAGAAAGAAGAGAAAGGGAAAGAAAGGGAAAGAAAAGGAAAGAAAGAAAGAAAAAGAAAGAAAGAAAGAGAGAGAGAAAGGGAAAGAAAGGGAAAGAAAAGAAAAGAAAGGAAGGAAGGAAGGAAGGAAAGAAGGAAGGAAGGAGAGAGAGAAAGAGAGAAAGAAAAAGAATAAACTCATGTCCTTTGCAGGCACGTGGATTAAGCTGGAAGGGGTCATCCTCAGGAAACTAATACAAGAACAGAAAACCAAACACCACATGTTCTCACTCATAAGTAAGAGTTGAACAATGAGAATACATGGACACATGGCGGGGAACAGCACACACCGGGGCCTGTCAGGGGGTGGGGGCCAAGGGGAGGGAAAGCATTAGGACAAATACCTAATGCATGCGAGGCTTAAAACCTAGATGATGGGGCCGGTCACGGTGGCTCACACCTGTAATCCCAGCACTTTGGGAGGCTGAGGTGGGCAGATCACGAGGTCCGGAGATCGAGACCATCCTGGCTAACACGGTGAAATCCCGTCTCTACCAAAAACACAAAAATTAGCTGGGCATGGTGGTGAGCACCTGTAGTCCCAGCTACTTGGGAGGCTGAGGCAGGAGAATGGCGTGAACCCGTGAACCCGTGAGGCGGAGCTTGCAGTGAGCCGAGATTGTGCCACTGCACTCCAGCCTGGGCAAGAGAGTGAGACTCCGACTCAAAAAAAAAAAAAAAAAAAAAAAAAAAAGAAAACAAAAAAAATTAAGCCAGGCGTAGTGGCGGGCACCTGTAGTCCCAGCTACTCGGGAGGCTGTATCAGGAAAATGGCACGAACCCGGGAGGCAGAGCTTGCAGTGAGCTAAGATCGCACCACCGCACTCCAGCCTGGGTGACAGAGCGAGACTCCATCTCACGAAAACAAAACAAAAAAAAAACAACGAAAAAACCAAATGATGGGTTGATAGGTGTAGCAAACCACCATGGCATATGTATACCCATGTAAAAAACCTACACGTTTTGCACACGCATCCCAGAATTTAAAGTCAAATAAAAAAAAGAAAAAGAAAAAGAAAGAAAATGGAGTAATAAAAGTTCTTAAGAGTATGCACAAATTGCTTTTATTTTGATTTAGTTATAAATAAAGAGCTTATAATAAATTGAAAAAATAAGAGTGTTAAAATGTAAACACACAAAAATTTTAATTTTTGTTTATAATGAGGAAGCACGGGATTCCTTTTAAAGGTATCGGGACTAATTTTTATGGTAATATTGTGATGGCTAAATGCCACTGTCCTTTTCTTAAGACCCTTAGAACTTTACAGCACATAAGAATGCACCTGAATCTTTACAAACAAAAACAAAAACAAAATTTACCAGGGATCCCAAGTTGGAAGGCAAACTGTGCCAGAAGACCCTAATGGCATTACATGTATTACATAACCTTACTGAAGGAGATGGAAAAGGCTCTGGCCTAACTAACTTTGGAGACCTGTAGTTTGACTGAAAATCTTAAGGTAAACTACAAAAGGAAATATATATGAGCACTGTACTGTAGTTGATAAAATTTCATTCTCAAGGGGTATAGATTAACCATTCTGAAACCGCCGTACATGTATAATCAACTGTGTAACAGGATAATAATGGTGGGAGCCAGGTTTCTCACTGCTGGAGTGAGAAGTTACAGTTAAGTAAGAAAGTAAGACTAGAATGAACCACATGATGCTGGAATAAAGTCAGAGAGATTAGTATGAACTCATTTTTAGCTTAATATAGATACAAATTAATAAAGAAGTAATTATAGATATGCATGTGTGCATTGCTTTACATGTATCTACACGTCTTAGTTCTGTCTTCTATGAGGAGCTGGAAACAGTGACATGTCATTAGTATTGAGCTCACCCAGTCCTAAGAATTTGGTTTCTAACATTATCCTCCAATAAAAGAAACCAGGGCTCCTTTGAGAAATGGCTGATTCCAGGGCTTTGGTAGGGAATGTACAAGATGAGCCTGATGTATCTTGTTTTGTGAGGAAGTAAGGAAGTGCTCTAAACAAAATGATGAGGATAGGCCAAAGTGACACAAGAGACAACTGATGGAGCTAAAAATGGTAAAAGATGAAAAGTAATTTGAGCAAAAAGAGTAGATGATATTTTATTGGATTGTAGCCCAAATTGTAAAATAAATATGCCTGAGTCCATATTTACATAAATAAATAATTGAAGAAGAAATAAATGAAGCAAAGAGACAAATCTCCTGAAAAGAACCTTAAATAATTTGTCTATGCATACTGCCCCCCAAGAAGGTGGAGCTTAACTCTCCATCTCTTGAGTGGAGTCTGTGCTTAGTGACTTAATTCCAAAGTGTAGAGTATGAAAAGAGAAAATGGTAACTTTATAGAAATCTTACAAATACTACCTCAGCATGGTAATCAAGGCTCATGTTATCAGTTATAACTTATGGTGATGGTATGTACATTAATATGATGTGATGAGAATGACATTTCACTTTTGTGGTCTTCCTTTCAAAAACCCAAAACTATAGTCAATAAAAATATTAGACAAACCCCAAATTGAGGAACATTCTAAAAAGTATGTGACCAAAACCCTTCCAAACTATCAACATCATCAAAATCAAGGAAACTATCTGAGAAATTGTCACAGATCAGAGTAGGATAAGGAGACATGAGGACCAAATGCCATGTGGTATCCTAAATGAGATTCTGGAACAGAAATAAAGGGCATTAGAGAAAAATTAATGAAATCTAAATAAAATATGGAGTTTAGTTACTAATGATGTGCCAATATGGGTTAGTATTGCCAAATGGACCATAATAATGTAACATGATAACACCAGAGGAAATTGAGTTAGCATATGCAGGAACTCTTTGTACTATCTTTACATCTTTTATACAAATATAAAACTATTCTAAAATAAAAAGGTTTATGTGAAACTTAAGTTGATAAGTTTTACTTTCTATTTACAATTATCCTTAAAAATTAGGAGAAATACGAAGCGGTATCAATGAGTAAATAAAAATAATAATCCTGTTCCAGAGAGAAATATGGAAAGCAATGAGCAGAAACAATTTTTTTTTTTTTTTTTGAGATGGAGTCTCGCTCTGTTGCCCAGACTGGAGTGCAGTGGCTGGATCTCAGCTCACTGCAAGCTCCGCCTCCCAGGTTCACACCATTCTCCTGCCTCAGCCTCCCAAGTAGCTGGGACTACAGGCGCTCGCCACCTCGCCCAGCTAGTTTTTCATACTTTTTAGTAGAGACAGGGTTTCACCGTGTTAGCAGGATGATCTCGATCTCCTGACCTCGTGATCCACCCGTCTCGGCCTCCCAAAGTGCTGGGATTACAGGCTTGAGCCACCGCGCCCGGCCAGAAACAAATTTTTAATTATCTTATTTTTAATTTTGATGTACTCACATATCAGATAACAGTTTGATGCTAGTTTAAATGATGTTGCCTATAATTTATTTGTAATGTAAATTATTTCAGAAAAAAGGGGCGTAATTTTAAAGAAGGCATTGCTGAAATCCCACACCATTTCAGATCCTCGGAACCTAAGCAACCTAACTTCATTCATTGGTTTTCTACTTTAATTCAATATAAAGACAACATTTTAATCCAAGATATTTTGTCTCACTCAAAAAGTAGAGGAAATTATTAGATTCCTCCCCTTTAGGTAGGGTTATAACTCTTAATTTTCATGAAATGAGGTAAACTTTCTCAGGGACATGAAAATATAATGAGTTTTTCTTTTTTAAAGATATCTTACTTTTTTTAGAGGGAATAATTGTATCCTCATTGATAGTAGAAGATAACTTTTATGAGTTTCAGACTCCCTGGGAATTTTCCAAGGAATATTGAGTGTTGTGGGAGGGAAGAGAGAATAAAAGAATATGCCACTGCCTAGAAAATCCCTGTTGTTTTTGCTTCCCTGAAGTAACATATCAGTCTTGCACCACAAAGCAAACAATAATTGTTTACTACAAACACTCTGGAAGTGAATTTTTAATATATCTTTTGGGACTTTTAAGACCTCAAGCAAAATTGAAGTCAACTTTCAGCAAAATGTAACTCTTTTGGGAAGCAGTGATTCATGACACTCGTTCCTTGGGAATCATGGGAACAGATGGTTGAAATACCACACACAGCGATGATGTCAACTTCAAAAGGAACTGGAGAACTGAGGCATCTTTCCAGATAGTGTTGATCACAAAGCAATTTAGGCCTCAATTATCTTGATGTCACACAGGGACTCCAACCTTTCAAATGCTCCCCTTAGCAAGTAAAATACCCATTTTTTAGGAATTTTTATAAAGAAAAGACAGAGACATAAGTAAAAACATGGTCATAGACACGGTTCAGATATTTTAATCTACTTGAACCAGCTTTAAGAGTTAATTACAAACTTTGCTAATAGAGTTTCTCATTTAAGCTATGCAGATGGTTTAAGAACTTTATTAGAAAGGGAGAAAAAGAAAACAAAGCACTAAATAGTGGAGAATTCATACAATCTCAGGTTTGAGGGTTCTATATAAGCAGAGTACAATAGGGTCTCAATTCCTGGAATATCCCTGGGGTACCTTACTTGTCCCCATGTCATTAACTGTCTTCCTTGATCTACTTAACTCTCAAACATTTCTTGGATTGAATTAAGTGTCCATTTCATTTAAAGGTCATTAGGTCCAGCACCTATTCATAGTGGTCTTTTTTTTTTTTTTTTTTTTTTTTTTGAGACGGAGTCTCGCTCTGTCACCCAGCCTGGAGTGCATTGGCACGATCTCGGCTCACTGCAAGCTCCGCCTCCCGGATTTACGCTTCTCCTTCCTCACCCTCCCCAGTAGCTGGGACTACAGGCACCCGCCACCTCGCCCGGCTAGTTTTTCGTATTTTTTAGTAGAGACAGGGTTTCACCATGTTAGCCAGGATGGTCTCGATCTCCTGACCTAGTGATCTGCCCGTCTTGGCCTCCCAAGGTGCTGGGATTACAGGCTTGAACCACTGTGCCCGGCCATAGTGTTCTCTTAAAGTGATGGCCTGAAGTGCAGAAAAACAAAGCAAATCTAGCGAACTAATGCACGTGATCACACATAATAAAATATCATGAACCAAATGCTCAAATTTCTTATCAAACATTTTTATATTTTTCTAATCAAAGGTGTAACTCCTGAGATTTGGAGTTTTTAATGAAAAAGTATTCTTCTTTTCTAACAGGGTAATGAATTGGGAAATAAGGCAAGAACTAAGGCAGACAAAAAATCTAAATACCACCTACATAATCGATAGAGGTAAGTTCAAATATGTAACTTAGTATGAAAAGAAAATGAGCTTCCTAATACGGATCCCCAGGACTGGGTAGCTTTCATTAGTCACAGAAGTGCTGGATCAGGACAGGGTTCTCCATTTTACACGACATGCCTCACCCTGGAGGTGTTGCAGAGAATTCTAGCTGCCTGTGAGAAAACCAGTGAGGTCAGAGATGAGAAATAGAGATAATAGAAAACCAGTGAGATCGGGGAGAGAAATAGAGATAATAGACACTCTGTGTGTGTGTGTGTGTGTGTGTGTGTGTGTGTGGTGTGGGAGAGAGAGAGAGAGACCATGATGCACAGAAAGGAATGTTTTCACAGTAACGCAAACTGTTTTTGTTCAGGTTAGTCCCCTGCACTTAGAGGGCTTGGCCCAGATAAGAGTACTAGCATCAGAATCAGAAGAAATCATCAGCCATCCATAGGCCATTCAGCTCAAGAGAAAGCAAGTGCTGAACGTAGTGTGCCTAGTTTATTCTTTTCAACTGTACCAGTCAGTACATCTCAAATAGATAGGCGCCAGGCTTGTAGCAATGAAGCTCTGTGAAAGGAAGTGTCAGGACTGGAGAAGAGTTCCTCCAAAGAAAACTGCAATTATTAAGAAGAGAGGGAATATAAAAGGTTTCTACTGGCTTAATTCTCATGATATCATGATAAAGCAACATTTTAGATATGAAATTAAGTTTCCCGAAAAGGTTGAATAATTTCCTAGCATTGTTGTGAATGTGGGGTCCCTGTGAAGCTGCTTTCTGAATTGCAGATTACATTTCTCTTTTGAATACCTAATAGTTCCCCCAAACCCTTTTCACATTGAAAATTTAGCTTTTTCCTAGGCCCTGAACAAAAACAGTTTGCATGACTGTGAAAACATTCCTTTCTGTGCATCATGTTCTCCATTTTGATGCAACTATCATAATGACACTATCAACAAAAGAGTGACATTGTTTGAAATGGTTACCTGTGGTTAGAGTCGTCTTGTGCATGAGCTGTTTTGAGTATGGATTTGATTAGTAGTACTATACCTGAATAAATTTTATTTTTCAGATTGATTGTTCACATCACTTGTGATCTCAAGCGATCTCTATGGAATCGGTTGCATTATCTGCCACAAATCATGTCAGGGTTTTCATTCTCAGTCAAAATTACAGACTTCTTATCTATTTGTGGGGAAAGTGAAAACAGGGGTGTGCTGATGAGTTTCAAAGCTGAACACATTGATTCATTTCCAGGGAAGAAAAAGGTAAGAAGATAATATGTTTCCCATCAATGGACTGAAGCCTGGACCATCAACAGTACATTCTGTTTTACATTTAGATTAAATGCTCTTTTTCCCAGCAGCTACCTGGTGATTACCACAGAGGGGATTTCAATCAGCATGGTGAGAGGAGTGATTGCATTTCCTCCGCATCCATTCAGTCTTCCCTTTGGCTTTTGAGATCTACAGAGGATTGAAAGGCAAGTGAAGTGATGGCTTTGCTGACTCAGCTCTTTGGGTACCTCTTTACTTTGGATAGAACTGGGGCTTTAGGAATGAGATGCTTCTCACTGATTTATGAAACGCCATCTTCTCAAGGACAAGATCTCATCCAAGGGCATTTACCAAAGCAGCATTCCAAACAAAAACAAAGCTTAGGACTTGAGTTGATAGTTTTTTACTTTAGGTTAAAATTCAAATTCCTTTAATACTTCACCCCCAAACAGAGAACGTCTTCTAAAATTTTACATTTTTGTGGAGTGTAGCATGGGTCATTTCTCTTCTTATACTCTTTTATTTATTGTTCAGTATTCATTTTATTTATTTATTTATTGAACTGATAAAAGAGATTATTGAAATTTCCCGCTGGGGTTCCAGAGTGTTTATATGGTCACCTAGCAACTCAGATGTAACACATTCTGAATTATATATTGTAGCTTTTCTTATGTATTAGATTATGTTATTCAGTTTATTGCAGGAAACATGAGAGGGAAAAAATAAGTCAATACTAAGAGCAGAGAAGCATTCCATTGTTTCTTCCCCAAGACTTCTAGGAACATCTGGTCTCATTAATCTCTAGTGCCTTGCTATATGTGATAGACATATCCTGAGTTTCCATTCATCTCAAGCATGGTCCATTGGAAACTGCTGTTGCATAGCAATGCTGACAGATGCTTTTAGAACACATGTTTTTCAAAATGTTCAAAAGGCACAGCATTGTCTAGCAGGGTGAGAATGGAACACAACATGTTTTACCTTATGGCTCTTGCTGTGGAGATGGTCCAGGTCAGAAACAACTGAAGGATCAGTTCAACAGATTGGGTGGTCTTAGCTTAATTTCTTACAGATTACCAGTGTGGAGTAAATGTTGACAACCACAGAGTGAATTATGTTTGAGCTTCCATAATGCAGTTTCTGAGAGTCTTTGGTTTAGGACCATATAGTACAGATACACTAGGAAATTCTGTGTAAGAAACTTTGGCAATTGTATTACTTTAAAATTCAAAAAGGGATTCACCTTATATAAAAAATAAAGCTGTAATTCTGGGTAGGGGCTGACTTTAACATAATTATTTACTTTGCTTATAATTATAAGCAAAGTGAAAAATTGTAGTGACAAGATGATGAATTTTAGAATCAGACAGATGAGGTTTGAGTTACACTTAGGGCAAGCAATTTAACAAACTGTAACTTTGGGAAAAGTGATTGAACTTCACTAAAGCTCTATGTCCTTATATCTAAAATTGGGATAAAACTGTCTGCCTTTGGTGATTGTGAAGATTAAGTTAGAGAACAGGTGACACACCTGAAACCGCGGGTTTATATTTTCACTTCTTGCATTAACAAAAGTAGGTAAGTGAAATTTTGCTACATCTACTGAGTGAATTATATTAAAAATATCAAATTGGTCATTCTTTTGGGGTTTTTGGGAAAGTAGAAAGGAGAAATTATAGCAATGTCAGAAATTACACCATGGGTAAAATCATGGAGGTGTGCTAACTGGGCAGATGTGCTACAGGCAGCGAGGAAGTCAGTCCGTTTAGTGCAGGTCTTGAAATAGGAGTAGCGCAGTTCAGCAGGCCATTCTAGCACAGTGCTTTCTGCCCTGGGCACATTTTCACCTCACTAATCTGAACTATTCAGCAAACTGTTTCTCCGTTTGTGAGAGAGTGTTTCATGATTTATCAGTCTTCCCTCATGTTAAAGAGTTACTTTGCACTAATTGTGGCAGCATATTCTTGAGAATGTCAGACTTTCAGAAAGAAGGACCTTCTAAAAAGTTCCGAGAGTGGTCATGAGGTGTATCTGACTGTAATTGTGGAGGCAAATTTCTCTTTTTCCATAGGTTTTTAAAATTTCAGGACACAACTCAATTTTCATCTTTTTCATGAAATCTCTTCTAAATTCTCCCCTTTTTGTACTTCTTTCCTGCATTTTTATAGAATTTAGCATCAATAGTCACAATTTAACTTTCAATTATGTATTACCTTCGGTTACAGATTTGATCGTCTTTTCTCCCGTCTGGATTTTTTAATGCTTTGTCATTCTGCTAAATACTAGTTATCAAAACTCCTAATGTAGCACTCTTACATAGAATGTAATCAGCAAGTACTTTTTGATTGATTGGCTGATATTTTGACGTTTTAGTGTGATTTATCCTGGTATTCTAAAACAGAAAATGGATATACTGCTGGTAATGATGAGAAGGTCTCCCCTCTTTCCTGGGCACATAGGAGCACACACTTGCCAGTTGTTTTGTAGAGACATGTGACTAATTCTGGCCAATAAGCTGTGAGTAGAAGTCATGTGTCATTTTCAGACTTTCAGACTAAGGCCATGAGAAGGCCCTGCATAACTGTGGGGGCCATGTGTGGAAATAGTGAAGACACATGTATCAGAGGCTGTGACACACCTAGACCGCCACTTTGGAAGGATCACTCACTTCTCAGCTAAGTTGCTAACTGGCTGCAGGCTATACACAGCTGAATATCTCTTTGGGAATTATACTAGCTAAAGGGAGTTCCCTGGCCCAAGGTTACACTGTCTGTATAAGACATGCTGTATTCAAGGTACAATCCTCTTGCTTCAACAGAGATCACTGAAGAAAGAATGTCAAGACTCCTTGAGGCAGCTGCATTTAAAATCAGTATTTCCCCCTGCCTAATTCTGCTTCTCTGCCTCCCTTACAGATGTTGTTCCCAAGGGCACCCCTCACCAATCTTTTGCATGTGTATATCTGCCTCAGTCTGTTTTCCAGGGAACCAGAACAAAGATTAAAAATTTACAGAAGAAATGTAAAAGGGGAGCAGTTTGAGTCCTGGGGGATTTTTGTAGTCATCTACCTAAAAAATGTAGAGAATAGGATTCAGGAAACTTAGTTTCTGCCAGTAGATATTTTTCTCAAATAATTTACTGTGACTCAGTTTCTTCATCTGCCAAATAAAGATAGTAACATATGTGCTAAGGGGAACAAAGAGCTATTTTGTGCATCAAATGTGAAAGTGGATCAAATATTATAATGCTTTTTGAATAAGCTATGATTCTACTGGGTTAGAATAATAATAATGCTTTAATATAATCATCATCACCACCACCACCACCACCATACTCTTCATGAATAAGTAAGTTATAGATTAATACAGCATAATGAAAGCACCCTTCTAACATTCTTTCTGGATTTCATCTCACTTATACCTATAGATAGACTTTTACCTATAGATACCCTTTGCAATGTAATTGTTGACTTATCTTTCTCAGGCTTCCCAGCAGATTGGCAGGAGACAGGGGACAGTTTAATAATTTTCAGCACTCACCACAGTATGTAGCATAATGTCATATATTTAATAAGAGCCCAGTGCATATCTATTAAATATTTTATTTGGGAACTTCAAACCAGGGAACATATATAGAAACTGTTAGTTCAAAAATGCTTCTGATTCATGATTCATGTTTGTAAATAAAAGTGAGACAGATGGACATTAAGAAGAAACAGTGGGTCAACATCAGTCCCATTCCCCATTTTCACTTTAACTTGGAGAGGAGAGATTCAATACCCTCAAGGAGAATATCAATATTGTGTTTTAGTAAAACATGTTTGGAAATGGTATAAAAGCGCTATTTTGAATTGAGTGTTAAACAGCAGAGTATTAAACAGGCAAAAGCAGCGTAAAGGAGATGGTACATCTCCTACTATGGTAAAGAGTTCTGCATCTCAATACTGCCAGCATTGTGTGCCAGGGAAATTTGAACCAATTTTTTTTTTTTGTATTTTTTTTTTTTTTTTCCCAATCAGGAGAGGCTGTGTTGAGGAGAGAAAGGAGAATTGTGTTACTGTCTTTCAGTCAGTTTTGAATCAATTTGAAACCCCAAAGAACCAAATGTAATTCTGGCTTCAGGAGTGAACATTCAAGAATAATAATAAAAATTAACAACAGACTGATAAAGAAAAACAAACAAAATTTCAGGTCTCAGGCAGCTTGAAAAGAAAGTTGTGGGTCAACATCATTGAAATGTTGAAATTAGAAATTAATCTCATTTTAGAGCAGTGCTACTATTTCACTAATCACACCACATGAAGGCATTTTTTTTTTTCAGAGAGAAGGTTTTGGCTACAGAGTCTTTCGAAGTAGTTAATACCCAGCTATTTTGTTTGCAAAATAGAATTATACTGCTGTACTTGATATTTTGTTTTTTCATAGCTAGGCTACATCTGCTTGAGGAGGCTGAAAAAGGTCACTATGATCTCAAATGTGTCATTAATAACTAGTAGAGTGTTAAACAGGCAAAAGCAGTGTAAAGGAGATGGTACATCTCCTACTATGGTAAAGAGTTCTGCATCTCAATACTGCCAGCATTGTGTACCGGGGAAGTTTGAACCAAATTTTTTTTGTAATTCTTTTTCCCCAATCAGAAGAGGCTGTGTTGAGGGAAGAAAGAAGAATTGTGTTACTGTCTTTCAGTCAATGAAAGACTCATATACTTGTTGGCAAGAAAGAGAAATAAGTGCTCATCATTCTATAGCACATTTCAAGGCAATTACTTTGTAATGACTTCTACTATTACAGGGATTATCTCACCAGATTCACTGTGATAAATCTTCACACGGAAACAGGAAATATAATGTTATTATAAGATGTTGGTAAGTTTACTCAAGCAGTTAGGATAAAAGGAGCACAAAATTTGCCCTCCTAAAATACCTTTAAACCCAACCCGTCTGAATACTTCCTACCACTCAATTACAGTCTAAACCACTTTGCAAGTCATTTTATTTTATTTTACATATACCATTTAAATGATTGACCTAAATCACACAATTGAAAAAGTGACTATTTTAGTTACGAGTTCTCCTTAAAGTTAACACTCAGTCTAGAACAAGCATCATGAGATTATTATTATTTTATATATTTTTTTTGCATAATATGGGTTGGAACGTGTACAAAGTTTCAATAAAGCATATTTTGTTAATAATTGCTAGGCATAGTTATGGACTGCTGGGAAGAGGACAGTAAAAAAAGTCCAATCTGAGGGGAAATAATTAGAAATAAAAGACTTAATTTTAGCCAGATATTTTAGCCTGTCAAGGTGGCAGTGTTAAAAATTGCATTTAGAGGCAAAGATTACTAATCATGCTGCTTCATCACAAATCCTCTCTGTAGACATTATCTTCTCTATTTCTGTCTGTGAGTTTGTACTGCCCATAGCATTACCTGGTTCTGCTTTGTGCTTCTTCATAAATTAAAACATGTAACATGCTAACATGTATTTTGGATGACTCTGTTTGGTGAGATCCTTGGGCCTGGGCAGATGATTGACAATTTAATGTCAATCAAAATAAGTTTTAGGTTCCCACGTATTCTCAGATAATCTTGGTGTCATTCTTGAACTTTCTCTGGCACTCATCTTTCACACTGGATGCATCATCAGTGCCTACAAAATATGTCTGGTTCTCACATTGCTATAAAGAAATGCCAGAGAGTGGGCAATTTATGTAGAAAAGAAGTTTAATGGGCTCATGGTTCCTCAGGTTGTACAGGTAGCGTGGCTGTGGAGGCCTCAGGAAACTTTCAATCATGGAGGAAGGTGAAAGGGGACTAGCACTTCACACGGCTGGGAGCAGAAGCAAGAGAGAGAGTGGGTAGGTGCTGCACACTTTTAAACAACCAGATCTGGGGAGAACTTCTCACTCAATATCATGAGAACAGCCCCCAGGGGTATGGTGTTAAACCATTAGAAACTGCCCCCATGATCCAATCACCTCTCACCAGGCCCAACTTACAACACTGAGGATTACAATTGAGCATGAGTTTTGGATGGGGACACAGATGCAAACCATATCACACTTCTTGCCACCTCCACTGCCATCCCCTGGCCCAAGTGTCATCATCCTGCTCATGAATCATAACTGTATCTCCTGACTGGTATTCCTTCTTCCATCTAGACCCCTTTCAGTCTGTTCTCAATGGAACAGCCAGAGTGATCCCATGAAAACATAAACTAGATCATATCATTCCTCTATTCAAAAGTCCCCAGTCACACACTGTGGAAAAGCAAATATTTGTGCTGTGACTTTGAAACCTACACGGTGGGCCACATGTTCCACCATGCTTCTTCACTCCCTGAGCCCCAGCCACCCTGGCCTCCTCACTCATTCTCAAATACCTGGGCAGCTCTGCCTCAGGGGCTTCACACTTCATCTTCATTATGCCTCAAATGCTCTTTTCCAGATATCCATGAGGTTAACTCCTTTCTTTAATTAAGTTTTTATTTCAAACTCAGGTTTTACATAAACCTTTCCCTGGCCAGCCTAACCAAAATCTTAGCACATCACTGTCCAACCCCACTATCATCTTTCCCTGCCTTACATTTTTCTCCCTAGCACTTATTAGTATATAACACATGCTAAATATAAAAATAATCTTGTTCATTTTTGCCTGTTTTGTTCATAGATGAATCTTGTTAGCAGAATGCCCAGGATCTGATAGATACTCCATACATATTTGTGACGTGAATTAACCTATTCTGAGTTCAATACATGACCTTACAGCCTTCATACTAAGTCATGCTTCAATTTTACATGATGACTTATTCTCACTCTTAGTGAGAGTAAGTTTAGCAAGTTACTGAATAAGGAATTTTTTTGGAGGGGAGAAGAAGTTGCATCTTTCCACAAGCAAAGAAACTGGAAGTTAAAGACATTCTCATAGCCAAAGCATTATGGAAGAGGAGTTCAGCTGTCACTAGGCTAATTGGGCGCTGAATTGGAGAGTTTAAAAATATTTGAGTCAAACAGAAATACATTATTGCTCTTGATTTTTTTTCACAGTATTGAATATTGAGTAAATAAGAACCATTAGCAGAGTAAATGAATTTAAAATATTTATTAAAGAAATGACACAAATTATCATTCACTTCTGAACACAAGGTTTACCTGTAAATCATTCTTCCTTGAAATGGCTGAAAACTAAGAAATAGGTAATTTCAGGGTTCTGTTTCAGGCATCGTTAACTACAATTAAAGTGAGCTAAGGCTACGGGAGTAAGAAAGGGTGGATCTGGTGGCAATTGTTAGTTAGGATTAAAGCATCTCATATGTGTAAAGTACATAAATTTGACTTTCTGATACCATACCTTTGTGATACTATAATCTCTTCTCTGGCATCCATTTTTTGCGGTCATCCAACATATATTTAAACACATTCAATGATGAGAAATTTACAACATTTTTAGGTAGTTTATCTTTGGGCAATTTGTTAGAAAGCTCACTTATATTGACTGAATCCCTTTGAAGTTTACTTAGAAGATATTCATTAAACAACATTGACTGAATAAATGCATGATTTGATTGGGTAAAATTAATTTGCAAAGAAGGTGACATAAGAAACAGGTATCCTGACAAGGCTTGACAGTTCACAGACTGGCAGTGATTAAAGATGCCAGCAATCTTCAGAAAATTGATATAAGAATTAAAAAAAAAATACCCTGCGATTATTTTTTGTAGAGGCAAATAGGCTTTCACCCTTCTACTCTGAGGAGAATAGGATACAGTTTAGTATAATAACTGATATTTATAAAAACTATGTGTTACTGAGAAGAGGTTCTATCATTTAAAGTGTATTTTTAAGTTATCTAAAAATATATTTACTTGGTAATATTTGTTCTCCAATAGTAGCAAATAAGTAAGACCTTATTGTAATTCTGCAAAGAAGTCAGACTTCCAAAGATTGTATGCACATTATGTTCAAATCAAATATTTCTGAGATTGGGACAGAAATAAGAATATGATAATAATGCTTTAAATGTAATGGAGAGCGACTTATTAGAAGCATGCATTGAATTTGAAGCATAAAGATATTCAACTGGGCAAAATAAAATAACTATTTTGAAATCCCTTGTATGAATTTATCAAGTGCAATGCCTATGGTCAATTAGATGAAAGCGGACTAAATTTGAAATGCTGCCTGTTCATTTCTGAGGTACCTTTTGACATGTCAAGTATGCTTTTCAATCATTCTAGCTTTGATAAATATTGATATTTATATATTTACCTCTGTATAATTATATATATATATGTATATATAAGGAGGGAAACACAAACACGTATCACATATTGCAAGAAGGTCTAAATCACATTTGCCATTTTAGATCTCTATTTGCCTCTCAAATGAGAGCACTTCATAGTGGGCTACAATTTAGGAGATCTAATTTCTTGTCCCAGATCTGGCATTGTACACTGGGGGGCAAGTATTTACAATCTTCATATGCTTGAGAATTTTTATGATTAAATGATTACTAATGTCATAGGTAACTTCAATAGCTTACGATATCACAACCTTATGAGTATTTTGGATTGGGAAAATCTCACATCTCTAATATGTGAATGTCAACCAAAGGATAATGGGAGTGAAATACCATGATGATATGCGCTGGGCATCTTCCACTTGCTACTCACACTCCATCCTTTGTACTGCGAGGCTGAAGGAGCCAGTCTTTATGGATTACATTAATAGGGTCCCTTGAACTCAGTGGAGGGGAAGAAAAAAGGGAAGGATGAAGAGTGAGGTTGGAGTGTATATTCCTTTGCTTCTTTTCTGCAAGTAATTACTGCAGGCAGACTGTGTGACTCAAGACTGTCGCTCCTGTCAGATTACAGTGACTGCTCCCCCTCCTTGCTTCTTCAGGCCTACCCGGTGCCATGTTCTTAGCCTTTTTGTACTACACTCCTCTTTGTGAATTCCTTATTCTCTGACCACATGTTTGCAAATATTTTCCTTGTTAAAGTCATTACAAATTATGCCAAGCTGAATGTGGCATCACTTTCCTACTGGGATTGTAACTGGCTGGGAATACAAACCCCTGGGTGGCTGCAGCTGGGAGGATGGCTATTGTGTTGCACGGGATGAATACTGGAATTACTCTCGCTGTCTCAGTCATCAACCAGGCACTTCCTCTCTCTGACCAGAGGCACAGGAAACCACAGCACTCTCATTGCTATGGGACAGGTCAATGGAAAACAGTGACACACAAGACAGAGCACTGCAAGCAGAGGGAGAGAGAGTGTCCCTCACAGTCTCTTGCAGAGTGAAGGGAAAGCCAATCTCCGGGAGAAAATGTTATTTTGTGCTGAGAACACATAAGAATTAATCATCTCAGAAATATTGCTCATTTACAGCGTGAACTCTGTGTAGTCAGAGACGAAGAGGTTGGGGATTTTTTCACAAAAGTTACAAATCCATTGATAAAAGGAAGAGACAATCCACACTTGGCTAGCCTGTCTTTTAATTGGCAAGATCCAGTTTCTTAGCAGAACTGAACAGCTTAGAAGGGATAGAAACTGGACCAGGAGAAAGGAAAAGACCAGACTTGTTAGCACCTAAGAGTTCTCATAAGTTATAGTGGAAAAAGAAAAGTATAAAAAAAACCTTGAACTTAATACCAGAATGCTACTGTATGTCATTTTGGTTTGTTATATGGACATTTGCTTTAGTTAAATAGCTGTGGAGGTGGATAATATATGGATAGATAGATCAATAGAGAATTCCATAACATATGTTTAGACATTTTCATACAGTCCCAAATTAAAGAAGTGTGAATTGAGTAAAACTCACTGACCTTTCCAGTTAGGATACTTATATTTGCAGTAGGTATTTAAAACATGTTTGCATTTATGGGAAAAAATATATTAAGTACCGAGTATATGCTGAGCATTGTATGAATAACCAAAACAAACAACTTTATTTCTCTTTATGTGTTAATAAGTGCGAAGGACATATAAAGAATGAAGCACAATGAAGCCTTCCAGTTATAGCTGCCATTCCTTCAGTCCAACATGATTTTCCATCCTATCACCATGTGACTCATCCTTTATCATTTTCCTGTCTTATCTCAAACAGCACCTGTTCAGTGAGGGCTTGATGATTCTTTATAACATTTAAATCCTCCTACTTTCTATTTAATTTTTTTCATATAATTTTTTAAGAATAATTATCATTGTCCACCTTCATTACACAATACCAACTCCATGAAGGAGAGTTTGGTGTGTGTTTTTTTTTTTTTCTTTTTTTTTTTGGTCTGCTTTGCTTAGTACTTTAACTCCAGAACTTAGAAGAGTGCCCAGCACATACAGGAGTTATTTTATTATTATTACTATTGTTATTTTTAGTGAAAGGAAGGAAAAATGAGGGGGGAGGGGGCTCAGGGGAAACACTCAGGAGAGGAGTCACTTTTATATTTGAGGTGAGGTCAGGAAAGGCTCTGTGAAGCTCTTACCTTTGATATGAGTCTTGAAAGATGAGTGGTTTTTTAGGTGGTAGTAGAGGGTGTTGAATAAATAAAGGCAGTGATCTAAATGACATATCAGTCACCTTTATTTGAGTGCTGATTAAAGTTATAAATGTTTAGTTGGAACCCTCACTAATAGAAATTTTTCTATCACTATATATATATTCAATTAGATTCTGGAGGAAAATGCCTGGGAAAGATTTCAAGTAGTAATTCTAGCTCAGGTGATTTTGTCCCCCCAGGGAAATTCTGAAGTGTCTGAGACATTTTTGGTTGTCACACTGATAGGGAGTGCTATTGGCATCCCGTAGGTAGAGGCCAGGGATATTACTAAACATCCCACATTGCACAAGACAGTGCTCCAAATATAGACTCGTCTAGCTCAAAATGTTAATAGCGACACAGATAAGAAACTCTGATTTAAAGAGAATTAGTGAAATTGAGACTAATCTCTAAAGTCTGTGCCAACACTGAGCCTGAGATTATTTTTGAGTAGGATTTGTTTTAAATTAATTTCATTGAAGGTATACAGGATAATTAAGAGCACATTTGTTATGACTGAAGCAAATCTGAGTGTTCCTCAAAGTATGTGTTAGCTTTTTTGAATATGACTGTCACAGAGTCCAGTAGTCTACCCTGTCTTCAGAGAATATGTTCTAAGATCTCCAGTGGTTATTTTAAACCACAAATGGTGGCGAACCCTATATATATTATGTTTGGTTTTAATCTGATAACTGGGATGGTTACTAAGTGACTAATGGGCAAGTAGCATATACAATGTGGATACACTGAATAGAGGAATGATTCACGTCCTGTGGGGGACAGAGTGGGGCAGTGAGTGATTTCTTCAGGCTACTCAGGGTAACTGAAATTGTGGAAGGCAAAACAATGAATAAGGGGGAACTACTGTGCATTGGCCTAATATAGTATGTTGGGCTTAATGTTTTCCTGTAGGTCTGTCTTGGGATGCTGTAACAGAATACCTGCAGCTGAGTAACTTATAGTAAACAGAAATTTATTGGCTTACAGTTCTGGAGGCTGGAAACTCAAAGATCAAGGTGCTGGCATCTTGTTGGGGCATTCTTGCTGTGTCATCACAGAGCAAAGTTGGAAGGGCAAAGAGAGAAAGAGAACAAACCCATTTTCAGGAGTCCTTTTTATTATGGCATTAATCTATACGTGAGTCTTCTGCCCTCATGACCTAAACACCACCCTTGAGACACCAGCTCCCAACACTGATGCACTGGAGATTAACACATGAATTCTGGGGGACACATTCAAATGATAGCACTATTTCACACTGATTCTGGAATATTTAGGAAAAAATAGCTATCCTAAAATTACAATCTAGTGGGAGTTCCTCAAGTTAGTGGACAGAAACTTCATTGCCATTGCTACTGTAATTAGTATAATATCTAGTCATAATGATTGTTAGGAGTGTGGACAGCATCACTATTTTCATCCCCCACAGGCACATGTGCCAAGTTCTAAGACAGCACAATTCTAATGTTTGCAAAAACATTTCATATTTGTATTTAAAAACACTTTATTGTGGTAAGAACACTTAACATGAGGCCTACTCTGGTAAGAAATTTTTAAGTGTACAGCATTTTGTATTGTTGACTATAGGCACTATGATGTGCAGCGGATCTCTAGAACTAATTCATCTTATATAACTGAAACATTATACCAGTTGAACAACTCCTCATTTCCCCTTTTTTCAACCCCTGGTAACCATTGTTCTACTCTCTGCTTCTGTGTATTTGTCTATTTATCTATGTACCTAATGTAAATGGAATAATGCAGTATTTGCCCATCCGTAACTGGCTTATTCCACTTAGTACAATATCCCCAAGGGTCACTCACTTTGTCATATATTGCAGAATTACCTTCTTTTTAAAGGCTAAATGATAGTCCATTTTGTGTGTGTATGTCCATTTTCCATTGTGTATATATACCACATTTTCTTTGCCTGTTCATCATTGATGACTACTTAGATTGATTCTACACACACATGCACAGACAAATGTGGTATACATACAACACTTTCTTTTTTTAGATTTTTAAATGATTTTAACTCAATTTTTAAAAATTGACAGATAACATTGTATGTATTTATTTTGTACAATATGATGTTTGGAAGTGTATATACATTGTGGAGTGGTTAAATCTACTGAAGTAACAAATGCATTACCCTATATAGGTATTATTTTTGTGTTAAGACCACTTAACTATCATTCTTTTTGTATTGTTCAAAAAGACAATATATTGTTATTGACTATAGTCACCTTGCTGTCTAATGGGTCTCTTGAGTTTATTTCTTCTAACTATAATTATGAATCTTTTGACCAACACCCCTTTCATCCCCCTATTCCACAACCATCCTAGATTCTGGTAACCATCATTTTACTCTCTACATCTATGAGATTGACTTTTTAAGATTCCAAATATAAGTGAGATGTGCTGGGCTTATTTTACATAATCTGATGTTCCCCCAGGTTATCTATGTTACTAAAAATGACAGGATTTTCTTTTTGTGGTTGAATAGTATTCCATTGTATAGATATACATCATATTTTCTTTGTCTATTCATCCACCAATGGCCATTTAGATTGATTCTATATTTAGCTATTATGAATGCTGCTGCAAGAAACTTGGGAGTTCAGGTATCACTTTAATATACTAATTTCATGTCCTTTTGATATATACCCAGTAGTGGGATTGCTGTATCATATCATAGTTCTATTTTTAATTTTATGAGGAATCTCTATACCATTTTCCATAATGGCTGCAGTAATATACATTCCAACCGACAGTGTATAAGGGTTCCCTTTTGTCCAAGTCCTCACCAACACCTATTATGTTTTGTGTTTTTGGTAATAGCCATTCTAATTTGAATGAGATGATATCTTACTGTAGTTTTGA
The DNA here is from genome assembly GCF_007565055.1 of Rhinopithecus roxellana. Taxonomy (NCBI): domain Eukaryota; kingdom Metazoa; phylum Chordata; class Mammalia; order Primates; family Cercopithecidae; genus Rhinopithecus; species Rhinopithecus roxellana. Next base: position 79,436,819 of record NC_044551.1, read on the forward strand.
TTTGCATTTCCCTAGTGATTACTGATGTTGAGAATTTGGTCATATACCTATTGGCCATTGCAGGTCTTTTTTGACAGATGTCTACTCAGATGTTTTGCCGATTTAAAAAAATGTTTCAATAGTTTTAGGGGTACAGGTGGCTTTTGATTACAAGGATGAATTATATACTGGTGAAGCCTGGGCTTTTAATGCACTCATCACTTGAGCAGTAATACATTGTACCTGATAGGTAATTTGTTATTCCTCACTTCCCTCCCACCCTTCCCACTTCTGAGTCTTCAATGTCCACTATACTATTCTCCATGCCTTTATGCAATCCACAGCTTAGCTCCCAGTTACAAGTGAGAACACGTGATTTTTTACTTTTCATTCCTGAGTTACTTCACTTAGGATAATGTCTTATAGTTCCATCCAAGTTATTGCAAAATACATTCATACATTATTCTGTTCTTTTTTGTGGCTGAATATTATTTCATGGTGTGTGTGCGTGTGTATGTCTTTATATATATGCATGCCACATTTTCTTTATCCACTCATCAGTTGATGAGCACTTAGGTCGATTCCATATCTTTACAATTGTGAATTGCTCTGTGATAAATATAATGTGTGCAGGTATTGATTTTATATAATGACTTATTTTCCCTTGATATACTATACTTTCTTTATCTGTTCATCCATTGATGATTGGCATTTAGTTTGTTTCCATATTTTTGGCACTTCATAATTTAAAATAAACTTAGACAAGACAGCAAAATACTATATTAGTTAAAGTAAAATTTGATTTTCAACAAAATTAAATTGCAAGGTTTTATTTGCTTGTTAAAAAATATTTTGCTATATTTGTTCACTCTTCTAGGAACTGTATACCCGATGATTTTATGAAGATAAAAACCTCTGGAATATAGCATATTTTAATATGGAAGCTGTGTGAATGGAATATATATATACATATATATATATATTTTTGATTTTATTATTATTATACTTTAAGTTCTAGGGTACATGTGCATAACGTGCAGGTTTGTTACATATGTATACTTGTGCCATGTTGGTGTGCTGCACCCATCAACTCGTCATTTACATCAGGTATAACTCCCAGTGCTATCCCTCCCTCCTCCCCCCTCCCCATGATAGGCCTCGGTATGTGATATTCCCCTTCCCGAGTCCAAGTGATCTCAGTGTTCAGTTCCCACCTATGAGTGAGAACATGCGGTGTTTGGTTTTCTCTTCTTGTGATAGTTTGCTAAGAATGATGGTTTCCAGCTGCATCCATGTCCCTACAAAGGACGCAAACTCATCCTTTTTTATGGCTGCATAGTATTCCATGGTGTATATGTGCCACATTTTCTTAATCCAGTCTGTCGCTGATGGACATTTGGGTTGATTCCAAGTCTTTGCTATTGTGAATAGTGCCGCAATAAACATACATGTGCATGTGTCTTTATAGCAGCATGATTTATAATCCTTTGGGTATATACCCAGTAATGGGATGGCTGGGTCATATGGTACTTCTAGTTCTAGATCCTTGAGGAATCGCCATACTGTTTTCCATAATGATTGAACTAGTTTACAATCCCACCAACAGTATAAAAGTGTTCCTATTTCTCCACATCCTCTCCAGCACCTGTTGTTTCCTGACTTTTTAATGATTGCCATTCAAACTGGTGTGAGATGGTATCTCATTGTGGTTTTGATTTGCATTTCTCTGATGGCCAGTGATGATGAGCATTTTTTCATGTGTCTGTTGGCTGTATGCATGTCTTCTTTTGAGAAATGTCTGTTCATATCCTTTGCCCACTTTTTGATGTGGTTGTTTGTTTTTTTCTTGTAAATTTGTTTGAGTTCTTTGTAGATTCTGGATATTAGCCCTTTGTCTGAAAAAAAAATTGACAAATGGGATCTAATTAAGCGAAAGAGTTTCTGCACAGCAAAAGAAATTACCATCAGAGTGAACAGGCAACCCACAGAATGGGAGAAAATTTTTGCAATCTACTCATCAGAAAATATATATTTTTAAAGCAACTGTTTCTTTTTGAGCTCTGCCACTTGCAGAAATCTATGGGAAGATTCTTCTCATTATTTTTAAATGGTTTATAGCAGGGGACATTTTCCTGAACATATGTCCAAGGACTGTTTAGGCTCAATCCCCAGCTGACTGCTCTCTTAAATTGAAATGCAACCTGTGCTGCATTTCGTCTCCCAATATCTTACCCCTGGATCACATCTACTGTGATGTTTACTTATATAAAGTTGCATGTAGAAATCCGGATCTGTTTTCCTGACACCAGTTCAAACATGCTTGAGCCGATCATTACAATCCAGATTTCAGCACTAATACTTGAGAGGCAAAGAGATTACCTATATGTCGTCTGCCTGAAGTATTTTGGCTGCAGCCAGCAGACTTTAAACTGAACAATCTTGTTTAATGTCTACATTATAAATGGGACAAAGCTGCTGCCAACAAGCCAGAAGACCCTGAAATAAGAACAAACCTTAACGCAAGGCATTTCGTCTCAGGCACAATTAATACTTGCTCCTTTCTCTTTATGTCTTCCCAAACTTTAGCCAAATTTGGGGACTGGCTCAGACATATTTTTCTTCTGCTTTTCCTTTTTTCCCCTAAAAGTAATCCAAAAGGAAATTATTTAGTAAATTATTGTAAAAAACGTAATAAGAAACAGATCATCAGTACATTCCATTGGAGAATTCGAAACAGAGGCATGAATTTATCACAAATCCTAGTGAACAATAAGGTTGGGGGATGCAGCACTTCACCCTCAAGCTGTCTTCTTTATTTCCCTTTCATTTTTTCAGTTAATAGACTTTATTTTTCAGAGAAGTTTTAGGTTTCAGAAAACATAGGCAAAAAGCACAATTTCCCATATTACACACCTCCTACACTCCCCACCCTTTTTCCCCCATCATTAACATCTTGCATTAGTGTGGAACATTTTTACAACTGAAGAGCCAATACTGATAGATTATTAACTCTAGTTCATAGTTTACCTAGGGGTTTACTATTTGTCTTGTACATTCAGTGGGTTTTGATAAATGCATAATGTCTTCTATCCACCATCATAGTATCATACGGAGTAATTTCACAGTCCTAAAAATCCCATGTTTTGTACTTTGCATTCTCTTATACTCCTCCTGAACTCCAGCATCCACTAATATATTTTTCTTTTTCTTTTTCTTTCTTTTTTTTTTCTTTTTGGAGACGGAGTCTCACTCTGCCTCAGCCTCCCGAGTAGCTGAGACTACAGGCATCCGCCACCGTGCCCGGCTAATTTTTTGTATTTTTAGTAGAGACGGGGTTTCACCGTGGTCTCAATCTCCTGACCTCGTGATCCACCAGCCTCGGCCTCCCACAGTGCTGGGATCACAGGCGTGAGCCACCGCTCCCGGCTGCATCCACTAATGTTTTTACTGTCTCTATAGTTTTGTCTTTTCCAGAATGCCATGTAGTTGTACTGATATAGTATGCAACTTTTCAGACTGGCATCTTCCACTTACCAATATGCATTTTCATGCCTTGGCAGCTCATTTCTTTTTGTAACTGAATAAATACATTGCATGAGGTAAGGTACCAGAATTTGTTTATTGGCTTTTTTAAATTAAGGGAAACAAATATAATACATTTTTAAATGAATGACTGATTTTTTTGTTGTTGGTTTCAAAAAAAAGTAATGAAATGTCATTGAATGAAACGATTCGATATGGTGACCTCTAAGTGTCTGCCTAACAAGACTTAGTGGAGAAGATGCTGTATCATTTAGAGTGCGTCTTCCTTCTTAGGATGGCATTTAAACTTATTCCTTTGTGAAAACTTTCACAGAATTCACACAGAATAGTGAAGTCTGCTTTGTATAGAAATCAGTTATACGAACAGAGGTTTTTCTAGGAATTCAGCAGGTACTGTCAGTCAGCAAACCCATTGGACTTCAAGGCATAGTCCGGTTTTGCTTGCTTCTCTAATGCGGTGTATATTTTTCTGTAATAAAATCTTTTTTTTTCACTCTTTCAAATACTAGAAATAGAAAGCTAAATGTCTAAAGCACTCTACTAAGTAATTAGGAATTCAAATCTATACCCTGTTGTTAAAAAATTAGCCTAAAACTTAGTGCCCACTGTAGGAGCTAGGACTATGAAAATATATTTTAGAATATTTTGTTAAATAATTTAAAACACAAATTCCAGATAAAATATGATCAAATTGTGTAAAACATATATGAGCATATTTTATAATATGTGTATATACATACATACATACATACACACAAACACATACTCTTATATATCAAGAAATAAAAAGCCTGGAAAGTTAAGAATCAAATCTTCAATATGGGCAATGGGATTGGAGTAGGATTTTCCCTTCTTGATAGTATTTATTAAAAAGAAGATAGGTTATATGTCAACTTAATTTTTACTTTATTTTTCTGTTTTTTAGAATTTTATTTTTCAAAAGGCTAGAAATATGTTTGAAACATTTAAAAACCGAAAACAAAACATACATTAGCAGCATAATTTGGGAAATATCCTGGATTTTTACTTTGAAGATGAAAGAAAATGCAGGTGCACATTTTAATTTTAATGTTCAAATTACATTTCTAAATCCTAAAATAGCTTCTTTTAAAAGTTGTTCAAATGTTTATTCTAGGAAAGTTGCTGAGCTTATTTGAGAGTAGAAAATCATTTGTATGGAAGGACAATGACATTGGACACTGTATCCAAAGGGATGGTCCAAAAGTAGCCCACATGCACGTCTCAGCAGGGTTTTCCCCTACCTCTCTCAGTAACCTAAATTTTTCCCTGCTTATGCAAGAACCGAGATTCATTATGATCAAATATAAAATGATGTTAATTCAGGAGAGCAGACGGAACACAGAGAACTGCTGAGAATCTGCAGCACTGATCCTGGCCTGGACACGTGTGAGAGTCTGATCTCCATTCTGTCTAATACAAAGAAGGTCTGTGGAAGTGCTCAGTTGGAGCAAACAGGAATGTGTTGTGTCTCTGCGATTTCCTGTCCCCTGCCCCCCCACCACTTTCTTCTCCACAGAGATAGGTCCTTTGGTGAAAAGACATCTGTGCTTTCTTCTTTCTCTTCAAGACTGAATGTCATGATTTAAGACGTACAAATGTAATTTCAACTTTGACTGCCTGCTGGTTTATTTCATGCACCTGCTCTTGGAGGAAGGAGAGACAGGATTTTAAGAGGCCATTTTGAGGACAGAACTGACATTTGACCTGATATATCCCACAGGAACATGGAAAACAAAAGCACTTATTCATAATGGGTGATTTAAACAACGGCAAAATACGTTTGCGTTTTTATTTACATATCAACACATAGACTTATTTCTTTCCTTATTTTTCTTACTTTATTTAATTCATGAAATTAAAAGGTAAAAATGTCTGTTTTTATAATTATATCCCTTGTGTCAATAACTTTTGTTCCTTGGGCTCAGATTTTTTTAATGTCATTATATAATATTTTAAGTTTCTGGAGTTAGGTACAAACTGCTTATGTAAATCCACATATATAATTTTTCAAGATCTGTGAATTTAATTGTTACTAATTAAAATATCTTATATTCAAAAGATTTTTTTTATATCTGAGCATTAAGCAATCCAAAGATGGAATTATTATAAAAAGTAATCTTAAACTTGCTAAAAGTCAAGACAGCTAATAAATTGGGTATTGATTTAACAAATAATTCTGCATCCCTTAAACTGCTTTCTGTAATGAATGGTTATGGAGTGAAAGTTAATTGACATGGGCTTAATTTGTCTTAGGGAAATAAATACCAGATTAAAAAAAACAATTAGATGATTAACAAAAATATGTTATCCTTTGCTGTTTCTTTTGCTGATAATAGATCATGAATTTCTCCATTTTTGATGCCTTGAATTGAAGGATCTACCTCTACTACTATAGAATAAAAGCTGCCTAAGATATTTAATTCTTTGTGAATTCTAACTTGCAGAAGCAAAGCAGGAAAAAAAGATGTAGAAAACCTCTGAGTTGTAAATATGAGACTAACGCTTTGGCTTTATAGTGACACCATGTATTTGTTAGAATTGATGAACAGCAGATGTCCAGAGACTTGTGAAACATCTGTAACAATCACTTGAAGGTGAGAAAGTAATCTGATTAATTTCCTTTTTGGGTTTGTTCTGCACTTTTCATATAAATTATTTTTTGACCAAGTAGCTTTTCTTTTCATCATTAGTATATGGAATGTGGTAAAATAAGAAGTTTCATAGTTCCAAAATATTGTTACAGATGGATGGCTCAGGAGATTGGAATTTTAACAGTGCCCTCTCCTATCACCATGGCCAATAAACCTGTCTTTTAATCTCTGGAAATTTTCTATGCTTATTTGCTAAGTTGGTAAGACTCGGTGACATGAAAACAAAGATGAATTATCCATAGAATACTTTCATGATCAAATGTGGCCTTCCTGGGATGTGTTCATATGTGGTGTCAATTAAGCTACGTAGATAAGGCGGAAACCTATTTCCAGCAGGTTCCTCTGTGGCCTTCTATTGTTAAGCAATCAACTTGAATCCACTAGAGTGAGCACACCAAGCCTCCCATAGGGTTCTTTCTGCATTTCTGTTTTGTAAAGCTTTGTGCTGTTTGCTTATTAGAAAAGCTAATAACGTGTTGTGTTTAGTTGTAGATTATTTGCGAATCTGTAAAATAGAGGCATTTATCCTGAGAGGAACTGCCCATATTCTGGTAGACACAGCTCTCGCCAAAGGGAGCAAATAAAGAGAGCTCTTTAAGAAATTATTGTTTTGTCTTATGCTGAGATGGAAGATTAAACTAAGAATCCATAGAATTACACAAGATTAAGTCCTCTCTACTTTTATTTTACTTTCTCTGGGTAGGGGTTCTCCATTTGTTCAGAGCCACAGTAAACCATGACCTCAGGATGGTAGTAACCTCTGGGACAAAAAGTTCTATTTTCATTAAGATCATTCTTAGACCTTTATTTAGTCTACACTATTCAGGTTCAACCAAAAATGGATTTAAAGAAATATGTGATTAATGTTGGGAAATTTGCTACCACTGCACCTAATCTTTATCTCCTCATATTTAGTCTCTTTTATTTCTTTCTTTCTGATTCATCCTCTTAACTCTTCAATGTCAATAACTAAACTTAGCTGAAAATGAGAACTACAGGAGTCAACTCTGTAAGGTATAAACAAGCAGACATACTAAAATACCCATCTGCTCAGAGACTGCTGCTACCTTTGAGGGTCTCTCTCCGATACCCTCAGGTGTTTAGTTAACTGGAACCTCTGAGTCTCCACAGCCTTGAAACTGCTGGAATTGTGCTGTGTATCTCTTGAAGGTCTGCCTGAATTAAAGTTGGTTTAGCTATAGAATTGAGATCTGCTCCTCCAAGTCCCTCACAAGAGGATGAGAAAAAGAGAGATAGACCAATAAATTATTCAAATCAAAAGAAGCACCCCATGGTGAGTCTTCTGAAGAGGGTAGAGTTTGCAAAGGCTTCCTAGTAGAAGTTTACAGTAGACAGCAGGCAGACACAAGTACAAAAATATCTTATTTGTCAAAAAATTCCCACCTGTAGCCAAAGAAAAAGACCTCTTCAGAAGAGATGAAAGACAGGGAGAGGCTTTCTCTATGAAACACTGAGGAGAGGAGCCAGAGGCTATAAATTGAAAGCTTCCACCAGCTCAAAATGAAATTAAATTTCTGATTTTTTCTGTACCAAAGTACTGTTTCATCCATCAGACCTTCCCTTGGCAGGATTTTGCACCTCCCATGTCCCAAATTAGTCAACCTGAAATTGTCACCAAAAATATCAGAATGTTTAGCAAAAAAAGAGAAGCAAAAGAAGAGAAAAAAAACCAAATGTTTAGGGATTTTCTTAGTAGAAAAGAGACCAGACATGCAAGGAAAATATGAACCATTAGTAAAATTTAATCAAACCCAAATGATAATTACTTACTACATGTCTGTTGTTTGCAAGTCACTGGGCTCAGGCTGTAGTGGAACCAGGGTGAATAAGATGCATTACTGATTAAGAGAACTGATGTTCAGTGAAACAGACAGGCATAAATAAACAGAGATAGAAAGGAGCTACTAAAATTTTTGGAAGATGGAGCTTAAAATCAGAAAGCAATTAAGTCATAGCTCAAAGTCTGTAAATACCACGTGTATTAGACTGTTGTTGCATTGCCATAAAGAAGTATCTTACACTGGGTGGCTTTTGAAGAAAAGAGGTTTAATTGGCTCATGATTCAGCAGTCTTTACAGGAAGCATGTTGCTGGTATCTGCTTGGCTTCTAGTGAAGCCTTGGAGAACTTTCCATCATAGTGGAAAGTGAAGGGGGAACAGGCAAGTCATATGGTGAAAGCAGGAGAGAGAGAAAGAGAGACTGGGGTGGCGAGAGGTGTCACACACTTTTAAATGATCAGATGTCACGTGAACTCAGAGCAAGAGCTTGCTTATCACTAAGAGGATGGTGCTAAACCACTCAGGAGAAATTCATCCCATGATCCAATCACCTCCCCCCAGGCCCCACTTCCAATACTGGGGATTACAATTCAACATGAGATTTGGGCATGGACACATATCCAAACTATATCACCATTCAGTGGAACAAATTTCCGTTCTTCTCCCCACTAAGCAAGCTTTTTGTGATGTTTATGCTAAGATTTCAGTGTCTCTTTACCATCTCTCATCATTGGATAGTAGATTCTTGCCCTAACATGGCCTTCTTTCCTCTCCCCATAAGATAAGCTCTACTCAATTGCTTCTCTAATTCAGTCATAAGATATATATTGAAAGACCATTGTGCGCTGAAAACTTTACAAGTTTCTGTGCCTCAATCAAAACAAACTGCATATATAGTCCTTAAAATGAAAATTATTTCAATCTTCCTAGAGAAATTACATTTCTAGACAAATTACAATGCAGAAAATTAGGAAAGTGTTTGGAAATAATATTACAGAGAACATAAGATTTGGTTACTCAAGTGTGCTCTTCTTATTAAAATGTGTAGTCTATCTGTGTTCTTTCTCAGTGTCAGTAAACTGTCTCTCTCACACACACATATACGCAGACATGATTTTGAAGTACTTATTGCTATAATAACAAACAATTGCTATAGTAAGTACTATTGCTATAGTAAGTACTTATTGCTGTAGTAGACATTATCTTAGAAATTGCTACAATCTTTTTTCTCTAGTCATTTAGTTTTTGTCTGAATTAATCAATTGCATGTGTTCATTTTTGAACAATTTTTAAGCTCCTGAATTGAGAGTTTACAGAGGGATGTAAAGATAATTACTAAATTACATTGCTGAAGTGTTCTGACATATCCATGAAAAAGAGAGTATAAATATATTATGATTTTAAAAATTGTACATGAAACCTTTTGGTCATATTGCTGGAAAAGTAACTTCCTTTCAAATTTCTTATATGTACAAAATGCCAATTGTGCCACATATCATCGTTTTTGTACTATATGATTTCCCTAGAAACACTTGTGAATTTGTATAAATTTCACCTAGAGGAAAAGGACTGCAAGGATACTGTTGAATTTTGCACATGGCTTGAATAGAATTGATTTATAAAAAGGCAATATTGAAGCAACATAGATCAGGTGTAGCATTTTCTAACTCTAAATTTTCACACTGACCACAGCCCAGCTTAAGTAGAAAGACACATCTGTTCAATTTTCCTTCTTTTATGCAATTTTGTTGTATGTGTGAAATGTCTATTGCGTCTTAAATGCAGGCAGGAAGAGTAGAGAAAGAAAACTAATTTGTGAAATCCTAGAATTATAAACTTTGAGTTTCCTTAACCAGCCATCACTGTGTCCCCCAGAAAGGGATCTAGATATAGAGACAAAGTCAGTCAACAAACTAAAGTAAGTGGGGCTTTGGGTGACCTGTGAAGTGGCAGTGAAGCTACCGGGAATCCTTTGGGCGATGCCAGAGGCCAGCCTGTACTTGGATGTCAGTATTCCATGTGGCGTGTTGAACCCTTTACTCTTCATGTGGGTTTATACTTTTCTGACCCTACCATTCCAGTGATGAGAAGAGGCAGGCAAGGCTAATTCCAGGAAGAGCTTGTCAAGTAAGTGAAAGAGAAGCTCTCCCCATGCCTAGAGATCATAAGAATGAGTCATGGACTCTTACCAGCTTTTCTCTGGACTCCATTTATTTTTATTTTTATTCTTCTTTTTATAGTTTCTATTCAGCTATTTTCATCATCCAGTCAACATAAGGTTTTTTAAGGTTATTCAGATTAACTCCTTTCTTTCCCACCTCTGTTTGTGTGGATGTTACTCATTTATAATACAGTTAGATTAAATTGCCAGAGTCTACATTTCATCTTGGGTTCTCTTGACATTCCAGTTATGTTTTTTTAAAGTTTCCATATGGTAAAATTCTTTCTTTTCAGTGCATAATTCTATAGGTGTTGATAAAACCATAGTCATGTATTTACTTGCAAAAGTTCCGTCACCCCCCAAATTCCCTCATGCTACCCTTTTGTGGCCAGCTCCTTCCCTCAGATCCAACCCTGACACCTTTCTGACTATCGTTTTGCATTGTTCCCAGAATGTTATATAATTGAAATTATACAATATAAAGCTCTTTTTAGTCTGGCTTCTTTCACTTAGAAAAACACATTTAAGATTCGTTCATATTGCTGGGTGAACTCATAATCTTTTCCTTTTTATTACTGAGTAGAGTTCTATTGTAGAAATGTACCACTGTTTCTTTTTACAATTATATGTTGAAGGACATTTTCATTGTTTCCAATTTTTAGACCTGCTCCTATTTAGACAGTGCTCCTATGAATATGCATGTACAAGTGTTTCTAGGTGTATTCTTACAATTTTCTAGGGTAAATGTCTAAGTATGGGACTGCTATGTGTTAAATGTGCATTTACACATGTATACATAACTACCTCCTACCAAGTTGCTCTTGATCTTTGTCACACTTGGTGTTGTCACTTATTTTTTTTTTCATTTTAACCATTCTAGTACTTGTAATAGTTGTATGTCTCCTTGAGATTAATTTGCATTTCCTTAATGACTAATGTTGCTGTGTATCTTTTCATGTGCTTATTTTTCATTTGCGTATCTTCTTTGGTAGATTATCTGTTTAAAGCTTTATCCCATCCCCACTTTTAAAAATGAACGTTTTTCATTGCTGATTTTTGTAGATTTTTGAGGATTCTCTATATATTTGCATAAAAGTACATTATCACATATGTGAGTTGCATCTGTTTCCTTCTAGGATATGACCTGTCTTTTGAAATATGTCAACAGTATCTTTTACAGAGCAAAATGTTTTAATTCTGATAATTTATCCAAGTTATAAATATTTTTCTTTTATGAATCTTGCTTTTGGAGTCATGTCTAAAAACTACTTGAAAAATCCAAATTCACACAGATTTTTTTCCTATTTATTTCTAGACATTTTATAGTTTTAGGATTTACATTAATGTATATGGTCCATTTTGAATTACTTTTTGTATGAGGTGTGAGTTTTTTGCCAAGGTTCAATTTTTTTGCATATGGAGATTGAATTTTTTCAGCACAATTTGTTGAAAATACCATCCTTTCTTTCAGTTTGCCTTTGTACCTTTGTCAAAATCATTTGACTACGTTAGAATAGATATATTTCTTGGCTTCATATTTTGTTCCTTTCATCTATGTGCCTGTCCTATTACTGATACTACATAATCCTGAATATTGTAGCGTAACAGTAAGTCTTGAAAACAGATATTGGGAGTCTTCTAACTTTGTTCTTTTGTTTCAGAATCATTAAGTTATTTTATTTCCTTTATCTTCCTATATAAATTTTAGAATAAACCTGTGAATATCAACAAAAATCATTGCTGGGATTTTAATTGGGATTGCATTAACTCTATAGATCAATTTGGAAAAAAATTGAAATCTTAATAATATTGAGTCTTTTAATCCATGACCACAGTACATATTTCCAATTATTTATCTTTTTTTACTTCCTTCATCAGAGTTTTGTAGTTCTAAGCATAGAGATCCTTTATATATTTTGTTTACACACAGACATACAAACATACAGGTTTTATTATTTTTGTGCTATTATAATTTTTTAATTTCCAAATTCTAATTGTTTATTGCTAGTATATAGAAATATGATTGACCATTATACATGGTCCTTACATTCTGTAATTTTTATGAATGTATTTATTAGTTCTTAGAAGAGTTTTTTGTGTATTCTTCTGTGAATAGATACTTTTTTCCCCTTCCTTTCTCTTATTTTATGGCACTAAGGCTGCTAGTATGATTTGTATGAAAGTGGTGAGAAAAGAAATTTTTACTTTGCTCTTGATTTTGAAAGGAAAGGTTTCAATCTTCTCTCATTAAGTGTTATGTTAGTTTTATAGTTTTAATTTTTTGCAGGCTTTTATCTATTTGTAGATATTCTTTCCTATTCCAAGTTTGCTGAGAGTTTTTTAAAATCATGAATTGATGTTGAATTTTCACAAATGCCTTTTTCTTATCTATTAAAATGATCTTTTTGTTGTTTATTTAGTGAATTACATTGATTAAGTTTTAAATGTTAATCAGTTTGCATTCTTGGGATAAACTCCACTTGATTAAGATAGATTATTCTTTTTATATTGCTATATTCAATTAGTTACACTTTTTGAAAGGATTTTTGTGTTTGTGTTACGAGAGATACTTTTTAGTACTTTTCTTATAAAATCTTTGTCTGGTTTTGACATTAGAATAATATTGACCACAAAAAAACGAGCAAGGAAGTCTTCTATTTTCTGCAGAGGATTTTGTGAACAGGGTAGTATTTCTTCCTTATATATTTGATAAAATTTACTAACAAAATCACTTGGGCCTGGAGGGTTCTTTTGGAGAGAATTTTAACTACAAATTCAATTTATTTAACAGTTATAGGATTATTGCATCTACCTGTTTCTTCTTAATATTTTTGCAGTCTGTTTCTTTTGAGGGATTGTTCAGTTTTATTTAAGTTTTAGAATTGTTGATAGTATTTCTATAGTATCCTGATAATGTCTGTGGGGTCAGTAGTAACCTTCTCTTACCATTCCTGAAACTGGTAGGTTTCATTTTATTTGTTTCCCTCCTTCATTTTGGTTAATCTAACCAGAGGTTTATCAATTCTATTTAGCTTTCAACAAAAATAAATTTTTATTTTTAATTTAATTTAATTATCTAATTTAATTTAATTTAATTTAATTTTTTTGAGACTGAGTCTCCCTCTGTTGCCCAGACTGGAGTGTAGTGGCTGCCCAGACTGGAGTGTAGTGGCGTGATCTCGGCTCACTGCCTCTGTCTCCCAGGTTCAAACGTTTCTCCTGCCTTAGCCTCCCAAGTAGCTGGGACTACAGGCAGAAACTGCCACATTCAGCTAATTTTTGTGGTTTTAGTAGTGATGGGGTTTCACCATATTGGTCAGGCTGGTCTCAAACTCCTGACCTCAAGTTATCCACCTGCCTCGGCCTCCCAAAGTGCTGGGAATACAGGCACGAGCCACTACCTGGTCACAAAAAATAAATTTTTAGTTTTGCTAATTTTTATTTGTCATATTTCCATTTTCAAATTCATTGGTTTCTGATCTTATCTTTATTTCCTTTTTTCCTGCTTGCCTTAGGTTTAATTTGCTCTTCTTCTCCCCCTTTTTTTTTTTAAGGTAGAAACTTAAATTACTGCTTTGAGACCTCTCTGCTTTTCTAATATAAACATTTAATGCTAAAATTTCCCTGTAAGCACTATTTCTGCTGCAAACCACAAATTTTGATATATTGAATTTCCATATTCATTCATTTCAAATTATTTTTAAATTTCTCTTGAGATTTCCTCTTTAACCTATGGATTATTTAGAATTATGTTGTTCAATTTTCAAATATTTGGAGATTTTTCTAAAACCTTAGTGTTATTGATTTCTATATAAATTTCATTATAATCTAAAAACATGCTTTGTATGGTTTCTATTTGAGTTAATCTGGTTAGCCATTGTGCTGTGTTTGACATATGTTGCTACTGTGGTTACACTAAGTGTACCGTGGGTTTCAGATTCCTGCAGTCATACCTTGTGTTTGGTGTGGGAATTTGTATGCCAGAGTAATGTCTCATTGGTGTGCTGTACTTTAGGTTGCCTCTTAAAGCTTTTCCTCCTAAAAGATCTTTTTTGCCTGCTTATATTCCATTTCTGTTCTCTCCCTGCAGATTCTGCTCTTAGCTGTAATTCGAAGTGTGTTCGTTTGCCGGTGGAAGGCATCATGGCAGAGTGTTCTCTGCTGTTCTAATTAAACTTCAGTCTTAAACTGGCATCAAATCCTGGATCTCAGAGATGTGGTCCTCTCAATTCTCTTCTCCTCCCATCTCACATTTGTGAGCCCAGTGCATAGTCCTGCTCTTTTCCCAGGAGAAGGTATTTTTTCCCCTTTATTACCTTCTTCAAGCTGACCTGCATTTTCTCCAGTGCCCTAAGGATGAAAGTTTCTCTTCATTCATGACTGTTCTTTTTCAGAAAAATAGGCATATTCTTAACGCTCTTACAGAACTTTCTGTATCTGTTTGAGTTCTTGGAAGAGAGACTACAAGAGTATGTTATGTCCCTCAAGGTCTCTTTGCTGGACTTCACACTATCCCACCAGCCCACACTTAGAATTCATCATTCATCTCACAGGGGTCTGCTTCTGTGTGGTGTCTACCCATGAAAGCATGTGCTTGTATTTCCCTTATCTTTGCAGGGGCCAATCTCTTCTCAGATTTGGGGCCATTGTTTGCTCTGTGAACTCAGCTCTCTAATGGGGAAAAAATCGTAACTGTTAAGTTAATCTGGCTCTTTTTCATTATAAGGATGAGAGAAACACCTCTTCCAGCTCACCATATCCTAGAAGTTTTTTGTTAAATTTTGAGGAGAAGAAAGCAAGACAGATCTTTCCCCATCTGTGAAATGGTTCTAGGCCTCACTTACTATATAAGTTATGCTGGTCAAGAAAGAGAGATGAGCTAAGGAAGTTGAATTCTGAGAGAAGAGAAGCAATATGGCCTCAAAGGCCTTGCATCTTCTTCCTTCACCAAATAGAAAACTCCATATCTAGTACCAAGGCCCAAAGTTGTCCTGGGTCTTGATCCTCCAAATTAAGCTTACTATTGGGGATATAGTGATGATGAAGGAAGAAGTGAGTTCCTCTAGAGGGGCCCACATTTTATAAAGTGAGGTCGACCATTCTTTAATAAATAATCATTATCTTTTGCTAATATTTTAAAGTGGAAACACATTCTTCTTCACTATAAGGTGCCTTTTAAATCTATTCTAGCAGGTAACAGATTTTAATTCTCATTTTGTATTTATTAGACTCAGAAAAAGTATTCAACTTTTTAAAATCTCATTTTTTAAAAAAGTCTGCAAATGGAAATGCTATTAGAAGCTCACTTCTGCAGTGATGAGGATCTCATGAGGCAATCTTCTTGAAAGCCATTTGACAAGTATAAAGAACTATTCAAATATGTAGTGCAATTTCTGCATTACACTGTTGTCACATAGATTCTTTTTTTTTTTTTTGGGAGACAGTATCTTACCTTGACACCTAGGCTGGAGTGCAGTGTTTCAATAATAGTTAATTGCAGTCTTGAACTCCTGGCCTCAAGCACTCTTCCTTCCTCAGCCTCCTGAGTAACTAGGACTGCAGATGGTCACCACCA